>NC_140229.1:28980754-29055754 GCF_951802725.1 Rutilus rutilus | reverse complement strand
AGTGAGAGAGTGGGTGAGTGAGAGTGTTGGTGAGTGAGAGTGTTGGTGAGTGAGTAAGTGAGAGTGTGAGTGAGTGAGTGAGTGTATGTGAGAGAGAGAGAGTGAGTGAGTGAGAGAGTGCGAGTGAGTGAGTGTGTGTGTGTGTGTGTGTGTGTGTGTGTGTGTGTGAGAGAGAGAGTGAGTGAAAGAGAGAGAGTGCGAGTGAGTGAGAAGAGTGAGTGAGTGAGTGAGTAAATCAGTGATAGAGAGTGTGAATAAGTGAGTGAGTGAGTGAGTGAGTGAGAGAGCGAGTGAGTGAGTGATTGACTGGGGCATTATCTGTGCACATGCAGGATTGCTAAGAAGATAGTCTCTTCTCTTTTTTCCACCATTATAGCTTTTCTTGTCAGTTGCCGTTTTGGTATGAGCTTCATGACAGCATGCCTTGATTGCACTTTGAAGCATCCAAGTATTCTTGAGTCACATGGATCTCTGAAAAGTGATTCTGTTTTCTCAAAAAGCCTGCACAGCAACATCTGGCAACCATCATCCGACTCGCTCTCTTCAATGGCCTCACAGCATTTACCTTGATCAAGTATGAAGGCATTATTAGGCCTTTTGAATTTGGGCTCAGAGGCCTCCACAGACAATGGGGATTTTGACATCTCTTCTAGCCGTTTCACCACTTGAGTAAGTGGCTGCTTTCCTGATCTTACTAGCCGTTTCAGCTTTCCAAGATAATTTTCGAAAGGAAACGCACTGCAATCATCAAGACTGCCATACGCCATTGCCTCCTCTGGTAAATGCACCATTGAATGTACATTGTACACAATGAAGTGGTCTCCATATAGTTCTCCTGCTTTTCCGACAAAGTATTTCATCAGCTCTTTGCTGTAGCTGTTGTGTTCCACTGCAAGTGTAGGGCAAAGCAGAAGACCCAAGGCAACACTTTCTCACTTCATTCTCAATGCATACTTTATAGAAATGTATACCAATCACTTCTCTAAATGTGGAAAATGTGGATGTTTACTGTTAAATTAGGACAATACCCTCCAGAAAATTAATAGTCACACATAATTTGTATTACGTGATATGTTCTTAAGAAGCCCATTAAGATCACCCACTCTCTCATGGTAATATTTTGTGATGCAATGATAAATGGAAGTCTTACAGGGTTAGAATAACACGAGGGTGAGTAAATACTGAGATCATTTTGATTTTTGGGTGAACTAACCCTTTAATTTGTTTAAATGCGTCTTTTCTTCTCCACCTGTTTTTGTATGACCCTGCTGACCAAATGAGCATTTCACCGTCCAATAGTTATGCCTTAACTGCAATTTAATGCATCCTTCTCATGGGCATTTCATAATTTGTGACTCTTCAGTCTGAGTTAAATCTCTTTTTTGGCTTATTTTATCTGTAAAAAAAAAAAAAACGTGTATATTGCTAGTTGCTTAGTCTCTGCTGCAATCCAGGGGCGTTTTTCGGAAATCTAAATTCTTTGATTTCCGAGAGCAAGTTTTGGGCCTGAGAGAACATCCAACCACTGAAAAACATGCTCCTTATTTTAATTTTAACATTTTATTCGCGTGAATAAGAAAATTAATCACACAATTGCCTTAAAAATGCCCTCCTGCCATAGTTTTGAATGTGCGTGCGGACTAACCGTCTGAGGGCCAAACACATCACTTCCTTACATCTACAAATAGCTGTTGAAATGGTCTATAAACATAACAGTTTTCTTAAATATATGAATGCATGTTTATTTAAACCAACATTACTGAGACCACCTTAACATGAATATAAAGAATATTACTTACCCTGAATGTGGCAAGACAAAAATGTGAAGGAGGTGGGGAGACGTGGAGGTGGGGAAGATGATGCAAAAACTATTACATGAAAAAAAAAACATATATAATAATATATTACTCATAAAAATTAAAGTATTCAACATTACAAATGCTGTATGCATGCTGTAAATTATGCTTTTGTGAATATCAAAGGAGAAAAGAGAAATAGGAGTGAGATGTCTGTATAAATTCAAATGTTTTCAGTTCCAACAGTGAATATTAATTAATTTAAAATTATGACAAAACTGGCAAATCAGAGATGCAGAATTCCATTCTATTCATTCTTTTTTTTTTAAGAATAGTCTCTTTAATGACTTCTTTAAGACATTAATAACATGCTGAATGATGTTGCTTTTGATTGATCTTAACCCAATACTGAGAGGTATCTGATAATCAGTCAAAATAAATACTCACCAAGCCAAAGATGCTCTTGTGGTGTGGCTCTTAGAAGAGCCTTTGGGGTGTATGTAGCTGCTGTTGACAAACAAAAGAGGGAAAAGACCAAATATGAGTAAAATATGTCTGTACAAATTTAAAGGTTTTCAGTTCCATCAGTGATTATTGATTCATTAATGTGTTATGACGAAACTGGCAAATCAGATATGCAGGATTCCATTCTATTAATTAATTTATTTAAATAATGAACCATTTAATGTATTCATTAAGATTATAACATGCCACATTAAGTAGCTTTAATTTATATATTGATCAATTAGCATATGATGAATGTGGCAAATTTGAGTTGTAGGTTGACTTCTAATACTTACAACGATCAATGGCAATTGACACTGAGAAAAAAAAGAGAGAGAAGAGAATAAATTATTTGCTTTGTAGCCTGTACATTCTCAAAGTTTCTCAAAGACTCTGATGAATAGGCCTACATAATCCACATTAAGATGCATTATACATAACAATTGTGTTAAGTTTCATAATTTATTTATAGTAAAGTTTCTATTAGAATGTATTATTTTATTATTGTTCATATAACTGTTTTATTATGTTTGTATATAACGTTATTACGTATATATTTTATTTGTATTTGATAACCTGTTTCAAAAACGTTCATGCCAAAAGCCCCTTTGAATTGAATTGAAAATTGAATTGAGAAAGAGAGCTCGCAGTCAAACCTGTGACAACGCACTATTTTCCATACAAATTAAAGATATTGTGAAGCACTGTATAACTATTCTCGTTTCAAGGAATATTATGACAATTCTCAAACGGAGCGTATTGGCTCCATCGGCAATGACGTTGTCACAGATTCAACCAACGTCTTCTCACTGACGTCACTCACTTCTAAAACTTGTCTTCCGCCCCTATGAGTACCTGGTCCACGCCTATGGTCCACGCATCCACGTCAGTCGCAAAGGAACTAGCTAGCTATGCCTGCAATATGTTGTGTGGTGGGGTGCAACAATAAAATAGGAGACCCCACAATATTATTTTACAGGTTACTTCAGCACGAAAAGACGCCATCAAGAGGGCAGACTGGACACCAAATGCAAACACTCGTCTGTGCAGTGCTCATTTTTTCTGTGGTGAGTGGATGTAAATAACGTTTGCGCTAACCCTCGCTATCGCGACCAGATTATTTAACGTTAGCCCCCTTGTGCTGAGTGACATGCTAGAAAACAGCTAGAAGCAAGTAATTAACGTTAGTCTAGATAGCCTTGAGTTGTTAGGCTAAGTTAGCTGCTGTTTAAAATAACACTTACCTTTCTGTGGCAAGGGGGGCCTACTATAACGTTAGCGAAGTTTGTGACGGGAGATAGGCTCGGGAGACCGGTGTGGGTCAAGTGCAAATGACAAACACCTGTGTCTTGTTTAGTGCGTGAGAGACCGGGGGGATCGCTGTCAGAATTGGTATTTAAACTTTGCTGCTGCGCTAACTGTTACTTCGTTTTGTTGTTTCTTTTCGCAAAGTAATGTAACGTTGTTTGTGTGAGATGTGGTACATTTACTGAAAAAAGTCCAGTTTTTATAGTAATTAGTTTAATGAGTGAAAAAAAGAGGCTATTATTTTAATGGAGAAAAACGAAATGTTCCCTCAGACCGTTTGCGGTTATAATTACTTATTATAATTACATTTCATTACTTTTTGTCTTCATAGTTTTAAATGTAATTTACTTTTGTTGTCGGACCATACTTTTAAAAAGTAATTTAACGAAATTGGTTAAGTAAAAAGTAACTCACCTCAGAAAACCGCAGTTGATGATGGGATGTCACTCAAAGGGTAGACGGGTTGTGTGCGCGCGGTGGGAGACCCCAGCTTCTATAGGCCCGCTGCCCGGTTTCGCGGGCTTGGCACGCGATTAATAACTTAAATATTGTGGGATATATATATATATATATATATATATATATATTATATTTATATATTATATATATGTATTTTATATATATATATATATATATATATATATATATATGTGTGTGTGTATGCACATAATATAATGACACACCGCTTTACCTTGGCATTAAACGTCAAACAAATTTGGGGTTTTCTAACTGCGGTGTTTGTGTTTGAATATACTTTATTCAAAGCAATGTTACCAAAAATATAAGTCATATAATTTTTTTTCTTTTTCCTTGCAGGTTTGAGAGTCCCACATTGTTAATATAATTAAAAAATGGGGAACCCTATGTGGCGATACGCACGCGAGCAGGCATTAAAGGGATACTCTAACTCTACCAAAAAATGAAAATTGTCATCATATACTCACCCTGATGTTGTTTCAAACCTGTATGAATTTATTTCTTCTGCTGAACACAAAGGAAGATTATTAGAAGAAGTTCAGTAATCAGACCGTTTTAGATACCATTGACTTCCATAGTAAAAATAAAAAATATATAGGCTATACCATGGAAGTGAACTGTCTGGTTACTGACATTCTTCTAAATATCTTCCTTTCTGTTCAGCAGAAGAAAGAAATGCATACAGGTTTGATACAACATAAGGGTAAGTATAATTAGAGAATTTTCATTTTTTGGTAGAGTATCCCTTTAAGGCAATGGATGAAGATGAGCCAGCTAGCCGCGCTGAACGTAGAGTTGATGGTTGAGACTGAGGTAAACAGTGTACTAAGAATCACATTACAGAAATAATTTACAAATTGATAACAATCATGAGTAGTTTACGCTTTACTTTGTTCAATGTTTCTTTGTGCTTGAAATAATCCATAAGATCACACATGTCAGACAAGTACCAGGTGCATCCATATGTTTATTGATATTTATTGTGTAAATGTATTGTTTTTTGTTGAATGAAGCGTTTGGTTCAGTACATTTTGGTGGTGCATTTATTTAAAATAAACCGTCAATTGGGTAAAGTTATTGCTGACATTGAGTGAATTATGTCACTTTAAAGTCATCATTAATAACATCAACAATAATGTTAAAAGTGTTTAGAAGTGCAAAGGCACCCAAAAACTGCCCTGTTGTGCAATTAAAGTATCTGCCTTCATTTTACCTAAAGATTAGTTCATGAAAAAATGGTTTATATTATTTGAATGTATAAGTCTGTAAACATCATACATGTTTTACCCATCTTCTTTTCTAGTGAGATGTGCATTGGGAAACCATAATTCTCTTCAATGGCTTCACAAAATTCCAACTGAAAATTTACTGAACAAAAAGTGAAGTAGCAAAGGTCAGTAACCTTTCACCTGTCAGTGTCCCTTAATAATAAATTATTTTAGAAAAGTGTAACCTGGTCCACTTTAGACTTTCTACTTACTATATTTAACTTTGTAACTACATGTCAACTACTTCTCAATAATTTGCAACTACATGTCTTCTAACTCTCAGAATAAATGCTGTAGGTTTAGGGTTAGTAGAATAAGTTGACATATACTTGCAAAGTTTATTAAAGGTAGTATGTTGTGGACACATAAAAAAAAAAGTGTTAGAAGATATTAAGCAGACAGTTTACTAATACTCTAATGACTGTTATTGACATTAGGGTTAATGCCCGACGAGGTGTCCATTGTCAGGTTTTAATGGACGACGGCGAGGCGTGAACTTACAGACGCTCAGCAGAGGACGGTTGCTTCCGCTGAAGTCCATTAAAACCTGTCAATGGACACCTCGTCAGGCATTAACCTGCTTATACCATGGACAAAATCGAAACAAAATCAAAAATCAAAAAAAAAAAAAAAACAATTGAAAATGTAAAGTTTATACAAACAATAACTCCCTGGTTACACCTGACAGTTTGACTGGACAGTGGCAGTGTTAACTGCCTGTTGCTATGGTTATAGAACTCTTTTACTAGGTGTCCATTATCACTGTCCATTATCACTTTTTAATGGCCACCCTGCAGCCAATCAGAATCGAGTATTCACCCAGACCATGGTCAGGGTTGGGGAGTAACGGAATACATGTAACGGCGTTATGTAATCAGGATACAAAAATCCAGTAACTGTAATCCGTTACAGTTACGTCAAAAAACGTAGTAATCAGATTATAGTTACATTTTGAAAAAAGGGGGAATACTTTCAGGATTACAATGGTTTCATTTAAAACGAAATAAATAAGTATTTTGGCATAATAACACTATATTAAGACGAGCGCGCTACTTACAGTAGTTCCTGGTTCTGTTGCCAGTAATGACTCACGCTGGTGAATGCGCAAATAACAGCTGTCTACAATCTCCTCAGACGCATATTGAATCACTGCTGCTAGTAGAAACGATGCTGCCTGCGGGTAAAATCGCTTTTAATTCATGGAAATTCCGCTGCTATTTTGTAGAAATTAGGAGAGTAGCTTTTTTAGTACCCAAAATGTCCTTTCTTAATCTTTTCTCGCGTAACGGGATGTTCGCTGTCTAGGTAACGTAGGGGAACTCCCACTGCCAACGCCTCAAGTTCAGTCAGGCAAATTAAGAAAGATCACGGCTTTAGTCAACATGTAGGCCTATTTTAAAATAAACTAATATGTAGATTGTGTAAAAAATTTGTGCTTTTTTTATTTTTATTTTTTTATTTGTTAAAAATAAAACAAAATAATCTGTAATACCATACATTAGCCACTAGATGTCTGTATAGCCCTTTACATAAATATATTATATTCAGGCCTGTGTTAATGTGTTAAGGCCAAATTCTTAATAAGTTTTTTTTTTTTTGTTGTTGTTGTTTTAATAATATTTCTTCTTGCTTGACTTTATTTATATACGTGACCTTGAAGTAATCCAAAAGTAATCAGTTACATTACTTTCATATTATAGTACTTGGATTACGTTACTGAATACTTTTTTTATGAAGTAATTTGTAACTGTAACGGAATACATTTTTAAAGTAACCCTCCCAAGCCTGACCATGGTATAACATCATTTTTATTCTGTGTGAGTAGAAATGAGAAACGGTAAGAGAAAATTAGGGAAAGAGAACATTTGCTATTGTTTCAGCTACACACAATTATGATGATATTTGAAGAATGCATGCTTTATTCCTTTTCCCCCCTACCCCATTTTTAATACTTTTTACAACTGCGGAGAGAACTAACCACTGCTGAAATAAGAGCGGTTTGTGACACTAAGCATCTTACCCTGTTCAGTGTTAATAATTGTATTTTATGCCTTTATGTGTAGATATGTTTACTATTGTAGTATTACTATTGTACTATTGTTTACTATTGTATACTATTGTATAGACCTTTTGTTTAGCTTAGTTTTATTAATTTCATCTGTACTTATTATTTTTGCAGCTGGTGATCTGCTAAATGTGGAAACCTTTAACAGTTTTTGAAAGACCAAGGGAAGTTGTCAAGAAAAAGACACAGATGAGTAGAAGGTGAATGGCTGGCACAGTTGACTGGGGTATGTACATAATCAGTGACATCTCTGCATAACAGTCCAACAAAAGCTTGTTCACAAGTGTATGCACAACAGATACAAATGATATCTGACAAAGAAGTGTGATCTACATCACTGAGCAGGTGGTGTTTACAGAATGTTTTCATGGAAATATGGGTTGTTAACCAAGCATCTTTGCTACTAGTTAACCCTGACCAGTTAGGTTTTGATCTTTCAAAATGGTTTCTGTCATTTTAACTAAAACCATTAAAGAAGCACTTCACCCGTGGGAACATTAATCTTTATTGAAAGTGGGTTATATATTATGTAGTTGAAATGTAAAATATTTTTTGAACTTGGTGCCTTCTTGACCGAGAAAAGACAAAGTAACTTTAGGTTGCATTTTTGGATGAAAGACTGCAAATCCCACAATGCATCACATTGCACAGCTCCACAAGCCACTCCCACTTATCCAGAACAGCGCATATCAGAGAAATCATCCATCTACTCTACAAAGCTAGCTACCACCAGAGCTTGAAATTTATTTTACACAAAATTAGTTTGCGAACTCATTAGTGAACTACTACTCGTTTGTATTTCCCTCAAAATGGTGAATTCACCCTTTGCAGGGAGCATGATTGACAGGTGATCGGACCAATTATATTTCGCCATCCGTCATTTTGCCCGACAACATTGTCAGAAGAGTTAGTAGCTTAACATGCCTGGATTTGAACTTGAGAAACGGAGTGCACTAACATCTTTCCTCGGTTAAAAATAACAACGTTCGTTCTTATCTTCATTCATGTTTATTTGACACTATAATTGAACTAGAAGGAAGAGATGATCGGCTCACGAGAAGCTGTAACTGATGCTCTACAACGATCTGTCATCTGTCAGCAGTGGCGTAACTTTGCTTTGAAAAGTGGTGGGGACACCGCACAACTCGTTTTGCTATTTGTTTATTTAATAACCGAATAGGCTTAATGGGCTTTAAGCCCAGCTGCACTACTTCCTGAACTTCAGCCTGCTCCTTTGTTTCCTGTCTGTCATTATTAGACAAACTGATTAAATCAGGTGTCTGTTTAGTGTTGCTGTGACTACATAGGCCAGGCACACCTGTATTAATCAGTTTGTCCAATAATGACAGACAGGAAACAAAAGAGCAGGCTGAATTTCAGGAAGTAGTGCAGCTGGGCATAAAGTCTATTGGGGACTGAGTTCAGAGTTGGAAATGCACTTAATTTTCACTTTGTATAGGCTACAACACATTCACAAATGTCTATAAACTTCCGAATTGTCTCATTTTATTTAACTTGATTTAGTTGTTTGTTTAATACCAGCAAACGACTAATGGGCCTATGGATAAAACAGTAGATATATACCTTTTATCAGATATGAATGTTTATATGAAAGATGGAGTAGTGGTGACTTTACAAGTGACCACTCCAACCCTTTGAGTCAATTGGAATGATATAGCATGATGTTATGGTTCCCAGTGTTTGCTTGTCTTTATTGTTATAATTTACACTGATAGGTTAATGCAATTCCTTTATGATCTTTTGTGTTGGTAAGGTTTTAAACTTCAGTTCAGTGATGCTGAACAACTCTTCTGTGGTGTATGAGGAGAGGATGTACAAACTGCAAGTAATGATGGCAAGCCAACCAACCCGACTGTGGCTTTCATCTTTTTTTCAACTGTTCCTGCAAAGGAGTACTGTTACACGGCAGATTCTCTGTAAACTGACAACCAAACAGTTGGAGTATCCAGATCTGTTTTTAACTGAACAAGGCATTGATTTCTTCCATTCTTCTACCAAAATTATATTCCACGACAAGAACAGAAATTAAATGTAATTTAAGTAGCACACATTTTAATAGTTCTTTAATTTCATGTAGCCTACAGCCTAATTTTTGTGTATTTCTTGTCTGTCTAATAGTAAAGTGCTATCTTTTTTTATTTTAAAACTTCATTACAACCTAAATCTGTCCTAATAGCATCACTGTTGTGTTAAGAGAACACGCGTTATAACTGCCTTCAACTGCAAGTCTTGATCATCATGCTTGTGGGCATCTTCTGAAAAAAATAAAAAATCTTAGAGAAATGTTGCAAAAAAGTATTCGATATAATTTCATTCTAGAAAGACATTTATATAATATAAGTTTATGTAGTCTTACAATTGATTCCACTTATGTTACAGTACTCATGTGATGGATTCAAAACTGTCAAATTGTCAAGAAGTAACTGCAAATAAATATCAAGGACATTGTGATTATATGCATGAGGATACACCTTTGTGAGGTTTTTAACATATGTTTGAAAATAAAAGTGGTAACAGAGCAGGGGCCTGCTATGATGAACAAAGTGACTGGTTTTGTCAGACATGTATGAATCCCATGAATCCTGTACCATGAAAGTGGCTTGGCTAGCTGTGTTCATTGCCATACCTTCTCCGGGGCAGGTCATGTTTTGAATTAGAGATCGCAAACTAAAAGTAGCCAGCTAAACCGGCTTCATGGTACAGGCCTCTGAATCAACTCTTAAAATGACTGGTTATTTGCTAAGACAATGTTGATCGCAATGTTGGGGGATCCTTCAAGGAAAATGGTAAAGCAACACTAAAACATTGTGAATGACCATCATTTATGTCTGATACACTATTTAAAAAAAATAAACTAAAAACTATATTTTATGTCAATGTCAAATGTAATATAACTTAATTTTAACATCTGCTAAAGAAAAAAAAAAGGTTTTGAAAGTGATCTGCAATAATCTGTTTAATTGTAGTTCTTGTTTTCAAAAGTAAATAAAATAAGAGAACAGGCTGCACAAATATATAATTTATAATTAACTAAAAAAGACTGCCTACCAATGAGCAAAGTTATTGATTACTTAGGCATTATCTACTGCCTGATAATGGTCATGTAATTAAGCATTTGATCAAACCATTCAATTGGTTTAAGAAAAATAGAACCTAAAAATAACTTGGGAATGGGAATGGGAATGTTCTCTTTAGGTTATAAATTAAACCTAAAAATAACCTACAGGGAACGTTCTGGGAACGTTCCCTTAAAGTTATAAAACTTGGTTGGACGTGCCCGGAAGACCTTCCCGGGAAGGCGTCCAGAATGCATCCGGAACAGATGCCCGAGCCACCTTAGCTGACCTCTCTCGATGTGGAGGAGCAACGGCTCTACTCCGAGTTCCTCCCGAGTGACTGAGCTTCTCACCCTATCTCTAAGAGATCGCCCAGCCACCCTGCGGAGAAAGACCCAAAGCTCATGACCATAGGTGAGAGTAGGAACGTAGATTGACCGGTAAAGCTACGGCTTAGCTCTTTCTTCACCACGACAGACCGGTACATCGACCGCATTACTGCAGAAGCTGCACCATCCTTCCCTCACTCGCGAACAAGACCCATACTTAAACTCCTCCACTTGAGGCAAGGACTCTCCACCAACCTGAAGTGGGCAAACCACCCTTTTCCGACTGAGGACCACATGGCCTCGGATTTGGAGTTTATAAAAAATAGAACCTAAAAATAACCTGCAGGGAACGTTCCCAGAACGTTCTCTTTAGGTTATAAAATTAAACCTAAAAAAGAACCTACAGGGAACGTTCTGGGAATGTTCCCTTAAAGTTATAAAAATAGATCCTAAAAATAACCTACAGGGAATGTTCCCAGAACGTTCTCTTTAGGTTATAAAATTAAACCTAAAAATAACCTACAGGGAATGTTCCCAGAACGTTCTCTTTAGGTTATAAAATTAAACCTAAAAAATAACCTACAGGGAACGTTCTGGGAATGTTCCCTTAAAGTTATAAAAATAGAACCTAAAAATAACCTTCAGGGAACGTTCCCAGAACGTTCTCTTTAGGTTATAAAATTAAACCTAAAAAATAACCTACAGGGAACGTTCTGGGAACGTTCCCTTAAAGTTATAAAAATAGATCCTAAAAATAACCTACAGGGAATGTTCCCAGAACGTTCTCTTTAGGTTATAAATTTAAACCTAAAAATAACCTACAGGGAACGTTCTGGGAACGTTCCCTTAATGTTATAAACATAGATCCTAAAAATAACCTACAGGGAACGTTCCCAGAACGTTCTTGTTTGGTTCCCAAAAAAATAACCAAATGGGAACCAAACGGGAACGTTAGGGGAACGTTCTGTGTTTGCTGGGCAGCAGCGCTCATGCTCTCATATCTCCTACAGCTTGTGACACACAATCTTACCTCACTCTTTTCATTTGCTCCGGATGAATATTAATGCCATTACAGGGCTTGAATTTTGCCATGGGATTGTTTGTCCATGTAACGCGTTGTATTTTTATTTTCCTGTTAAATTTGCAGATGGTGTTGGGAGTTTAAATGTTTTGAGCGGAGTGAAGATTGGCACATTCATGTCTATTGTATATAAATTAATACTTTTTCAATTTTGTTGTAAGTTATAGGCTACAGTTTGCAAAAAGATTGTTTTAATTAAAATGTTTGTGCAGTTTTATTTGAAATATTTTCATGTGTGAAATATTAAATGTAAATTACTGTTACTGAATACCTGAATACATTTTGCTAATGCTGTTTTTAATGACTCATTTTAGGTTGATAATTAAACAATGAATCAACAAAAACATGGATTATGTGCTTATTTATTTAATACAAACTGATTGATTTACTTATTAATGATAGTTTCTGTTAATTCAATTTATTGTAATAATAATATATTCATAGGATTCTTGAAGTGTTTGAACAATAAACAATGTAGAATGTGTTGTTTGTAGAACGTTCCCAGAACGTTCCCAGAATGTTCCCAAGAACGTTCCCTATTGGTTAGCCAGGAAAGTTTTCTTTACGTTAATAGAACGTTCCTTATAGGTTAGGGGAACGTTCCGAGAACCTTCCGGGAACGTTCTGAGAACCTTCCGGGAACATTCCGAGAACCTTCCGGGAACATTCCGAGAACCTTCCGGGAATGTTCTGGGAACGTTCCCCTAACCTATAGAGAACGTTCTATTAACGTAAAGAAAACTTTCCTGGCTAACCAATAGGGAACGTTCTTGGGAACATTCTGGGAACGTTCTGGGAACCAAAAACTAACGTTCCCAGAACGTAAAATTGTTAGCTGGGATGACCCTCTTACATTTTCAGCTTAAATTGATATATTTAATGAAAGTAGCTAGATTAGTTACTATGTGTCATTAGCAATAGCCAATGTTATGTAAAAAAGACACAAAACCATTTATTTCAACAATTAATTTCAATCAGGCTTTGCCACAAAGGTAAAATGTGCATTCCATGCAAACAGCATCACAATCTCTTAGAGCCCAACCACTGTGCATAATACAACACGAACAGAAGATTGTATTTGACTCATGCTGCATACACATACGCAATGACAAGAATTATGCCTACTGTACATATAGAGTTACAACTACGATTAGAGTTGTTTACATAAAATGTACCTCGTTTCTATTTTGCATTAAAAATGTTTGTGGCCCCTTTAAGAAATCCCTCTCTTCCCGCGATACTATTCACTTGTGCTGGACGCGTGCGCGCGACCAGAGAACGGCAGCCATTTTTCATTGTTCAGGAGAGCTCCATGACGGTGCGTGCATCGATCGGATTCTGTGTTATACGTTCTTCTTTCTTGGTAAATATTACTCCAATATCTTTAATATGCACAAATAAGTTGTGAAGCGAAGGTAAAAGAACATTTGATGTGTACATTTTTGTTTATAGATTTATTTGGAGCGCATGTGTGACGAGTGAACCTCGTGGTGATCGGACGGTAAAGGATTGGGTATGTACGTTTTATGGTTTATGGGGGAAATTACTGATGGCATGTTTATTTGATAAATCTGTTAATGAGTTGAATCTATATTCTGTGATTATACAGTATAACTTTATGGTTAAATGCATATTTCTGGTTCCGCATGGCATGATTAAACGTGGGTTGTGGCTTTGTTAAAGTGCTTTTATTTCTCTTGTAACTTAGGCCTAAGTTACCTCAGCCACTGCCGTATTCCAGTTTGTGTTATCGTATTTAATTGTAACATATTTTGGTTTGGAGAAATCAATTTAAATCTGACCAGTTGCAGTGTTATTACACTGCATTTCAGTTTGAATTGAGTTAAGTATTCTGTGGATTTGGGCATTGATCCACTGGTTAAACTTTGTGTGACATTTGATTGTCATCTTCAAATTTATTGTAAACTGTTATTACAATTTTTTTTTCTTTTTTTTTTTGTTTAACTAGTGAAATCAAATTTTTTTCTTGTGAAATCTCTTCGAACAAGGCAAACTTTTTTCTTAATCAGACTTTTATCTGTTTAATTGTGCTTCCATTGACCGCTGTCACTTATTTTAAACAGCAGTCAGAATAAAACCCCAATTTCAAAAAGCATAGTTTGCTTCCGGTGTGTATTTCTTCAATTTCACCCGGTTGCATTTTTTCTCCTTTGTTTAATTTTACTGTGACTTATGTTGTTCTTATTAATTTTACTGTGACTTATGTTGTTCTTATTAATATCACTCTCAATTAATTGTTGTCCAGCTGCCTTTAAGACATATTACACGACAGTGCGCAGGAGCTTCAGGTACAAACAACCAGATCTTGCATTGCAGGCGGAAGCTGTGGTGAATTCAGCTCGGAGTCGAGCGAGAAGAAAGACGGTAAGATTTATTAGATTAGATTCGTTTTTGGTCAATGTGACTATTTTTCAGGTGCATTAAAGGGTTACTTCAGGATTTAGCATTAAGCTTTGTATTAGTAGAAAACCTGTAGTATTTTAGAATTACCATGCTTTCCACCCTCATATCCCCCTGAGACAAGAGATTTATGTATTTTTTGTCTGGAAAAAATCCTCCGATGACGCAAAAATCGTCATTTTGCGTCATCGGAGGATTTTCTGGCCAGAGGCTAAAGACTACAGCCAGTAGATGGCGTTGTTCCGCATGTTTTTAGCCCGCCCATACAGGGTGGGATCTCACTCACAGAATGTACACAGTGTCAGCCGTCTTTCTTTGGAAGCTAAGCTAGCAGGCTCTTGTTCTGTGGAGAAAGCTGAATAGTAGGAGAAAGCTGAGTAAGTAACCATCCTCCTTTTCCCGGACTTGTCCGGCGGGCGAGATCGTTCAAAATGTCCGGGATGAATCCAAATGCGGCAGTGGCTCAGTGGTTCATGTAGATTGTCTACAAACCAGAAGGTTGGTGGTTCAATCCCCGGTTCCACCTGACCAAGTGTCGAGGTGTCCTTGAGCAAGACACCTAACCCCAGCTGCTCCCGACGAGCTGGATCGCCTTGCATGGCTGACACCGCCGTCGGTGTATGAATGAGTGAGTGAATGGGTGAATGTGAGGCAATATTGTAAAGCGCTTTGGTGGCCATTGGGTCTGTGAAAGCGCTATATAAAATGCAGTCCATTTACCATTTACCATTTTTGTGAAATGTTAGAATATTCTGTTTTTCATGATTTCATCATAAAGCAAGAAGTCATGGGATTGATGGCTATTATTTGTTTAATAATTGTAAATAATCCTGTAATTTACAGGAAGCAGTATGCCATCTTCACAACTCTGAGACAAATTGTGGGCGCTACGAACTGGATCAAGGTAAAAAAAAAAAAAAAGAATCTTACATTCTTTTATTTTTTTACTTTCATAAAAACGTACAAACATTTTAAAGGTAAGATTCAAAGAATATGCTTTCATTCTCTTGTATAAGAAAATAGATCCGTTATAGTTTACGATCTTAATCATACATTTTGTTTCCATAGAGTAACCTCGCCTCATAACGAGGGCGTAACCTCACATTTACTCAGAGCTATGTCTGCAAGTCCAGATTTTCATGATGCTGATCATGACGACATTGTAAGTAACTTTTACTATTTTCTCCTTGTTTCATTTTACTGTGACTTGCGTTGTTTTTATTCATATCACTCTCATTTAATTGTTTTCCAGCTGCCTGTAAGACATACTACGAGACAGTACGCAGGAGCTTCAGGTACAAACAACCAGATCTGGCATTGCAGGCCGAAGCTGTGAAGAGTTCAGCTCGGAGTCGAGCGAGAAGAAAGAGGGTGAGATTTTTAGTCAATGTGACTATTTTTCACGTGCATTAATAGATGTTTTGTGTCCATACACAGTGCATCACAGTACTGATTGTCTGTATTGGTTGTTTTTACAGCTGCTAGAAGCGAGACGGTGTGCTAGGTGAGGATGACGTGGGCATTTGGAAGTGCGCCACCATAGATCTGATGTCCGATGAAGTTCAACCACCAGCCAGGAGCTCACAGAGCTCTGTGCTACGCTGCAGTCGAGATTAGAGGCGACTCCTAAATACAGGGCAACGCACCACAGACGTTTTCAAAGTGGATCGAATTCAGAGAGAACGCCGCTAGTCACCTACAGCTCCGAAGATGAAAACAGACACTGAGCTTCCAATTTGTTGTGTGTGCAGATGATCTATGCTTTGTACATAGGTGTATATTGTTTTGTGTCTGTGCTAATAAAGCTCTTTCTTTGAATAAACAGCATGTCCCTGGCAAATTTTCCATTCCTTTATAAATTCATGTCCTTGATGGTAATAATAGTGTAGTCCATAGGTTAACAATGACATGAATATACCACAGAATAGCATATTATGAATATAAAAAAATAATTTATTTATTATTATTTATATGAATATTATAATTTTTTTAATTTTTAATGAGCGAGGGTGACCAATAGTAACAGATCTGCCAACCAATCACGAGTGATTTTTCTTGTTTAAACCACGTGGGTTCAACCAATAGTGTGTAAGGAAATTCAAGCCTTTCTCTGGTGGGAGCTGCTATTCATATGGTAATTAGAGCCATTCACACCTCCGGCGCGAGCGCTCTGCATACGTCATGGTTCGTTTCCGACAATATTCGGCACAGACGAATGCGACGTTCACAGGCTGTAAATTGTCATCAACTGCCGAAAATTAGGGAGATTTGCGGCCGTTTACGGGGTCGGGAATCCCAATTTTCATGCAGTGATATAGTAAAACAACAATTTGACAAAATCAAAAAAGCAATTCCTAAAGAATGGATAGAAGGAATAGAAAAAAGGAATGAAGGAAAGGGAAAGGTTGAAGTGTTATTAAAAGAAAGCGGGAATAAATATTCAATTCAATCATGTTCCCTAAAAAAATTTTATAATTACTTTAGAATGATGGTATTTGTTCAACCAATAACAAATAGTTTTTGGACTAGGTTATTCCCAGGGACTGAAACTGAAAACATTTGGGGAAATTTAAGAATAAGATACATGGATCCAATGATTGAGAATTTCAATTTTCTTTTAAGGCATAATGTTATTTATACAAAAATGAGACTATGTAAAATAAGGTTTGCACAGAACGCAAGATGTGATGTTTGTAAAAATGAGGATGAAGGGTTTTTACATTTGTTTCTATTTTGTTCGAATCTTCAGGATTTTATGGGAAAGATAAAAAAATTTGTAGAAGGAATCTTGGAAGAAAGAATTGAACAACAAAGTGAATTGAATAAAGTATTTCTACTTGGACTAAAAGGAAGGGGGAAAAATAAATATATAGTCAATTTTATTCTAAATGTGGCAAGATATGCAATATGGTGTAGACGAAATGTCATGAAGGGAAAACAAGGTAACATTAATATGTGGTTTTTCTTTAAAATGAAGCTGGAAGGTCATTTGCAGATCTTGTTTGAATATTTCAGCTTGAATGGACAAACTGAGAGGTTTTACAAAACATTTACATTTATTCATTTAGCTGACGCTTTTATCCAAAGCGACTTACAATTGCTATATATGTCAGAGGTCGCACGCCTCTGGAGCAACTAGGGGTTAAGTGTCTTGCTCAGGGACACATTGGTGTCTCACAGTGGATTCGAACACGGGTCTCTCACACCAAAGGCATGTGTCTTATCCATTGCGCCACCACCACCCTATTACAGGGAATGACACAAGAGTAAAGAAATGTTTTTATGAATATAAGATAAATATGCCAAAGTAATTATGCTTGCAACAGTATGGGTATCTATGGATGGGGAAGTTTATATGAAAACATGTTCATTGAATCCTGTAATGAGATGATGTATTGCAAATGACTAATGTACATGTAAATTGTGAAAAGTTTCATAATATATATATAAAAAAAAAAAAAAAAGAACGCCCGATCTCGTCTGATCTCGGAAGCTAAGCAGAGTCGGGCCTGGTTAGTACTTGGATGGGAGACCGCCTGGGAATACCAGGTGCTGTAAGCTTTTTAGTTTACTTCACTAATGTTCTAACCTTTTAAATAGCCCGTTTTTGGCAGCAGATTTCGCTTATGGCCATACCACTTTGAGAACGCCCGATCTCGTCTGATCTCAGAAGCTAAGCAGAGTCGGGCCTGGTTAGTACTTGGATGGGAGACCGCCTGGGAATACCAGGTGCTGTAAGCTTTTTAGTTTACTTCACTAATGTTCTAACCTTTTAAATAGCCCTTTTTGGCAGCAGATTTCGCTTACGGCCATACCACTTTGAGAACGCCCGATCTCGTCTGATCTCGGAAGCTAAGCAGAGTTGGGCCTGGTTAGTACTTGGATGGGAGACCGCCTGGGAATACCAGGTGCTGTAAGCTTTTTAGTTAAAAAAAAAAGAAAAAAAAGAAAAGAAAAAAAGAACGCCCGATCTCGTCCGATCTCGGAAGCTAAGCAGAGTCGGGCCTGGTTAGTACTTGGGACGTCAAACAAACAGTAGTCAAAAGGGGTCAAAAGGTTGCAGCGACCCCAAATTCGACACGGTGCTAGTCCAGGGGCCCCCGGTTCTAGATCATGGGTCGCGGGGTTCTAGATCGGTTCTGAGTGTGTGTTTCAGCACAACGGTTTGAAGGAAACGCCCGATCGGCCCGAAACTGACATATGCGTCCCGCCACGGGCCCCTGGGACGGGTTCTAGAGTTCCGTGTCCCTCTGACCTTTTTTCGCGCTAATTGTCCATCAACAGCCCAATGGAATAAGTTGCACATGGGACGTCACTTAAACAGGGACCAAAAGGGGTCAAAAGGTCGCAGCGACCCCAAATTCGACACAGTGCAAGTCCAGGGGCCCCCGGTTCTAGATCATGGGTCGCGGGGTTCTAGATCGGTTCTACGTATATAGAACCTTAGAACCGATCAAGGTATATCAGTCTATGAGTTATCTATGAGTGCAAGTGGCCTGTGAGAGATACTTGAACAAGGGTTGCATAAAAATGAGCCCTGAGTTCTAGAGACTCGTCCTCCTGATATGTTGTTCGGGGGCCCGAGGACTACCGGCACGCAGTGTTTGGGGCCTGTGGGACCTCCGGGGGCCGAACAGGGGCCACTGACACTTGCAACTTATCCCATTCATTTTCATAGGTGTTTGGTGGACGGTGTGACAGAAAGGTCCGATCGGCCCGGAAATGACATATGCGCCCCGTCACGGGCCCCTGGGACGGGTTCTAGAGTTCCGTGTCCCTCGGACCTTTTTTCGCGCTAATTGGCCACCAACATCCCTATGGAATAAGTTGCACGTGGGACATCACATAAACAGGGGCCAAAAGGGGTCGAAAGGTCGCAGCGACCCCAAATTCGACATGGTGCTATTCCAGGGGCCCCCGGTTCTAGATCCTGGATTTGGTGGTTCTAGATCGGTTCTAAGTGTGTGTTTCGGCAAAACGGTTTGAAAGAAATACCCGATCAGCCCGAAATCGACGTATGCGTCCCGTCACGGGCCCCGGGGACGGGTTCTAGAGTTCCGTGTCCCTCTGACTTTTTTTCGCGCTAATTGGCCACCAACAGCCCAATGGAATAAGTTGCACGTGGGACGTCGAATAAACAGTCGCCCAAAGGGGTCAAAAGGTCGCAGGACCTCGAAATTCGTCACGGACGACCGCCACGGGCCCCCGAGTCGGGCCCCAGAGTTTCGGGGCTCTAGATGCTTCCTCAGCCTAGTAGGCCCTCTAACCCTAACTGCTGAATTAACCCTAGCAGACACATGCTCCCATAGAGATCAATGGGAGACAGAGAGGTGCATAAAAAATAGCAAAAAATAAACCGGGCACGTCTCGACCTAGCCTGCTCGGTATGTTGCAGAGGGCCACGTGACGCAACTTTTTGCCGAGTTTGGGGCCCCTCGGACCCCCGGGGGGCGCGCGGGAGCCACTGACACGTGCCACTTATCCCATTCATTTTCATAGGCGTTTGGTGAACATCCCACCTGTAACTTATTCAACAGGGTTCCTTTAAGCTGCCCGTGGACCTGTCATTTTAAGGCTAATTATGCATAATTATGAACTGTAAAGAGCCCCAACATGTCAGATTGTCTTCCCTGTGCACTGTACTGCATGTTTTAAGTAATAAAACATTAATAATCATAAATTATGACCTGTTAATGCATTGACCACGAACAGCCTAAAGAGGTCCCGTCAAATAAGTTACAGGCGGGCAATTCCTATGATTTTACAGGAAGTGCCCACCTGTAACTTATTCAACAGGGTTCCTATAAGCTGTCCGTGGACATGCCATTTTAAGGCTAATTATGCATAATTATGAACTGTAAAGAGCCCCAACACATTGCGTTGTCTTCCCTGTGCACTGTACTCTATGATTTAAGCAACAACTCATATCTTTCCAAAAACTCACCCGTATCTTTCCGAAAACTCTCCCGTATCTTTCCCAAAAACTCAACCGTATCTTTACAAAAACTCAACTGTATCTTTCCAAAAACTCACCCGTCCATATCTCGGCGCCTGGTGGCTATGATTTATGTAATAAAACATTAATAATCATGAATTATGACCTGTTAATGCATTGACCACGGACAGCCTATTGAGGTCCCATCAAATAAGTTACAGGTGGGCCCTTACTGTGCCCACCTGCAACTTATTTGACAGGGTCCCTGTAAGCACAGGAAGGGCCCACTTGTAACTTATATGACAGGGTTCCTGTAAGCTGTCCATGGACATATCAAATAAGTTACAGGTGAGCCCTTCCTGTGCCCACCTGCAACTTATTTGACAGGGTCCCTGTAAGCTGTCCGTGGACATGTCCATTTAAGGCTAATTATGCATAATTATAAACTGTAAAGTACCCCAACATGTCTGTTTGTCTTCCCTGTGCACTCTACATTATGTTTAAAGTAATAAAACATTTACAACCCTGAATTATGACCTATTAATACATTGACCACGGACAGCCTAAAGAGGTCCCGTCAAATAAGTTACAGGTGGGACCTTCCTGTGCCCACCTGTAACTTATTTGACAGGGCCCCTATAAGCTGTCAGTGGACATAGGTGTTATAACAAATTAATTACACATGGTTTGATTACACGTTCAGATCAATTAACCCTCTAACCAGTTTGAACCAATTTAATAAAATCTCTAATTCAATTTTCACAATAATACTTGAAAAAAAAAGACAGACAAGAAGTTAAAACTTCAACCAACAAAAACAACTTTATTTAAAACAAAAAAACGAACACTGCAAGGGGATTAAAAAAAAAGTCTCAAAAAACGAACGCTGGAACAGGATAAACCAAAAAAAAAAGTCTCTCAAAAAACGAACACTGGAACAAGGGTAAAAAAAAAAAAGTCTCTCAAAAATCGAACACTGGAACAAGGGTTAAAAAAAAAAAGTCTCTCAAAAATCGAACACTGGAACAAGGGTTAAAAAAAAAAAGTCTCTCAAAAATCGAACACTGGAACAAGGGTAAAATAAAAAAAAGTCTCTCAAAAAAGTGAACACTGGAACAAGGGTAAAAACTCAAAATCTCTCCAAAAAAAAGATCAACCGGAGCAAACGATGAAGGCAACGCCTATTTTGGTTTTCTTCGCCTGTTCATGGCCGCCTTTACCTTTTCTGCGGCCTTCTTTCGGCGGTTGATCCCAACGAGCGTCGTGGAGCTCGCGGAGAAGATGGCCTTTTTGACCTTCAGAGGTGACACAAGGTTCTGGCTAGAGCCCAGCGACTTCAATGGAGTCAGCAGCACCGTCGCCTTGCCTCTCCGTGCAGGGTACTTTCTGGAGGGGGTGCTCGGTTCCTGTGGCTCCTGCTCGTCTTGGGATCCCTTCTCCGAGGCCTCCTCCCCGTGCTGTGCAAGGTAAAACAAATGCATACACACAAAGACATGGTGAGCAAGCGATCGTGATGTTGCAAACGATTATAACACGCTAGGTTCACTGCAAGTCAAAGGTAGCCAACTTACCTTACTGGACTCGGGACTGGACGCCCCAGACTCCTGGAGCTCCATGCGCGTCCCCTCAGGAGTGGTGCTGCCCGACGTGAGCTCCTCGTCCGGGGACTCGGGAGCTCTCCTCTTTAGGGGTTGCTTGCCCTTACCCTTGGCAGGCCGCTTCCCCGAGGTCGGCTCCTTCGACGGGGATCCCCTCTCCGCACCTTCCAGGGCAGCGTCAAACAGCCTGCGGTGCTCCATGGCCTGCTGGGGAGTCAAGTTGGCCACATAAAATTTGTCCGCCGTCCGCGTGTCGTGGCACATGAACTTGGACAGCTTCACCCGGTCATCATTGTTGTGGGTGAACTTGATCTGGAAAGACAGAGACAGAGAAAAGTCAAAACCAATGCCGCCACCAGGGAAGGCCACCGAAATACGCGCCCGAGCGCCTAAAAACACTTACGTGACTGGCAATGGACGTCCGGACGTCGGTGAAGGTGGGGCAGCCGGGAAGGCCCATCGACTTCCAGGCCTCCTGGCAGTTCAAGTTCTTGCAGGGGTTTTGGGTGGACGTGAAAAACAGGTATTTGGCCGTGGGACCGCCCGGCAGCTGGTCCTTCAGCTGGAGGAACCTCTGCACCCACCCAAACTCCTCCTCCGTCAAGGCGATCTGGGCCGACCCGAAGGCCATGTTGGTCTTGTGCTGGGTTACATGTGGACACACAGGGGGGAACGACAGTCAGGACAGGCGGCAAAAACAAATCGGGCACAACAAATAAAAGTCAGACGCTCACATTGATGAGGTGCGCCCTCTCAGAGGAGGATTTACGGGCCCCCTCAACCTCCTGGATGGTGATATTCTGAAAAACACCCCCTCTGTGGCCGTAAATGCAGGAGAGCAGTGCCGCAAAGTGCCCGTAAAACCTCCACAGGTTCTTCAGGCTGGGCTCCTTCTCCAGGAGGTCTAAAGATGGGAGAGAAGCACAACGTCAAGGTTCAAACGTTCGTTCGGCAACAGGTGAGTACCTCGAGTCGGGGAGAAGGTAAAAGACAACTTACCCAGTAGCTCGGGGATGGCCTTGGCCGCGAGCTCCCGGCACCTCAAAAGGGTGGCCTTGGCAAGGATATTCGTCTCCTTGCCCTCCTTGACCGCCGTCTGGTGGACGGCCAAGCCCCTCTTCAGGGACTTCCTCAGGCTCCCCATCTCCCTGCGAAGGCCGACCAGGGCTTTTCTGGAGAGGTTACAGAGGCGATAGATTGTTTTCAAACTGAGCCCACGACGGGAGAAAAGCTACTCACCTGTGTATCCTGGCAGTGTCGTCCAGGAAGCGGAAGTCGGCCAGGTTTTTCTTGCCCCTCGACATGACCGCCAGAAATTTCTTGATGCGGTACACCTGACAGCCAACGTTTTCTTTCAACTTGGTGCCAGGGTCTGGGCCTTCCCTGTGCCGCCTGTACTCCTCCACGATCTCGTCTGCAAAAAGAGAAAGAGGGAAAAAAGAGAGAACAGAGGAATTAGTGCATTGTCCACGGACAGCTTACAGGGACCCTGTCGAATAAGTTACAGTTGGGCACAGGAAGGGCCCACTTGCAACTTATATTGCAGGGTCCCTGTAAGCTGTCTGTGGACAATGCAAGAGTTAGTGTTAGCACAGCCACAAGTTAAAAAGATAAAACAGATAAAAGCGTCACACTCACTCAG
Source organism: Rutilus rutilus (assembly GCF_951802725.1). NCBI lineage: Eukaryota > Metazoa > Chordata > Actinopteri > Cypriniformes > Leuciscidae > Rutilus > Rutilus rutilus. Next base: position 29,032,253 of record NC_140229.1, on the reverse strand, counting down.
CACCACCACGTGGTCGGGGTAATGGTGTTGATCTTCCTCGACGTCCTGCGGCTGCCGACTCGTGGAAGGCTTCTCCCCGTCTCCCTCAGGTTTCTCCTCGCCGGTGTTGGGCAAGGCAGGGGGCTGCTGAACGGCAGAGGGCACCTCGGGGGAAGACTTGACGTCCTCTTCCACGGGACCGCGCTCCTCTTCTTCCGGGCCGAGAGAGGAGAGGAGCCTTTGGGCCACCTGCCCGATGCGGGTCGAGCCCAAGGAGGTCGACCTCCTCTTGAGGATTCGATAACGCCTGGTGACCATTCTGAGCGTCTCACTTAGGGTGTCGACTTGCTTGTTCAGGTCGGCCACCTGAGTTCTGAGGAGGCTCTTTACTTGTTTGCAGCCTGCCTTTTCGCACTCCTCCTCCTCCAGGTCCTCTGGGTCTTGGGGGCACGACGGGTCCTCCTCCATGAGCTGGTGCTCCTCCAGGTCGAGGGTGGAGACCATAGGTACGGCCGGGTTGGAGGCCCTCAGGGCAGTCAGCTTGGAAAGACACACTCTCCTCTTGCAGAAGCGGAGCGCTTCGTCCTGCACCCCCACCGAGACCTCAGAGTGCGTACGGATATGGCGGTCGAGGCGGTTGGAGAATTTGTTGCACGCCGGAACCGGGCAGAGGCGGTGTAAACAGCTGCTGCCACCCCCTTCGACAAGGTAATTTCAAAGTGTTATTTTGAGAATATTTCAGACTACAGAGGTCCCGTCATTTAAGTTACAGTTGGGCACAGGAAGGGCCCACTTGCAACTTACATGACTGGGTCACTGTAAGCTGTCTGTGGACATGACATGTCCACTGACAGCTTACAGGGACCCTGTTGAATAAGTTACAGTTGGGCACAGGAAGGGCCCACTTGCAACTTATTCGACAGGGTCCCTGTGAGCTGTCTGTGGACATGACATGTCCACGGACAGCTTACAGGGACCCTGTGAAATAAGTTACAGTTGGACACAGGAAGGGCCCACTTGCAACTTATATTACAGGGTCCCTGTAAGCTGTCCGTGGACAATGCATTAACCCTCTGGGGACCAAAAACGCGCCCGCGCGTTTTGCTCGTTTTTTTTTTTTAGCAATGAAAAATAAACACAAAATGCTCTGTTAATTTTGATCTTTCATTTTCGTGTAATACATCAATCGATCCTGTTCAGTTTCTATTTTTTTTCTGTATACTCACAATAAAAATAAAGTGTTTTGCTTTTTGACAAATAAAGAAAAATTAACATGATGCTATTTCTGCCTTCTCTCTGTCAGTAAACTCCCGTTTGAAACGCGTTCGAAAATGATCTATAACTCCGCGAAAATTCAGTCAAACAGGCAAACAGACCCACGGGCATAAAGCTTGAGATCGCATCTTTTAAATGAAGTAATTTATATAAAAAACAAATATTATCAGCTTCTGTAATCTGTATAAAAAGAGAGCGACTCCAGTCGAGCTCATTACGAGCCATTCAAAAGTAATTTGACCACGCCCCGGAGAGCGCGTGCTATTCAAACGCAAATTCTGAGAACCATTTCAGTCTGTGAAACGCCCCCACATCAGCTGTAAACAAAGAGGCATAATATAGCCTACCTTATGGAGAAAAGTTTCTGTGCTGATATGAGGAGCAATATGAGGAGCAGATCCCGCTGAGGAGTGAGGTAGGCTAAGTTATCCTTTCTCAAGTGTTAATGTGGAATAACGTTAGTGTAGGCCTATGTAAACAAAAAGATGAATCGCGTTTCTATAATATGAATCGCGTTTCTGTGAGATGAATGAAGGGTACTGTAACGACTATGGCTCGATGGGTAAAAATGGACTTTTAATTTATATACTAATTAAAAGTGAAAACACTTTCTAAGTCCCACAGACTGGGCAGACTCTGTAACTGAATCCCTTTTACGACCCACTTCCCCCTTTCCACAGTGTGAGCTTCAAAGACATTATTGACATTCCGATCTCAAGAGAAAACCCACTCTGAATCACACACACACACCAAACCGCTCTGAAACTCCTAAAATACAAGTTACACACACACGCATGAATCATTATCAAAATGTTTTTATGTAGTTTTCTTGTCTATGGGATGTGATGGGATAAATTGAGATTTATGCACCTCTGCAGATGTAATGGACACGTGTGTTGATACATTTGAGATGTATCTGTTTCATTAACTGATATTAATGTCGGGTGTGATATCTTACGGATCGTACTGAGCTTCTTTATACAGAGATAGAAACTATATTCCGCACAAAATGTTTATTCCTAGACATAAGGTGGTATTAAAGTTTTAATGCATTTTTCTGTGTACGATCAGAAGAGGCGTTCCTTCACAAACAATGAAACGCTCCCGCCTCAGAACCGAAAGATTTCATTGGGTCCCGTCATCAAACGGGTCGTTACCCCGCGCTGCTTTAAAAACCACAACACAAGCAGACGCTCGCTCTCTCTGCGCTCATACTCTCTCACCCTCGGGACTCCGAACTCTGAACTCTGCACTCTCACCCCTCCCTGCACCAAGGGCAGCGGAGCGAGAGAAGGCACAGGGCCTTCATCCAAACCAACCGCGGATGTAGAAATCCAGTCTCGTCCTGTAACCAAGTTTTCTCGCCCTTCCCGCACCGGGAAGAGACTTCCGTACCTCTCGGTAATGTTACGATCAGTAAGTTTTAAGAACTTCACGCGAAACGCAAGCCTACAAATCGATGAGACACGGTCCAGCCAAGATACGCACGTGGTCCCGAAGCCCAGCTTCACACAGACAAAGGAACAGAATCGCAAGTAACGTATCAAATGATCTCTCTCGAAGCGGCTTTCACAGTTGTCTCTTAAAAGGTTCTGTTTGTGAATTACCATACTTTCTCCCTCACTTTCTTCCTATTTTCATTCTGATCAAGTCATGTTTATGTTTGTTTGTTTAAACGTTCGTGTGTCTTGTGTAATTTTACGTACGTAGATTAGCCTATATTACTTCCTATATACATATAATCCTTTGTGTGTCATTTTTGATTAAATAAATCTTTTATACTTTGACTGACTCTGTGTTACAATCCCACCAATGTAATTGTCAATGAAATTGCGATAAGATCTGGCTACTAGCTCTTTATTTTGATTCATAAACCCAGCAATTTGCATCCACGGCCAGGAGAGAATTTGTCTGAGGTTTGATAATATAAATATTCCTTCTTAACGGGTATAATCAAAGTATTCGCTGGTCGAATGACTGATGAGAGACCAGTTACAGAACGAAATATTTTTGATAATTAGCAGGTAATGTAATCGCATATGTGAAATTTATGAATTATGACTATGAGTTATGATTTTAATATTTCCCCAAATTTGAATATTGCTCGAGCTAATATTTCATATATGACCTAATTACGATTGTTACCTATAAACGCTACAGTACATATTTGTAAAGACTGTTTAGCCTAAATATGAATCGCGCGTCTGTGTGTGAAAGAATAAACTGCTTTGCTATAGCCTACTGAAATGAGTAAAAATCGACTGAAATATGTTGAAATAAAATGTATTTGTATAAGCAACGTATTAAACTGCAAATTAACATTTATAGGCTATGCCCTAATATTTCATAAAAACAACGTTACAGTCAGGCGAAGTATGAAAGACAACATTTTGTTGACTAGATTTGGGTACAGTTTTTACTGTAGAATATACTGTCACATCAATTAAGCTTTTCTGCTCATATATATATAAAATACTATTTTGTCAAAAATAAAGTCATAGACTAAGATGTTCCAATGTTGGCTATATTCAAACTAATGAATACATATGATAAAATGTAGGCCTATAATCTTTTTTTTTTTTTTTACAAAGAAAGAGTACTTTTTTGCAGAAATATTGCTGAAATTGTAATTATTGTTGTAATTGTAACCTTTTTAATAAAATGAATGAATGAATGACCTGAATGAATGGCTAATTATGCAGAGTGGGTGGGACTGGGTAATCTAAGGTGTAAACTACTCCTCCCCCTCGCATATTGGCTTTCCAAGCAAAACCTGTTTTACACCATTTAAATCAATGTATTTTTTTTTGTGAACGATAAAGCAAGACTATTTTCACATAATTTTGAAGCTAGAACTCGAAGAGACAACATCCATTAGTCAAAAGTCTTGTGGGCACATATTTTGTATGAGTTTTGTGGTCTTATTTCAGCAACTTTCATTTTTATTTTTTTAAATAACCACGCATAAACATTATTCTCTTAAAAATACAAACATCTACATACATGTTGCTCGCATATTATGGTAGGCCTGTTTGTGCTATATAGAGTGAATTTACACCTTTGCAATTAACATGTTTATAAATAACTGAAAAAAGCACAAATGTCAGAGCATGTCAGAACATCTCAAGGGCCCCAAAAACAGCTTGGTCCCCAGAGGGTTAATAGGTCATATCATGTTTCTAGAAGTTCAAACTGAACTAACTTTGTTTCCATTTCTCAAAGATGCTACTGACTTGCCCGTTGTGCCCATCAAAAGTTGTGCACCTAAGGCACCACCTGAGGAGGCACCACCTGAGGTCACAGCACCAAATAGAAAATTCAGAGGAAAGGAAAATTTTGCTGAAACTTGCCAGGGGTAGAATAAAGCTTAGGAACATCAGGTGTCCTGAGTGTGACATCATTTTCGAAAATGTGGAGCGACACTTAAAATCGGGCCATCCAGAGCTGACAGTAAGTCTAATCTCAAACTAGCATACTTTCTTTTTGTGTTTTTGTTTTTGTGAATTCATTTAAAAAATGTTTTGAATAAAACTCTCTTCAGGGAAAAAGGGTCAAGTTGTTGACCAAACAGTTAAAGAGAGAACTAGCAGAGGAGCAGCTACAAAAACTGAACAACGGTCAACAACTTGACCCTCCAGTCCTGTCAGCTCTGGATGGCCCTGTAGAGACCCCTCTGCCTATCCCAGAGGAGTGCCTCCAATTGCTGGGTAGGTTTTGAATGATTTTCTTGCAATGGGAGTATAATAGGGGTGTAACGATTCATCAACTACATTGATGTATCGATTTATATTCTTAATGATCCAACTACATCGATCTGTGCTCGGCAAGTTATATCGATCTAGACATATATCGATCTAACATCGTTTTAAAAGGTAATGAATCGATTGTATCGATACTATGAAATAACGCATTGGATTTAAGCACGTCAGACTTTATAAGGATGTTTTTTTCTTAGCACTTTTAATGATAAAGGCGTTAAACGTTACTCGATTCAGTCTGCCTATCTGTGACGTGATCGCCATGCGTGACGCGCCAGCAGCAGCGCAAAGACAACAAGCAGCTTAAAGTCTCTCACCTCAGAAAAACGGACTTTCCTGTCCTCTCAGCCGCTATACTGCAGTAGCGCGCACTCTTCAATTGCACGCGCAAATGCGGCGGTGCGCGCTGCAGGCTTATATCGTTTCACTAGCCTATATATAAAGCACATAATAAACTACAAGCATGCAACGTCGTTACGTTTTAAATTAGAAAAAACGTGTTGTCCAGATTGAGTATCTGCGGTCAGATGATGTTGTCAGGCTATATGTCCGTGTCATTATTCTATCATTATTTTCATAACTTGTAACGAAATAAAGTCTCTCACCTCAGAAAAACGAAATCTCATGTCCTGTCATCCTGTGCTCGTAGCATGCACTCTTTAATTGCACGCGCATAATTAATTGATACCATGATTCCCTTTCAAGAATTTTTGGCTAAAAAGTCACTGAATCGATTTCAAGTTACTGAATCGTTTCGGATCGTATCGTTCTAAATGAACCAATATCGTCCTTGAATCGTATCGACAACCACGAATCGCGATACGAATCGAATCGTTGTTAAAACGAATCGTTACACCCCTAGAGTATAACATATTTTTTTACAAGGTGTTGATCAAACTATTGAGTCTGTTTGTGTGTGTGTGTGTGTGTGTGTGTGTGTGTGTTTATTGTAGACGAGTTTGAAATGGAAGGGGCTCCAAGCTTTCTGGGTAAGTGATCAACATGTAATTATGCTGTTTATACAAGAACAACACGTTAATAACTTTTTTTTATTTTTGATTGTAGCCCTTCTTATGGAGAGCAATGAGCCACCAAAAGAAGCGCAAAGCCTCGGTAGGTATCAGGTGAACAATTGTTTAAACTTGTACTGTATTGTTTTTCTCCATGAACAGGACATTAATAAAAATAAAAATAAAGAACTTTTTCTTGTTCTTCTTAGACGAGTTATTCAGGGAGGTAAGCGAGTATGAGCAGTGTTTTCAGGCGTCTTCAGGTGCACAAGGTAAGTAATAGGTGATAAGTTTACATGCATGAAACCAAGTTTTGTTGTTGTGTTATTTATTTTTTAATCGTTTTTCTTTGTTTCCCTTTTCTTTTTTTCATTTGCCAAGTTCTGCAGGAAAACACAGGTTTGTGCACTGTCGACCTCAGCGACCTGCTTGATTTGTAAATAGTTTGTATAAATGTATATAGTTCAAATATTTTATGCCATAGTTTTATATTTATTTCGTTTTATATATTATATATATTGTATTTATATTTTACATATTGTATTTTCAAATATATTTCTGTTTTACTGTCCTTTGTTCTGTTCAATTTATAAATCATGTTAAATAAATGTTCATCGAATTATGGTTCAAAAATTAAAATTTTAAAATGATGGTTTTGTCTGTCTCATCTATTTGTCCAAAACATACCAACTATAGCTTATTTGACATGATCCAGATAGGCTTTCCGTGGACATGACATTTTAAGTCTAATGATGCATAGTTATGCCGATGGGACACATAGGCCATTCGTGGTCACACAGGAGGTCAGGGGGATGAATAGGCTGTTCGTGGTCAGTAAGCGGGGCAACGGGCTGTCACTTAGATTGGCCGTGGACGAACAGGCCGTTCGTGGTCGCATAGGCGGTCAGTGGGACAAATAGGCTCTCCGTGGTCAGTGGGCGGGGCCACGGGCTGTCACCTAGATCGGCCGTGGACTAAGAGGCCGTTCGTGGTCAAATAGGCGGTCAGTGGGACGAATAGGCTGTTCGTGGTCAGTGGGCGGTGCCACGGGCTGTCACTTAGATCGGCCGTGGACGAACAGGCCGTTCGTGGTCGCATAGGCGGTCAGTGGGACGAATAGGCTGTTCGTGGTCAGTGGGCGGGGCCACGGGCTGTCACCTAGATCGGCCGTGGACTAAGAGGCCGTTCGTGGTCAAATAGGCGGTCAGTGGGACGAATAGGCTGTCCGTGGTCACACTGGCGGTCAGTGGGACGAACGGGCACTTCGTGGTCGCATAGGCGGTCAGTGGGACGAATAAGCCTTTCGTGGTCACACAGGCGGTCAGGGGGACGAACGGGCACTTCGTGGTCACACGGGCGGTTAGGGGGACGAATAGGCCGTTCGTGGTCAGTGGGCGTGGTCAGGGGGCGGTCACGGGCGGTCGGGCGCTTCCTGGTCAAACTGGCGGTTAGGGGGACGAATAGGCTGTTTGTGTCAGTGGGCGTGGTCACTGGCGCTCAGTGGGACGAACGGGCGCTTCGTGGTCGGTGGGTGTGGTCAGGGAATCTGCCGAAAAGGCGGTCAGGGGGAGGCACGTGCGCTATTCGGCGTGCGTCGAAACGCAACCTATTCGGCGTGCGCCAAACAAGAATTGATTATGTTTTAAGCACAAGGAATTTAGAATATTTTATTGAGGATATATTTTACAAAGAAAACTCTTTGAGCGATCATAAGATGATTTTAATGAAGATGGATTTTAAAAAAAGAGAATAAAGGACCTGGAGTTTGGATTTTAAATACAGAGATTTTAAAGAGTGAAAGCTATAAATTAGGGATAGAAAAATTAATAGAAGAAGAAAAAGAGGATGGGATGTACCTAGAAGATAAAAGAATATGGTGGGAAAATGTAAAATATGAAATAAAGAAATACTCAATAAAATACAGCAAATTGGTTCAGAGAGTTAAAAAAGCTAAAGAAAAAGATATAAAGAAAACATTAAAAGAAGAGTTAAACAAGAGAGAAGTAAATATACAAAACGTAATAGTTATGGAAGAAAATCTAAAGAAAATAGAAGAGAGTAAATGTAAAGGAGCAAGTTTGAGAAGTAAAGCAAAATACATGGTTGAAGGAGAGAAATGTACAAGATTTTTCTTTAACTTAGAAAAAAGCAAAGGGCGAGCAGAAAGGATAAAAGAAATAAGAGGCAAAGATGGAGAACTAGTTAAAGAAACAAAAGGAATTTTGAAGGAAGTAAAAAATTATTATGAAGAACTTTTTAAAACAAAGGGTTTAGATGAAGAGATGAAAAATATGCTATTACAGCAAATATCAATGAGAGTAGAGGATAAGGACAAAGCAGATTGTGATAAGGGAATAGGACAGGAAGAAATAAAAGAGGCAATAGATCTTTTAAAAACAAAGAAAAGCCCAGGTATAGATGGGATAGGAAATTAGTTTTATAAGGTTTTTTAAGGAGGAAATCAGTTTGATTTTAAAAGACGTATATGAGGAGATTTTTAAGAAAGAAGGTTTAAATCAGAAGATGGGTTTAGGGCTGATGAAGATAATATACAAAAGAAAGGGGGACAAACCACTTAAAAAATTTTAGACCAATCACCATGTTAAACACAGATTTAAAGATTTTAGCAAAGGTTTTAGCAAATAGATTAAAGAATGTACTACCAAGCATTATAGAAACAAATCAGGCATATGGAGTAAAGGGAAGAGACATCCCAGAAACAACAAGCAGTATAAGAGATATAATAAGTTATATAAATGGAGAAAAAAAGAATGGTTATGTTATTAGTTTAGACTTTGAAAAAGCATTTGACAGAGTAGAACATGTTTTTTTATTTTCAGTTTTAGAGAAATTTGGGTTTGGGGAAAGGTTTATTAAATGGATAAGAATTTTATACAAGGATACATTAACAGAAGTGAAATGCAATGGATTTTTAACAGAACCTTTTGCTATTTCAAGGTCAATAAGACAAGGGTGCCCATTATCAGCTCAGTTGTATTCACTGGTAGCGGAACCTTTAGGGTTGATAATCAAAAAGGAAAATGAAATAAAAGGAATAGAGATGGATGAAGGGAAGAAAATAAAGAAAATATTTCAATATGCAGACGATACAACAATAGTAGTAAAAAATGAACAAAGTGTTAAACATGCAATGGAAAAAGTAGAATGGTACTGCCAAGGTTCTGGAGCAAAAATAAATGAGGGAAAAACAGTTTGCATGAGATTTGGGAAGGTACCGGTTTTAACAGGATGCTTCAGCTTTACCCAAGTAAAAGAAATGAGGATTTTAGGAGTGGTTTTAGGGAAAAATTAAAAAAGTATAAGAGACATTATGTGGGAAGAGTTAGTAGAAGGAATGGAGAGGAGGTTAATATTCTGGAAAAACAGATTTTTTTATTTAAAGGGAAAGATTTTAATTGTAAATGTATTGATGTTGTCTAAGATGTGGTATGTTTTATATGTAAGTTCAATGCCTATATGGGTTAGACAAAGACTGAAAACATGTTTTTTAGAATTTTTATGGGAAAAAAACCCCCCAAGAATCGCTTATAATACTTTGATTGGACTGGCAGAAGAAGGAGGGATGGGGTTAGTAGATCCGGAACAAAAGATGAACAGTATGAGAATTAAAGTGGTTAAGAAGTATTTGGATGAAGAAAATAAAGGGGATTGGAAAAGTATAATGGAATTTTATTTAAATAAATGTGGGAATTTGAATTTGGGGGATAACATTTTATGGATGAAGTTAAAAAAGTGGATGATACAAGGAATACCAGATTTTTATAAAGGAGTTTTAAGTGCTTGGGGTTCTTTTTTACCAGATGTGAATTTTAAACCATATGGAAGAGAGAGTTTTTTAAATCAACCACTGTTTTTAAACAAAAACATTGTAATGCAAGAAAAGGAAATTTATTTTAAGAAATGGGTGGAGGTGGGAATTTTAAAAATAAGAGATGTTCTATATGAATTTAAGGAGGGATTTGTACCAGTGCAAGTGATTGTTGATGCCTTGGAGGAAGTAAAGGAGGAATATAATGTGAACACCATAAAGAAACAATACGAAGAAGTTAAAAATGCAATACCGGAAGATTGGTTGAAGGTTATTGAAAGTGGGGAGATAAGTGAGAATAAAATAGAGGTGTTCTTAAAATTGCAAGAAAAGTTTGTGGATTTTAAGTCATGCAATGTTAAATGGTTTTATCATTACTTTTGTAATTCAGTTTTTAAAAAGCCTTTAGCAAATCAACTCTGGCTGAGGCATTTTAAGGAGATTGAAGAAAAGGACATATGGAAAAACATGAAATGGAAATTTATGGACACTGATTTAGAATGTTTAGACTTTTTTATAAGACATAATGTGATTTTCACGGGAATGCGGTTATGCAAAATTGGGAGAGAACAAGATGCGATATGTAAAGTTTGTAACAAAGAAGATGAAGGTATTTTACATTTTTTTATTTTGTGAAAAACTGGAAGAATTTTTCATTGTGATGAAAGAGATTGTGAATGAATTAAGAGAGGAAGATTTTAGTTGGAACAGGATTTTTATGTTGGGGCTGAATGAGGAAACTGAGGATAAAAAAATTATTAATTTGTTGTTAGTCATAGCAAAAAGTGCAATCTGGAAAAGAAGAAATGTGGCGAAAAATAGGAATTTTGTAATGGACTTGTGGTTGTTTTTCAAAGGTTTGGTTGAAGATTATTTGCATACTTTGTTCACATATTTTAAAATGGAAAATAATGTGGATTTGTTTTTTAAGATTTTTAATAATGATGTAATTAAAATTTTAAAGAAACAAAGTGTTTCTGCTGAAAGATGTATTTTAAATAATTTCTAATAGGATTAATTTCGAATAAGAGTGAGTTCTGTCATTATGTATGTTCTTACTATGTAAAATATATATGTCTTACTATGTACTCTGTAAGAATAATTTACTGATCTGTACTTTTAGTTTATAATTTTCTCAATAAAAAAAATAAAATAAAAAAAAAGAACGCCCGATCTCGTCTGATCTCGGAAGCTAAGCAGAGTCAGGCCTGGTTAGTACTTGGATGGGAGACCGCCTGGGAATACCAGGTGCTGTAAGCTTTTTAGTTTACTTCACTAATGTTCTAACCTTTTAAATAGCCCGTTTTTGGCAGCAGATTTCGCTTACGGCCATACCACTTTGAGAACGCCCGATCTCGTCTGATCTCGGAAGCTAAGCAGAGTCAGGCCTGGTTAGTACTTGGATGGGAGACCGCCTGGGAATACCAGGTGCTGTAAGCTTTTTCATTTACTTCACTAATGTTCTAACCTTTTAAATAGCCCGTTTTTGGCAGCAGATTTAGCTTACGGCCATACCACTTTGAGGGCGCTATTGAGCAAACAGGAAGTGACGTGGCAGTTTGTAGTTTGCAGTAGTTGAGACAGGCTCACCAATTTTCCGTTTAATTTAGTTTTGTTTTTTGAAAATAATAGTTTTTTTGTTTTTTTTTTGAGTTTTCCTCCCAGCAGCTTACGCTGTTTGGGGGGAGTTTAAGCGTGTTTTTGTTCTTTTATTTATAATGGATGGATTAATGGCAAACGACACTGGACTGGCAGGAGGAACACGCACGGAAAACGACACTGGACTGGCTGGAGGAACACGCATGGCAAACGACACTGGACTGGCTGGAGGAACACGCATGGCAAACGACACTGGACTGGCTGGAGGAACACGCACGGCAAACGACACTGGACTGGCTGGAGGAACACGCATGGCAAACGACACTGGACTGGCTGGAGGAACACGCACGGCAAACGACAATGGACTGGCTGGAGGAACACGCACGGCAAACGACACTGGACTGGGGAAACGACAACGAGATGGCAGTGGAATCGATCAAGATGTAAAGAAAGAAGGTGGAAAGAGAGTATACTTAAAAGAAGCAACTGTAACGGTGGATGTAGGACATGTGAAAGACGCGAGGGCGGTGGACATCATTAAAGCATTGACGGAGGAGATTGGAGAAGGAAGGATTTTAGCAGTCAGGCCCAAAAGAGTGAAGGAATACGAGGTAACGCTGGAACACGAGGATGACATCGAGTTTTTAATGGATGGATTGAAAATAAATGGCATTGACTGTGAAGTTAAAAGACTGCAAAACCGGGAGTACGTTGTCTCCTTCATGCATCTGCCCGTTTACACTGCTGACGAGGAGATTTTAAACAAACTGGAGGGATGGGGAGTAACCCCCATCTCCAAAATTAAACGGAGAATGTATCTGGGCACCAGTATTGAGGACGGGACAAGGTTTGTAAAAACACGATTCCCGAAGGAAGTTGCCTCCCTCCCGTACAGCACAAAAATAGAGACGGCAGAGGGCCCACAATATTTCCGGGTGATGCACAGCCACCAGGTGAAGACCTGTCGGCTGTGCATGAGCCCAGACCATGTGGTAAAGGATTGTCCGGACTTTAAGTGTTTTAAGTGCGAGGAGAGGGGGCACTTCGCGAGAGACTGCAACGCAGTAAGGTGCCCGGATTGTAATTTGGTTTTAAACAAGTGTGAGTGTTGGATGGGGAGAGAGGAGGAGGAACAACAGGTAGACGGGCAGATGCATGAACGAGACAACGAAGAGCAAGAGGAGGAATTAAGAGGACTACAAAACAATGAATCAACAGAGAATAAGGATACTGAGGATCAAGAGGAAGAATGTAATGGGCATGAAATACAATCACAACAATAGGAGGAAACATGTACACAAATGGATGTGACTGAAAGTTTGCAAAGTGAGTTGGACACTGTGGAACTTAATGATCAAAGGAATAAAGAACAAGTGGCTGTAAAGGAAAGTGAAGGGGGAAAAGCAGAAGAAGAGAAACAACTGAAGTCAACTAAAAGAAGAAGACCAATCAAGGTAACGCCCAATTTAGAGACTGCTAGAAAAAAAAAATGCTTAAAGAGGACTTAATTGAGACTGGGAATAAGTATGAGGTGTTAAAGGATTTGCAGGAGAATGAACTGAAATGATGGGTTTTATCAATGTTTTTTTATGTTTCATGCTTTTAAGAATTGTTACTTTTAACGCTAGAGGGCATTTAGACATAAGAAAATTTGAAAAAGTGAAAGAAATGTGTAAAGGAGAGGATGTGATTTTTTTACAAGAAACTAACTGGAGAGAAGGGGTTATAAGTGAAATAAGGAAAAGATGGAATGGGGAAATTTTATTTAACAACGGGGATGGTAGAATGGGCAGAGGAGTGGCAGTTTTAATAAAAGAAAACAGAGGTGTAACATGTAAAATAGTGTATAAGGATAAAGATGGGAAATGCATAGCGGTGGAAATGGAGTATGAAGAGAAGAAAGTAATTGTAGTAAATGTACACGCTCCCGCAGAAGAGAAAGAAAAGAAAGAGTATTTTAATGGATTGAGGGGATTTTTTAAAAAGCACAAAGAAGTTATTATGATGGGTGATTTTAACACGGTTTTTAGTAAATTAGATATGGCAGAGGGAATGGTTTTCAAAACGGATCAAGGAAGGAAAGAGTTGAAAGTGATAATGGAAGAAAACAATATGGTTGATATATGGAGAGAGAGAAATGAAAAGAAAAAAGAATATTCAAGGAGACAATTGGTTGGGAATTTTATGCGTAAAACAAGAATAGATTTTATTTTATGTACCAGGAATATAGAAGGTTTTATAGGAAAAATAAAACATGAAGAAACAAGCTTAAGTGATCATAAGCCAATTTTTATAGAAATAGACTGGAGTACAATGAAAAGAGGGCCGGGAGTATGGGTTTTAAACACAGAGGTTTTAAAGAATGAAGATTATGTTTTAAGTGTTAAGGAAATCATTGAAAAGGAAAAAGAAAATGGAATGTACAAGGAAGATAAAAGAATATGGTGGGAAAATGTGAAGTATTTAGTGAAAAAGCATACAATAAAGTACTGTGGGTTAATACAGAAATGCAGGAAAAGTAAGGAAAGAGAAATAAGAGAAAAATTTGAAAAAGAGTTAAATGAGAAAGGAACAGATATACAAAAAATAAAAGAAATAGAGGGAAGTTTGAAGGAAATGGAAGAAAAGAAATACAAAGGGGCAATGTTAAGAAGTAAGGCCAGGTATGTAGTAGAAGGAGAAAAGTGCACAAAGTTTTTCTTTGATCTAGAAAGAAGAAGAGGAAAAGCTGAAATTATAAAAGGAATAACGGGAGGAAGTGGAGAAATGGTAGAAACGAATGAGGAAATATTAAAAGAAATAAAAATGTATTATGAAAAGTTATTCAATACAGAAGGGGTAAAAGAGGAAGAAAAGCGAGAACTTTTGACGCAAATAAAACAAAAATAGGAGAAGAGGATAAAAAAGAGTGTGATCAAGACATAAGAGAGGAAGAGATAAAAAAAGCAATAAGTGAATTAAATAAAAAGAAAAGTCCAGGCATAGATGGTTTGGGGAGTGAATTTTATATTGTTTTTAAAGAATTTCTGACCAACATTTTAAAAGAAGTATATGAAGAGGTTTTTAGAAAAGGGGAGATTAATCAAAGAATGGGATTGGGTTTAATGAAATTGATATATAAAAGAAAAGGAGAAAAAGTAGATTTAAATAATTACAGACCAATTACAATGCTCAACACTGACTTGAAGATTTTAACAAAAATTTTAGCAAACAGATTAAAAGAAATAATGCCGAGTATAATTATAACAAATCAAGTGTATGGGGTTAAAGGAAAAGATATCGCAGATACAACAATTGGCATAAAAGATTTGATAAGGTACATGCATGAAAAGAACAGAAAAGGGTATATAATTAGTTTAGATTTTGAAAAAGCGTTTGACAGAGTAGAACATGAATTTTTATTTGGTGTTTTAAAGAGTTTTGGTTTTGGAGGGAATTTTATTAAATGGATTAGAATTTTATACAAAGGAGCGATAACGAAAATTAAATGTAATGGGTTTTTAACACAATGTTTCAAAATTACTAGATCGATAAGGCAAGGATGTCCGCTGTCAGCTCTTTTATATTCTTTAGTTTCGGAGCCACTAGGTCTAGCCATAAAACAAGAAGAGCGAATAAAAGGAATAGGTGTGGAGGGAGAAAAGAACAAAATATTTCAGTATGCAGATGATACTACAGTGATGGTAAAGGATGTAGAGAGTGTTAAAAATGCAATGAGAATAGTAGAGATGTTTTGTAAAGGATCAGGAGCCAAAGTAAATGGAGAAAAAACAGTATATATGAAATTTGGAGGGGCAGCCGATTTAACAAACAATTTTGCTTTTAAGGAAACAAAAGAAATTAAAGCTGCAAGCAGCGATGAAAGGGCCCTCGCACTTGTGCCATCGTCACTCGGTATATGTAGTAGTTGCTAGCATGTTTAGTATGTTTCTAGCATGCTTAGTACACAATAGTTATGTGGTTAGTACTGTACTTTGTTAACCATGTCAGTTTCTGTTGACAGTAGGTGGGGCTATGTCTATATCTGAATATCGCTATGTAGATGTGTTCAGTGCAGGACTTTTATCAAACATGTGAAGTTTGGGGCAGATTGGACATTGTATGCTTAAGTTACAACAACTTCCTATAGCATTTCTAGCATGTTTTATGATGTTTCTAGCATATGACATATTCATTTTGGGGTAGATTGGACATTGCATGCCTCAGTTACAGCAAATTCATATTTAATTGCAGTAATAGCATGCTTTAACACTTAGCTAAGTATTTGATAGCATGTTTCTAGTATGTTGCTAACATGTTTTACAGTTGGTGGCACTTTTTTATATGTTAATAGGAGTCCAGAACAGTGTTAAACGTCACTTCCTGTTGCCAGCAGGCGGCGCTATGACTATATCTGAATATGAGCATGGACTTGTGTTCAGGAGATAATTCTTATCAAACGTGTGAAGTTTGGGGTAGATTGGACATTGTGTGCTTAAGTTACAACAACTTCCTTTATTATTTCTAGCATGCTTTAGAACTTAGCTATGTGTTGCTAGTATGTTTCTTGCATGTTACATATTAAGTTTGGGGCAGATTGGACACTCCATGCCTGTGTTACAGCAAATTCCTATTTAATTGCAGTAATAGCATGCTTTAGCACTAAGCTAAGTGTTTGCTAGCATGTTTTAACATGTTTCTAGTATGTTGTTAGCATGTTTAGCACATGCTGGCACTTTTTCATATGTTATTAGGAGTTCACAGCAGTGTTTAACATGTCACTTCCTGTTGCCAGCAGGTGGAGCTATGACTGTAACTGAATATGAGCATGGTCATGTGTTCAGGACAGAACGCTTATCAAACGTGTGAAGTTTGGGGCAGATCGGACATTCCGTGCCTGAGTTACAGCAAATTCCTATTTAATAGCAGTAATAGCATGCTTTAGCACTTAGCTAAGTTTTGCTAGCATGTTTTAACATGTTTCTAGCATGTTTAGAAGTCAATGGCATTTTTAACATGTTACTAGAACGGCATCAACGTGTTAAACATGACACTTCCTGTTACCAGTAGGTGGCGCTATTACTATAACTGAATATTCTCATGTAGATGTGTTCAGGCCATGACTCTTATCAAACGTGTGAAGTTTGGGGCAGATCGGACATTCCGTGCCTGAGTTACAGCAAATTCCTATTTAATAGCAGTAATAGCATGCTTAAGCACTTAGCTGAGTGTTTGCTAGCATGTTTTAGCATGTGTCTAGTATGTTGTTAGCATGTTTAGCACTTGCTGGCACTTTTTATATGTTATCAGGAGTTCACAACAGTGTTAAACATGTCACTTCCTGTTGCCAGCAGGTGGCGCTATGACTGTAACTGAATATGAGCATGGTCATGTGTTCAGGACAGAACGCTTATCAAACGTGTGAAGTTTGGGGCAGATCGGACATTCCGTGCCTGAGTTACAGCAAATTCCTATTTAATAACAGTAATAGCATGCTTTAGCACTTAGCTAAGTGTTTGCTAGCATGTTTTAGCATGTGTCTAGTATGTTGTTAGCATGTTTAGCACTTGCTGGCACTTTTTTATATGTTATCAGCAGAGGTGGGTAGTAACGAAGTACATTTACTTCGTTACATTTACTTGAGTACTTTTTTAGAAAAATTGTACTTTTAAGAGTAGATTTGAATGTGGGTACTTTTTACTTTTACTCGAGTACATTTCTAATGAAAAAACTGTACTTTTACTTCGTTACATTGGGCGACGTTCCTCTCGTTACTTTATTTTAATGCAATATGTGTTGTTAAATGCGTAGTTTATTCCAAGCGCGCTGTATCTTTTTTCTGGGCTTGAGCGATGCTCAATTCACAAATGAATAACTCTTTTGAGTCGATTCTGTTCAAAGACTTCATCAAACAAGTTGGCAGATCTGTCTAAATCGGTTCGCGAATCAGTTTGAATGATCTGTTCAGTTCCTGCACGCACTGAATCGTCTGAAGCGATTTCAATTCACACTGGACTCGGAGTCGTAACAGGAAGATTTAAGCACATCAAGAGCGTTAGATGAAGTGGCAGTGGACCTACAGTACAGTCAAGTGAGAGCAAATCTTCAAATGCATCATATTTTTGCCAGCGATGAAGATCTTTAGTTGAACATCTTCGTAAGCTGTCTGTGAATGAATGATTCCACAGGAGTCAGGACGATATATTCGATTTCATTTCACTCAGGTAATACATTTTACAACCAAACAGATTATTACGCCACGATACTAGAAAGTATGACATTACCCGTTTTTTGGACATATACATTAATTTACATTCAATAAAGCTACCATTGTTCACAGTTTATGAACACCCGCCATCCCGCAGTAACGTTAGTTGTGTGTATTGTTGCGCAGTGGCGTCCGAACTCGACTTGAAAACGAATGCCTTTGCCTGCCGTAGACAGTTAACCAGTTTAAACATGCTTGCAGAAATATACATTTGATTATATTTTGGAGAACAGTCAGAAGAAGATCCGTCGATGTACTTTTATTTATTTTATTTATTTTTTTGTGTTCAGATGTTCAGTAGCAGTCATGAGCGCGAGCACATGTGAAGAGTTTTTAACTCTCGACTTTTCGAGCTATTCAGATGGCAGAAATAATGCTTACGTCTCTCTTCTGTTTTTGTTGCAAATATAGCTGATAATAATAGTAATTTAAATAAACAAAATCTAAATAATTTTATATATATGACGACTTCAGAGGCAAAAGCCTCTAAGTACCATCTGAAATTTTCTTCTAAAAGAGCATTTTTATCAAGCTTGTATGTTTATGTTCACACTTAAATGGCAATAAAAAGTAGCCTACCTATTAATTGTCATTAAAGTGAAATTACTGAACTTAAATATACAAGCTTGATACAAATGATTGTTTTAGAAGAAAATTTCAGATGGCACTCAGAGGCTTTTGCATCATGAAGTCTTCATATATATATAGGCCTATATGTTCCGAAGTAACTAGTTACTCACTACTTGAGTAGTTTTTTCATTGGATACTTTTTTACTCTTACTCAAGTAACTATTAAGATTATTACTTTTACTTTTACTTTGAGTAAATATTTCTATAAGTACTTGTACTTTTACTTGAGTACAGTTTTTGGATACTCTACCCACCTCTGGTTATCAGGAGTTCACAACAGTGTTAAACATGTCACTTCCTGTTGCCAGCAGGTGGCGCTATGACTGTAACTGAATATGAGCATGGTCATGTGTTCAGGACAGAACGCTTATCAAAAGTGTGAAGTTTGGAGCAGATTGGACATTCCATGCCTGAGTTACAGCAACTTCCTGTTTCATGGCGAAACATCCAAATTTGTCAGGCCGCCGAGGACCCGCCCTTCGACGAAAACTCAAGATCTTCGCAATTTAGCGTCGCAAAGGTCTTAAGATTAGACTCACCAAATTTGAAGATGATCAGATTAAAACTGTAGGAGGAGTTTGTTAAAGTACGAGGCATGAAAATGGCAAAAACTGCACAAAAATCTGAGAGGAAGTTCAAAATGGCTGACTTCCTGTTGTGTTTAGGGCTACGCTCCAAGAGACTTTTTTGTAGGTATTAGGTCCTTACATGTATGTACCGAATTTCGTACACGTACGTGGAACATAGCGGGAGGCGCACTCCGTTGAACTTTTATAGGTGGCGCTATCAAGCCATTTTGCCCCGCCCAATTCTGAAACCTATATCAGATGTAAATATTCGCCAGTTCTGACGCGTGTGCAAAGTTTCGTGACTTTTCGAGCATGTTTAGGCCCTCAAAAATGCGATTCAATGCGGAGAAGAATAATAATAAATATATATATATAAATATAGCTGCGAGCAGCGATTACGGGCCCAAGCCGGTGGCACCGCAACCCCGGTGCCTTTAGTTACCTAAAGGCACCGGGGTGGCGGTACCGCCGGCTTTGGCCCTCCATCGCTGCTCGCAGCTATATTTATATATATATATATATATATATATATATATATATACATACATACATACACACACATACATATATATATATATATATATATATATATATATATATATATATATATATATATGTATATGTATATGTATGTATATATATATATATATATATATATATATATATATATATATATATATATATATACATACATACATACATACATACATATATATGTATATATATATATATATATATATATATATATATATATATATATATATATACCGTTCAAAAGTTTGGGGTCAGGAAGATTTTTAATGTTTTTAGGAGAAGTCTCTTCTCCTCACCAAGGCTGCATTTATTGATTAAAAATACAAACAAAAACAGTAATATTGTGAAATATTATTCCAATTTAAAACAGCTGTTTTCAATTTTAAAATATTTTACATAGTAATTCATTTCTGTGATCAAAGTTGAGTTTTCAGCATCATTACTCCAGTCTTCAGTGTCACATGATCCTTCAGAAATCATACTAATATGATGATTGATGCTCAATAAATATTCATTATTATTTTCAATGTTGAAAACAGTTGTGTACAGATTTTTTTTTTTTTTAAATGCTTTGATGACTGTAAAGTTCAAAAGAACAGCATATATTTCAAATATATATATATTTTTTTTAACATTATAAATGTCTTTACTGTAACTGTTGATCAGTTTAACTCATCCTTCATAAATAAAAGTACTGATTTATTTTATTTCTTCCCCCAAAAATAAAATTTTAATTATTACTAACCCAAAACTTTTGAGCGGTAGTGTTTAACGTTACAAAAGCTTTAGATTTCAGATAAATGCTGTTCTTTTGAACTTTCTATTCATCAAAGACTGTAAACAACTGTTTTCGACATTTAACATAATAATGAATGTTTCTTGAGTATCAATCATCATATTAGAATAATTTCTGAAGGATCATGTGACAGTGACGACTGGAGTAATGATGCTGAAAACTCAGCTTTGATCACAGGAATAAATAACAGTTTAAAATATATTAAAATAGAAAGCAGCTGTTTTAAATTGGAATAATATTTTACAATATTACTGTTTTTGTTTGTATTTTTAATCAAATAAATGCAGCCTTGGTGAGCAGAAGAAACTTCTCTGTTATGTGCGCGCCACAGACTGCACGCACGTCCGCTTAGAGTTCCGCCTTTTGCCTTCCGTCAATATTACGTTATTAGAAAAAATTTTTTTTACAGAATCTATTTTTTGACATTTGTGAATCGATTCAGAATCGTCCACGTCCGCATCGCGATGCATCTAAGAATAATTTTTTTCTCCCACCGCTAGATTTCATACAACAGGTTAATAAACAGTTACAATTAAGTCACTTACATTTTAGATGCAATGTTGACTGTTTTTGTTCTGTTTCAGCAGCGAAAATAGTTAAACAAAGATCACGGCAGAACGTGCTCACGTGTTTTCTCATAACTGAACGATTCAGCATTTTTAACGAATCGGTTGACTCAAAGATTGAATGATCAATCCATAAACATCTGTCTTAATCATGATCGACTCATTCGAACGAATCGTTTGAACGAATGAATCAATGACTCGCTTATTAAGATGGATGCCTGGCGACACCTAATGGCGGTTTAGTGTTGTTTAAAAGCATCATTCTTTCCCACATGTGTGTGATTTGTGTGTGCAACATTATCATTATTTTTCTTTCACTATTATATTAGCGATTTAAAAGCACCCACTCGTGTCACACGTCGATTAACCGGTGGGAAAATATCCTCAGACACATACCTAATAAATGTATATTTAAATACAATATTGGCCTACCTGGTAAAAAGTTTTATATACTATTTTGATGTCCTTTTGGACACAAGAGGGCAGTATAGCCCTATGTTTGCTTTTTTGTTGAACCAAATAGCACTAAATAGCTAACTTTTTAACTAAATAGCTAACTAAATAACTTTTTCATTCTTCTTGAATTGCAAAAACAGAATAAAATGGGTTTAGTTGTGATATTTGTATACTTTTATATAGAAATAAATGGTATATAATTACATTTTTAGAAGATTTTTACTTTAATCCCTCGCCATAGCAAAACCGTTTGAGATATTTATTATCCATTCACAATTTAGCATATTTAATGTATTTTCATCATGTTGAAAAAGTTTGGTACGAATAAAATAAATAGTTTAAGAGGAGTGGCTAAAAATTCAGAGGCTGATTTTGCAAAAAAATTCACATTCAGACCAAAATATCTGACTTCCTGATGGCCAGAGCTATTGAATGTAAATTAGAAAGTTGTCCGGCTTGATGAGAACAATATACAAACTATTTTTTCTTTACTGTAGTTAAAAGTAACCCCCCCACTTTTGTCAAAAGCATGTTGAAAGTGACACACTTCCTGCTGCCAGTTGGTGGCGCTATAACTTTGACTCACAATAACTACATCCATCTGATCGGCCTCTTACCACGAACACACTACTGAAGTTTCATCAAGATCAGTTAATGTATGCAGAAGTTATTCCACTTCCGTGTTTCTCTTTTCTCGCCATAAACTGATTCCTCGCCACAGCCAAACCGTTCGAGATATCAAAAATCCGTCCGCAATTTAGCATCCTCAAAGTCTTGACTACATGCACACCGAGTTTGAAGGGGACACGGTGAATTTTCTAGGAGGAGTATTTCACATTCCACAGCAAGCGTTTTCCAAACAACCCATAATAGCCGACTTCCTGTTGGGCTGGCGTAAAACTTGACCGGGGTAAAGTTGTTCGGCCCGATGAGATCTATATGTGTACCGAGTTTCATATTAATTCAGGCGAGCGTGTTTGATATATGGATCAAGTTTTAGAACCCCGTTCAAGGGGGCGCTGTTGAGCCCCCCAGCCACGCCCGGGTACCAGCTTCAGCCCGGCCCTGATGGCCGTGGGTTCTGACTTGTGTGCAAAGTTTCAAGAGTTTTTGAGCACGTTAAGGACCCCAAAAGCCCCTGAAACCTTGATTAACAATATAAAAGCAATAGTCAAATCCCCCCTCCCCTCACACACACACAGACACAGAGAGAGGGAGAGAAACTTCTTCAGAAAATCCACATTCAAACCAAAATATCTCTCTTCCTGTTGGTCGGAGATGGTTAATGTCAATTAGAAAGTTGTCCGTCTTGATGAGAACAATACACATACCAAGTTTTGTTGCTGTTGATAAAACTAACCGCCCCATTTATGACTAAAGGTGGCGCTACTGAGCCCCTCACCACGCCCGTTTCTGAAACTTTGCACATGTCTACGGGCTAATAAATGTGATGTGTCTGTCGAGTTTCATCCAATTTCAAGTATGTTAAGAGTCTCAAAAGCATCAAAAAAGAATATTAAAGTTTGAAGCGTTGCCATGGCAACAGTATTAAAGATATCAAAAATTCTTTCACAGGTCTACATCTGCCGTGTGTTTACATTATACACATAAAGTTTGAAGCAAATCGGGTAAAAATAAGAGGGTGATTTCAAAGCATTTTGAAAGGGACACACTTCCTGCTGCCAGTTGGTGGCGCTATAACTTTGACTCACAATAGTCACATCAATGTGATCGGCCTCTGACCACGAACACACTGCTGAAGTTTTATCAAGATCAGTTAATGTATGCAGAATTTATAATACACTTCCTGTGTCCCATTATTCGCCATAAATTCGTTTCCTCGCCTTGGCCAAACCGTTCGAGATATCAAAAATCCGTCCGCAATTTATAATCCTCAATGTCTTGACTTCATGCACACCGAGTTTTGAGGCGAATGGATGAATTTCCTAGGAGGAGTACATCAAATTCCACAGCATGCGTTTTCCAAACAACCCATAATAGCCGACTTCCTGTTGGGCTGGCGTAAAACTTAGAGCACGAAAGTTGTTCAGCCCAATAAGATCTATATGTGTACCGAGTTTCATATTAATTCATGCAAGAGTGTTTGGTATATGGACCAAGTTTTCGGACCGCACTCGGACCCCATTCAAGGGGGCGCTGTCGAGCCCCCCTGCCACGCCCAGGTACCATCTTCAGCCCGGCCCTAATGGCCGCAGCTTCTGACCTGTGTGCAAAGTTTCATGAGTTTTTGAGCACGTTAAAGGCCCCAAAAGCCCCCGAACCCTTGAACAATAATAATAATAATAATAAATATAGCTGCGAGCAGCGATGGCGGGCCCAAGCCGGTGGCACCGCCACCCTGGTGCCTTTAGTTACACTAAAGCCACCGGGGTGGCGGTGTCACCGGCTTGGGCCCTCCATCGCTGCTCGCAGCTATATATATATATATATATATATATATGTAACAAAAAAAATATAATATATACATTATATATGTAACAAAAAATAAATAAATAAATATAAATATATATATATATATATATATATATATATATATATATATATATATATATGGCGAGGCGAGGAACGGGCAGAGAAGAGCGAACGTTTTTGGACATTCATCATATTGCATTGGTTTTCATTTCTTGTCCTCAAACCAAGCACTAATCTGTTTATTTTTAAGTCACACATTCTCCATTGATTAAAAAAGACAATCAAATGTATTTTTTAATGGTAGTATTATTTTATACAGAAATAAATAATTTATAATTCAGATGAGAATAAAGTTAGTGTTAATTAAAATTGTAAGGAAAACAAATATATTGATCTAAAATCTACCATCATTTGCTGCAAATAGGTTGACTATTTATATTTATTATTATATTTTATTACGGCTGTAATGAACCGGCTGCGATGTCAAGATTGCAATGCTGGAATGCACAGTGTGTGTGTGTGTGTGTGTGTGTGTGTGTGTGTGTGTGTGTGTGTGTGTGTGTGTGAGGCGTGGGCGCGATCGAACAGTGGAAACATAAAAACATAGGCTACTCCGTCAGTTTGTTCATACAGGACATCATTTAAACTGCACTGTGTTTACTTAGGGTGTATTCACACCTGCCTTGTTTGGTTCGATTGAATCGAACTCTAGTTCGTTTCCCCCCTTGGTGCGGACCTTTTGGGCAGGTGTGAATACAGCAATCGAACTCGGGTGCGGACCAAACAATCGAACCGAGACCCAGCTGAAGAGGTGGTCTCGGTACGGTTCCAAACGAACTCTGGTACGGTTCATTTACGGTGTGAACATGAACCGACCCAACTGCAGAAAACTGCGTCTTTTTATTTGACTGCTCTTATGAGGATACTTAACAAAACTGACATTTTGGCATAATGGTGTCTTATTATACAGACATCCAAAGTCTCCCGGAAGTTCCGGCAGTCTCCCGCATGTCGATAGAAGCGCATGAATGCCCGCAAATCATTTAAAATCTCCGGAAATCTAGAGCGAGCGAGCAAGAGTGCGCGCACGGCAGAGAGAGGGAGCGAGAGACCTTGCGTGTGTGTGCCAGCTAGTGTGCCTCACGAAGCGCATGTAAGGACCCAAGCAATCAATTGTCAGTGCGGGCGGGCTTTTATCTATACTACCATAGTTTCTTCATATTGCGTTTGTAAAGAATAACACCAAATCAGTAAAATAACAAATAGGCGATTACATTACGAAATATCTCCTGCTTTTTTTTTTTTTTTTTGCTTTTTTTTGCACTTCCTGCTTTTCCCTGCTTGAGAATTCCTGTCCAATGAATGGACGACCTTAGCACACGTGTGGTTTTGTTTACACATTTTGGTTCACTTGTAAAAAGAGCAGTGTGAAAACGAACCGTACCAAACAAAAAAAATCAACATTCTATTTGGTCCGGACCAAAGCAAGTGAACTATCGGACTTTCCTGGTGTGAATACACCCTTATATTTATGTACACTCGCAATAAAACACAACATTGTGCTTTTGTAAAAAAACATTCAAGCAATCCCACCCCCGAAATGGCGCTATTTTTTAAATGAAACTAAAATGCTCACGGCTGCATGGGCAATAACACGTCTACAGCGAGGAACGAGCAGAACAGAGTGAATGTTTTTTAGGATGTCCGTATTTCACTTTCGCTCATCATATACTCACCCTCATGTTGTTTTAATCCTTTATGAATTTCTTTCTTCTGCTGAACAGAAAGGAAGATATTTAGGAGAATGTCAGTAACCAGACAGTTTCTGATCCCATTGACCTCCATAGTAGGAAAAAAATGTATACTATGGAAGTCAATGAGACCAGAAACTGTCTGGTTACTGACATTCTTCTAAATATCTTCCTTTCTGTTCAGCAGAAGAAAGAAATTAATAAAGGATTGAAACAACATGAGGGTGAGTATATGATGACAGAATTTTCCATTTAAAGTGGAGTATCCCTTTAAGTTAGCGATTTAAAAGCCCCCGCCGCGGTGTCACACATCAATTAACCAGTGGGAAAAAATTCTCAGTCACATCGCTATTATATTTATATATAAATACAATATACAATGGGCCTACCTGATTTTGAACACAAGAGGGCAGTATAGCCCTATGTATGACTTTTTTTTTTTTACTAAATAGCGCATTCTGGCTGATTTTAAACTTGTACATAATTCTTGAATTGAAAAAAACTGAATAAACCCAAAACTAGTTCTGTTTCGGTTTAGTTCTGATATTTGTATAATTTTATATAAAAATAAATGGTGTATAATTAAATTTTAAGAAGATATGAGATGTTTTCTGATTCCTTTTTTGACATTATTTTAATCCCTCGCCATGTCAAAACCGTTTGAAATATTTAATATCCGTTCACAATTTAGCATCTTTAATGTATTTTCATCGTGTTAAAAAAGTTTGATGTGAATAAAAAAAAAAACACTTAGCAGGAGTGGATAAAAAGCAGAGGCTGAATTTGCAAATAAATTCACATTCAAACCAAAATATCTGACTTCCTATTGGTCGAAGCTAATAACTGTATATTAGAAAGTTGTCCGGCTCGATGAGACCAATGTACGTACTGATTTTTAAAACTGTGGGTAAAACTAACCCCCCCACTTTTGTCAAAAGCATTTTGAAAGTGACACACTTCCTGCTGCCAGTTGGTGGCGCTATAACTTTGACTCACAATAGTTACATCCATCTGATCGGCCTCTTACCACGAACACACTGGTGAAGTTTCATCAAGATCAGTTAATGTATGCAGAAGTTATACCACTTCGTGTTTCTCTTTTCTCGCCATAAATTCGTTTCCTCGCCACGGCCAAACCGTTCGAGATATCAAAAATCCGTCCGCAATTTAGAATCCTCAATGTCTTGACTTCATGCACACCGAGTTTGGTGGGGATTGGATGAATTCTCTAGGAGGAGTACTTCGCATTCCACAGCAAGCGTTTTCCAAACAACCCATAATAGCCGACTTCCTGTTGGGCTGGCGTAAAACTTGACCAGGGGAAAGTTGTTCGGCCCGATGAGATCTATATGTGTACCGAGTTTCATATTAATTAATGCAAGCGTGTTTGATCTATGGACCAAGTTTTGGGACCCCCGTTCAAGGGGGCGCTGTTGAGCCCCCCTGCCACGCCCGGATACCAGCTTCAGCCCGTCCCTGATGGCAGGGGGTTCTGACTTGTGTGCAAAGTTACAAGAGTTTTTGAGCACGTTAAGGACCCCAAAAGCCCCTGAAACCTTGATTAACAATGTAAAAGCAATAGTCAAATCCCCCCCTCCCCTCACACACACAGAGACACAGAGAGAGGGAGAGAAAATTCTTCAGAATATCCACATTCAAACCAAAATATCTCTCTTCCTGTTGGTCAGAGATAGTTCATGTAAATTAGAAAGTTGTCCGTCTTGATGAGAACAATACACATACCAAGTTTTGTTGCTGTTGATAAAACTAACCCCCCCACTTATGACTAAAGGTGGCGCTACTGAGCCCCTCACCACGCCCGTTTCTGAAACTTTGCACATGTCTACTGGCTAATAAATGTGATGTGTCTGTCGAGTTTCATCCAATTTCAAGTATGTTAAGAGTCTCAAAAGCATCAAAAAAGAATATTAAAGTTTGAAGCGTTGCCATGGCAACAGTATTAAAGATATCAAAAATCCTTTCACAGGTCTACATCTGCCGTGTGTTTACATTATACACATAAAGTTTGAAGCAAATCGGGTAAAAATAAGAGGGTGATTTCAAAGCATTTTGAAAGGGACACACTTCCTGTTGCCAGTTGGTGGCGCTATAACTTTGACTCACAATAGTCACATCCATGTGATCGACCTCTTACAACGAACACACTGCTGAAGTTTAATCAAGATCAGTTAATGTATGCAGAAGTTATAACACACTTCCTGTTTCCATTATTCGCCATAAATTCGTGTCCTCGCCACAGCCAAACCGTTCGAGATATCAAAAATCCGTCCGCAATTTATCATCCTCAATGTCTTGACTTCATGCTGACTGAGTTTGGAGGCGAATGGATGAATTCCCTAGGAGGAGTACATTAAATTCCACAGCATGCGTTTCCAAACAACCCATAATAGCCGACTTCCTGTTGGGCTGGCGTAAAAAGTAAAAGTACGAAAGTTGTTTGGCCCGATGAGATCTATATGTGTACCAAGTTTCATATTATTACATGCAAGCGTGTTTGATTTATGGACCAAGTTTTCGGACCCCGTTCCAGGGGGCGCTGTCGAGCCTCCCTGCCACGCCAGTGTCCCAGCTTCAGCCCGGCCCTAATGGCCGCGGGTTCTGACCTGTGTGCAAAGTTTCAAGAGTTTTCGAGCACGTTAAGGGCCCCAAAAGTGCCCGAAAGGTTGAAAAAAAAATAATAATAAAATATAGCTGCGAGCAGCGATTACGGGCCCAAGCCGGTGGCACCGCAACCCCGGTGCCTTTAGTTACCTAAAGGCACCGGGGTGGCGGTACCGCCGGCTTTGGCCCTCCATCGCTGCTCGCAGCTATATTTATATATATATATATATATATATATATATATATATATATACACACACATACATATATATGTATATATATATATATATATATATATATATATATATATATATATATATATATATATATATATTATTGTTCAAAAGTTTGGGGTCAGTAAGATTTTTAATGTTTTTAGGAGAAGTCTCTTCTGCTCACCAAGGCTGCATTTATTGATTAAAAATACAAACAAAAACAGTAATATTGTGAAATATTATTCCAATTTAAAACAGCTGTTTTCTATTTTAAAATATTTTACATAGTAATTCATTTCTGTGATCAAAGTTGAGTTTTCAGCATCATTACTCCAGTCTTCAGTGTCACATGATCCTTCAGAAATCATACTAATATGATGATTGATGCTCAATAAATATTCATTATTATTTTCAATGTTGAAAACAGTTGTGTACAGATTTTTTTTTTTTCAAAATGCTTTGATGAATGTAAAGTTCAAAAGAACAGCATATATTTCAAATATATATATTTTTAACATTATAAATGTCTTTACTGTAACTGTTGATCAGTTTAACTCATCCTTCATAAATAAAAGTACTGATTTATTTTATTTCTTTCCCCCAAAAATAAAATTTTAATTATTACTAACCACAAACTTTTGAGCGGTAGTGTTTAACGTTACAAAAGCTTTAGATTTCAGATAAATGCTGTTCTTTTGAACTTTCTATTCATCAAAGACTGTACACAACTGTTTTCGACGTTTAAAATAATAATGAATGTTTCTTGAGTATCAATCATCATATTAGAATAATTTCTGAAGGATCATGTGACAGTGACGACTGGAGTAATGATGCTGAAAACTCAGCTTTGATCACAGGAATAAATAACAGTTTAAATTAAAGCTGCAAGCAGCGATGAAAGGGCCCTCGCACCCGTGCCATCAACACTCGGTGGCTTTAGGAAGACAGAGCATGGTTGGGCAATGTACATTTAAGGAGGTATATATAGTAAGAGTATGTCAAAGTCAGTTACAAAATGTTTTGTATAATGGTGATAATAGCATGCTTCATGACTCAGCTAAGTGTTGCTAGCATGTTTAGTATGTTTCTAGCATGCTTAGTACACAATAATTATGTTGTTAGTACTGCATAACTGTGTTAACCATGTCAGTTTCTGTTGCCAGTAGTTGGGGCTATGTCTATATCTGAATATTGCTATGTAGATGTGTTCAGTGCAGGACTTTTATCAAACATGTGAAGTTTGGGGCAGATTGGACATTGTATGCTTGAGTTACAACAACTTCCTTTAGCATTTCTAGCATGTTTTATGATGTTTCTAGCATTTTACATATTAATTTTGGGGTAGATTGGACATTGCATTCCTGAGTTACAGCAAATTCATATTTAATTGCAGTAATATCATGCTTTAGCACTTAGCTAAGTGTTTGCTAGTATGTTTTAGCATGTCTCTAGTATGTTGGTAGGATTTTTAGCACCTACTGGCATTTTTTTATATGTTATTAGGAGTCCAGAACAGTGTTAAACGTCACTTCCTTTTGCCAGCAGGCGGCGCTATGACTATAACTGAATATGAGCATGGACATGTGTTCAAAAGATAACTCTTATCAAACGTGTGAAGTTTGGGGTAGATTGGACATTTTATGCTTAAGTTACAACAACTTCCTTGAGCTTTTATAGCATGCTTTAGAACTTAGCTAAGTGTTGCTAGCATGTTTCTTGCATGTTACATATTAAGTTTGGGGTAGATTGAACATCCCATGCCTGTGTTACAACAAATTCCCATTTAATTGCAGTAATATCATGATTTAGCACTTATCTAAGTGATTGATAGCATGTTTTAGCATGTTTCTAGTATGTTGTTAGCATGTTTAGCACATGCTGGCACTTTTTTATATGTTATTAGGAGTCCACAACAGTGTTTAACATGTCACTTCCTGTTGCCAGCAGGTGGCGCTATGACTGTAACTGAATATGAGCATGGTCATGTGTTCAGGACAGAACGCTTATCAAAAGTGTGAAGTTTGGGGCAGATTGGACATTGCCTTCTTGAGTAACAACAACATCCTGTTTCATTGAATTAGCATGCTTTAGCACTCAGCTAAGTTTTGCTAGCATGTTTTAACATGTTTCTAGCATGTTTAGAAGTCAATGGCATTTTTAACATCTTGCTAGAACGGCATCAACGTGTTAAACATGACACTTCCTGTTACCAGTAGGTGGCGCTATTACTATAACTGAATTTGCATGTTTCTAGCATGTTTCTAGTATGTTGCTAGCATGTTTAGCACCTGCTGGCACTTTTTTATATGTTATTAGGAGACCACAACAGTGTTAAACATGTCACTTCCTGTTGCCAGCAGGTGGCGTTATGACTATAACTGAATATGAACATGGATGTGTGTTCATGACAGAACTCCTATCAAACGTGTGAAGTTTGGCGCAAATTGGACATTGCCTTCTTGAGTAACAACAACGTCATGTTTCATTGAATTAGCATGCTTTAGCACTTAGCTTAGTATTGCTAACATGTTTTAACTTGTTTCTAGCATTTTTAGAAGTCAATGGCATTTTTAACATGTTGCTAGAACGGCATCAACGTGTTAAACATGACACTTCCTGTTACCGGTAGGTGGCGCTATTACTATAACTGAATATTCTCATGTAGATGTTTCTAGTAAGTTGTTAGCATGTTTAGCACTTGCTGGCACTTTTTTATATGTTATCAGGAGTCCACAAGAGTGTTAAACATGTCACTTCCTGTTGCCAGCAGGTGGCGCTATAACTGTAACTGAATATGAGCATGGTCATGTGTTCAGGACAGAACGCTTATCAAAAGTGTGAAGTTTGGGGCAGATTGGACATTCCATGCCTGAGTTACAGCAACTTCCTGTTTCATGGCGAAACATCAAAATTTGTCAGGCCGCCGAGGGCCCGCCCTTCGACGAAAACTCAAGATCTTCGCAATTTAACGTCGCAAAGGCCTTAAGATTACACTCACCAAATTTGAAGATGATCAGATTAAAACTGTAGGAGGAGTTCGTTAAAGTACGAGGCCTGAAAATGGCAAAAAGTGCACAAAAATCAGAGAGGAAGTTGAAAATGGCTGACTTCCTGTTGTGTTTAGAGCTATGCTCCAAGAGACTTTTTTGTAGGTATTAGGTCCTTACACGTATGTACCGAATTTCGTACACGTACGTGGAACACAGCGGGAGGCGCACTCCGTTGAACTTTTATAGGTGGCGCTGTCGAGCCATTTTGCCCCGCCCAATTCTGAAACCTATATCAGATGTAAATTTTCGCCAGTTCTGACGCGTGTGCAAAGTTTCGTGAGTTTTCGAGCATGTTTAGGCCCTCAAAAATGCGATTAAATGCGGAGAAGAATAATAATAATTAAAGCTGCAAGCAGCGATGAAAGGGCCCTCGCACCCGTGCCATCAACACTCGGTGGCTTTAGGAAGACAGAGCATGGTTGGGCAATGCACATTTAAGGAGGTATATATAGTAAGAGTATGTCAAAGTCAGTTACAAAATGTTTCGTATAATGGTGTTAATAGCATGCTTCATGACTCAGCTAAGTGTTGCTAGCATGTTTAGTATGTTTCTAGCATGCTTAGTACACAATAATTATGTGGTTAGTACTGCATTACTGTGTTAACCATGTCATTTTATGTTGCCAGTAGTTGGGGCCATGTCTATATCTGAATATCGCTATGTAGATGTGTTCAGTGCAGGACTTTTATCAAACATGTGAAGTTTGGGGCAGATTGGACATTGTATGCTTGAGTTACAACAACTTCCTTTAGCATTTCTAGCATGTTTTATGATGTTTCTAGCATTTTACATATTAATTTTGGGGTAGATTGGACATTGCATGCCTGAGTTACAGCAAATTCATATTTAATTGCAGTTATATCATGCTTTAGCACTTAGCTAAGTGTTTGCTAGTATGTTTTAGCATGTCTCTAGTATGTTGGTAGGATGTTTAGCACCTACTGGCATTTTTTTATATGTTATTAGGAGTCCAGAACAGTGTTAAACGTCACTTCCTTTTGCCAGCAGGCGGCGCTATGACTATAACTGAATATGAGCATGGACATGTGTTCAAAAGATAACTCTTATCAAACGTGTGAAGTTTGGGGTAGATTGGACATTTTATGCTTAAGTTACAACAACTTCCTTGAGCTTTTATAGCATGCTTTAGAACTTAGCTAAGTGTTGCTAGCATGTTTCTTGCATGTTACATATTAAGTTTGGGGTAGATTGAACATCCCATGCCTGTGTTACAACAAATTCCCATTTAATTGCAGTAATATCATGATTTAGCACTTATCTAAGTGATTGATAGCATGTTTTAGCATGTTTCTAGTATGTTGTTAGCATGTTTAGCACATGCTGGCACTTTTTTATATGTTATTAGGAGTCCACAACAGTGTTTAACATGTCACTTCCTGTTGCCAGCAGGTGGCGCTATGACTGTAACTGAATATGAGCATGGTCATGTGTTCAGGACAGAACGCTTATCAAAAGTGTGAAGTTTGGGGCAGATTGGACATTGCCTTCTTGAGTAACAACAACATCCTGTTTCATTGAATTAGCATGCTTTAGCACTCAGCTAAGTTTTGCTAGTATGTTTTAACATGTTTCTAGCATGTTTAGAAGTCAATGGCATTTTTAACATCTTGCTAGAACGGCATCAACGTGTTAAACATGACACTTCCTGTTACCAGTAGGTGGCGCTATTACTATAACTGAATATTCTCATGTAGATGTGTTCAGGCCATGACTCTTATCAAACGTGTGACGTTTGGGGCAGATTGGACATTCCATGCCTGTGTTACAGCAAATTCCTATTTAATTGCAGCAATAGCATGCTTTAGCACTTAGCTAAGTGTTTGCTAGCATGTTTTAGCATGTTTCTAGTATGTTGTTAGCATGTTTAGCACTTGATGGCACTTTTTTTATATGTTTTTATATGTCCACAACAGTGTTTAACATGTCACTTCCTGTTGCCAGCAGGTGGCACTATGACTGTAACTGAATATGAGCATGGTCATGTGTTCAGGACAGAACGTTTATTAAAAGTGTGAAGTTTGGTGCAGAATGGACATTGCCTTCTTGCGTAACAACAACATCCTGTTTCATTGAATTAGCATGCTTTAGCACTTAGCTAAGTATTGCTAGCATGTTTTAACATGTTTCTAGCATGTTTAGAAGTCAATGGCATTTTTAACATGTTGCTAGAATGGCATCAACGTGTTAAACATGACACTTCCTGTTACCAGTAGGTGGCGCTATTACTATAACTGAATATTCTCATGTAGATGTGTTCAGGACAGAACGCTTATCAAAAGTGTGAAGTTTGGGGAAGATTGGACATTCCATGCCTGAGTTACAGCAAATTCCTATTTAATTGCAATAATAGCATGCTTTAGCACTTAGCTAAGAGTTTGCTAGCATGTTTTAGCATGCTTCTAGTATGTTGTTAGCATGTTTAGCACTTGCTGGCACTTTTTTATATGTTATTAGGAGTCCATAACAGTGTTAAACATGTCACTTCCTGTTGCCAGCAGGTGGCGTTATGACTATAACTGAATATGAGCATGGTCATGTGTTCAGGACAGAACTCTTATCAAACGTGTGAAGTTTGGGGCAGATTGGACATTCCATGCCTGAGTTACAGCAACTTCCTGTTTCATGGCGAAACATCGAAATTTGTCAGGCCGCCGAGGACCCGCCCTTCGACGAAAACTCAAGATCTTCGCAATTTAACGTCGCAAAGGCCTTAAGATTACACTCACCAAATTTGAAGATGATCAGATTAAAACTGTAGGAGGAGTTCGTTAAAGTATGAGGCCTGAAAATGGCAAAAACTGCACAAAAATCTGAGAGGAAGTTCAAAATGGCTGACTTCCTGTTGTGTTTAGGGCTATGCTCCAAGAGACTTTTTTGTAGGTATTAGGTCATTACATGTATGTACCGAATTTCGTGCACGTACGTGGAACGTTGCGGGAGGCGCACTCCGTTGAACTTTTATAGGTGGCGCTATCGAGCCATTTTGCCCCGTCCAATTCTGAAACCTATATCAGATGTAAATTTTCGCCAGTTCTGACGCGTGTGCAAAGTTTTGTGAGTTTTCGAGCATGTTTAGGCCCTCAAAAATGCAATTAAATGCGGAGAAGAATAATAATAATAATAATAATTAAAGCTGCAAGCAGCGATGAAAGGGCCCTCGCACCCGTGCCGCCGCCACCCGGTGGCTTTAGGAAGACAGAGCATGGTTGGACAATGTGCATTTAAGGAGGTATATATAGTAGTTGCTAGCATGTTTAGTATGTTTTTAGCATGCTTAGTACACAATAGTTATGTGGTTAGTACTGCATTACTGTGTTAACCATGTCAGTTTCTGTTGCCAGTAGGTGGGGCTATGTCTATATCTGAATATCGCTATGTAGATGTGTTCAGTGCAGGACTTTTATCAAACATGTGGAGTTTGGGGCAGATTGGACATTGTATGCTTGAGTTACAACAACTTCCTTTAGCATTTCTAGCATGTTTTATGATGTTTCTAGCATATTACATATTAATTTTGGGGTAGATTGGACATTGAATGCCTGAGTTACAGCAAATTCATATTTAATTGCAGTAATAGGATGCTTTAACACTTAGCTAAGTATTTGATTGCATGTTTCTAGTATGTTTGCTAACATGTTTAGCAGTTGGTGACACTTTTTTATATGTTATTAGGAGTCCAGAATAGTGTTAAACGTCACTTCCTGTTGCCAGCAGGCGGCGCTATGACTATATCTGAATATGAGCATGGACTTGTGTTCAGGAGATAACTATTATCAAACGTGTGAAGTTTGGGGTAGATTGGACATTGTATGCCTAAGTTACAACAACTTCCTTTAGAATTTCTAGCATGCTTTAGAACTTAGCTATGTGTTGCTAGCATGTTTCTTGCATGTTACATATTAAGTTTGGGGCAGATTGGACATTCCATGCCTGTGTTACAGCAAATTCATATTTAATTGCAGCAATAGCATGCTTTAGCACTTAGCTAAGTGTTTGCTAATATGTTTCTAGTATGTTGTTAGCATGTTTAGCACTTGCTGGCACTTTTTTATATGTTATCAGGAGTCCACAACAGTGTTTAACATGTCACTTCCTGTTGCCAGCAGGCGGTGCTATGACTGTAACTGAATGAGCATGGTCATGTGTTCAGGACAGAACGCTTATCAAAAGTGTGAAGTTTGGGGCAGATTGGACATTGCCTTCTTGAGTAACAACAACATCCTGTTTCATTGAATTAGCTAAGTATTGCTAGCATGTTTTAACATGTTTCTAGCATTTTTAGAAGTCAATGGCATTTTTAACATGTTGCTAGAACGGCATCAACGTGTTAAACATGACACTTCCTGTTACCAGTAGGTGGCGCTATTACTATAACTGAATATTCTCATGTAGATGTGTTCAGGCCATGACTCTTATCAAACGTGTGAAGTCTGGGGCAGATTGGACATTCTGTGCCTGAGTTACAACAAATTTCTATTTAATTGCAGTAATAGCATGCTTTAGCACTTAGCTAAGTGTTTGCTAGCATGTTTTAGCATGTTTCTAGTATGTTGTTAGCATGTTTAGCACTTGCTGGCACTTTTTTATATGTTATCAGGAGTCCACAAGAGTGTTAAACATGTCACTTCCTGTTGCCAGCAGGTGGCGCTATGACTATAACTGAATATGAGCATGGTCATGTGTTCAGGACAGAACGCTTATCAAAAGTGTGAAGTTTGGGGCAGATTGGACATTCCATGCCTTAGTTACAGCAACTTCCTATTTATTTGCAGCAATAGCATGCTTTAGCACTTAGCTAAGTGTTTGCTAACATGTTTCTAGTATGTTGTTAGCATGTTTAGCACTTGCTGGCACTTTTTTATATGTTATCAGGAGTCCACAACAGTGTTTAACATGTCACTTCCTGTTGCCAGCAGGTGGCGCTATGACTGTAACTGAATATGAGCATGGTCATGTGTTCAGGACAGAACGCTTATCAAAAGTGTGAAGTTTGGCGCAGATTGGACATTGCCTTCTTGAGTAACAACAACATCCTGTTTCATTGAATTAGCATGCTTTAGCACTTAGCTAAGTATTGCTTGCATGTTTTAACATGTTTCTAGCATTTTTAGAAGTCAATGGCATTTTTAACATGTTGCTAGAACGGCATCAACGTGTTAAACATGACACTTCCTGTTACCAGTAGGTGGCGCTATTACTATAACTGAATATTCTCATGTAGATGTGTTCAGGCCATGACTCTTATCAAACGTGTGAAGTTTGGGGCAGATTGGACATTCCGTGCCTGAGTTACAGCAAATTCCTATTTAATTGCAGTAATAGCATGCTTTAGCACTTAGCTAAGTGTTTGCTAGCATGTTTTAGCATGTTTCTAGTAAGTTGTTAGCATGTTTAGCACTTGCTGGCACTTTTTTATATGTTATCAGGAGTCCACAAGAGTGTTAAACATGTCACTTCCTGTTGCCAGCAGATGGCGCTATGACTGTAACTGAATATGAGCATGGTCATGTGTTCAGGACAGAACGCTTATCAAAAGTGTGAAGTTTGGGGCAGATTGGACATTCCATGCCTGAGTTACAGCAACTTCCTGTTTCATGGCGAAACATCAAAATTTGTCAGGCCGCCGAGGGCCCGCCCTTCAACGAAAACTCAAGATCTTCGCAATTTAACGTCGCAAAGGCCTTAAGATTACACTCACCAAATTTGAAGATGATCAGATTAAAACTGTAGGAGGAGTTCGTTAAAGTACGAGGCCTGAAAATGGCAAAAAGTGCACAAAAATCAGAGAGGAAGTTGAAAATGGCTGACTTCCTGTTGTGTTTAGAGCTACGCTCCAAGAGACTTTTTTGTAGGTATTAGGTCCTTACACATATGTACCGAATTTCGTACACGTACGTGGAACACAGCGGGAGGCGCACTCCGTTGAACTTTTATAGGTGGCGCTATCGAGCCATTTTGCCCCGCCCAATTCTGAAACCTATATCAGATGTAAATTTTCGCCAGTTCTGACGCGTGTGCAAAGTTTCGTGAGTTTTCGAGCATGTTTAGGCCCTCAAAAATGCAATTAAATGCGGAGAAGAATAATAATAATTAAAGCTGCAAGCAGCGATGAAAGGGCCCTCGCACCCGTGCCATCAACACTCGGTGGTTTTAGGAAGACAGAGCATGGTTGGGAAATGTACATTTAAGGAGGTATATATAGTAAGAGTATGTCAAAGTCAGTTACAAAATGTTTTGTATAATGGTGATAATAGCATGCTTCATGACTCAGCTAAGTGTTGCTAGCATGTTTAGTCTGTTTCTAGCATGCTCAGTACACAATAATGATGTGGTTAGTACTGCATTACTGTGTTAACCATGTCAGTTTCTGTTGCCAGTAGGTGGCGTTATGACTATAACTGAATATGAGCATGGATGTGTGTTCAGGACAGAACTCTTATCAAACGTGTGAAGTTTGGTGCAAATTGGACATTGCCTTCTTGAGTAACAACAAAGTCATGTTTCATTGAATTAGCATTCTTTAGCACTTAGCTAAGCATTGTTAGCATGTTTTAACATGTTTCTAGCATGTTTAGAACTCAATGGCATTTTTAACATGTTGCTAGAACGGCATCAACGTGTTAAACATGTCACTTCCTGTTGCCAGTAGGTGGCGCTATTACTATAACTGAACATTCTCATGCAGATGTGTTCAGGCCATGACTCTTATCAAAAGTGTGAAGTTTGGGGCAGATTGGACATTCCATGCCTGAGTTACAGCAAATTCCTATTTAATTGCAATAATAGCATGCTTTAGCACTTAGCTAAGAGTTTGCTAGCATGTTTTAGCATGTTTCTAGTATGTTGTTAACATGTTTAACACTTGCTGGCACTTTTTTATATGTTATTAGGAGTCCATAACAGTGTTAAACATGTCACTTCCTGTTGCCAGCAGGTGGCGCTATGACTGTAACTGAATATAAGCATGGTCATGTGTTCAGGACAGAACGCTTATCAAAAGTGTGAAGTTTGACGCAGATTGTTACAGCAAATTCATATTTAATTGCAGTAATATCATTCTTTAGCACTTAGCTAAGTGTTTGCTAGTATGTTTTAACATGTCTCTAGTATGTTGGTAGGATGTTTAGCACCTACTGGCATTTTTTTATATGTTATTAGGAGTCAAGAACAGTGTTAAACGTCACTTCCTGTTGCCAGCAGGTGGCGCTATGACTATAACTAAATATGAGCATGGACATGTGTTCAAGAGATAACTCTTATCAAACGTGTGAAGTTTGGGGTAGATTGTACA
Organism: Rutilus rutilus; assembly: GCF_951802725.1. Classification (NCBI taxonomy): domain Eukaryota; kingdom Metazoa; phylum Chordata; class Actinopteri; order Cypriniformes; family Leuciscidae; genus Rutilus; species Rutilus rutilus. The sequence continues at coordinate 28,993,621 of NC_140229.1, read as the reverse complement.
TTGCCTTCTTGAGTAACAACAAAGTCCTGTTTCATTGAATTAGCATGCTTTAACACTTAGCTAAGTATTGCTAGCATGTTTTAATATGTTTCTAGCATGTTGCTAGAACGGCATCAACGTGTTAAACATGTCACTTCCTGTTGCCAGTAGGTGGCGCTATTACTATAACTGAATTTGAGCATAGACGTGTGTTCAGGCCATGATTCTTATCAAACGTGTGAAGTTTGGGGCAGATTGGACATTCCATGCCTGAGTTACAGCAAATTCCTATTTAATTGCAGTAATAGCATGCTTTAGCACTTAGCTGAGTGTTTGCTAGCATGTTTCTAGTATGTTGCTAACCTGTTTAGCACTTGCTGGCTCTTTTTTATATGTTATTAGGAGACCACAACAGTGTTAAACATGTCACTTCCTGTTGACAGCAGGTGGCGCTATTACTATAACTGAATATTCTCATGTAGATGTGTTCAGGCCATGACTCTTATCAAACGTGTGAAGTTTGGGGCAGATTGGACATTCCATGCCTGTGTTACAGCAAATTCCTATTTAATTGCAGCAATAGCATGCTTTAGCACTTAGCTAAGTGTTTGCTAGCATGTTTTAGCATGTTTCTAGTATGTTGTTAGCATGTTTAGCACTTGATGGCACTTTTTTTATATGTTTTTATATGTCCACAACAGTGTTTAACATGTCACTTCCTGTTGCCAGCAGGTGGCACTATGACTGTAACTGAATATGAGCATGGTCATGTGTTCAGGACAGAACGTTTATTAAAAGTGTGAAGTTTGGTGCAGAATGGACATTGCCTTCTTGCGTAACAACAACATCCTGTTTCATTGAATTAGCATGCTTTAGCACTTAGCTAAGTATTGCTAGCATGTTTTAACATGTTTCTAGCATGTTTAGAAGTCAATGGCATTTTTAACATGTTGCTAGAATGGCATCAACGTGTTAAACACGACACTTCCTGTTACCAGTAGGTGGCGCTATTTCTATAACTGAATATTCTCATGTAGATGTGTTCAGGACAGAACGCTTATCAAAAGTGTGAAGTTTGGGGCAGATTGGACATTCCATGCCTGAGTTACAGCAAATTCCTATTTAATTGCAATAATAGCATGCTTTAGCACTTAGCTAAGAGTTTGCTAGCATGTTTTAGCATGCTTCTAGTATGTTGTTAGCATGTTTAGCACTTGCTGGCACTTTTTTATATGTTATTAGGAGTCCATAACAGTGTTAAACATGTCACTTCCTGTTGCCAGCAGGTGGCGCTATGACTATAACTGAATATGAGCATGGTCATGTGTTCAGGACAGAACTCTTATCAAACGTGTGAAGTTTGGGGCAGATTGGACATTCCATGCCTGAGTTACAGCAACTTCCTGTTTCATGGCGAAACATCGAAATTTGTCAGGCCGCCGAGGACCCGCCCTTCGACGAAAACTCAAGATCTTCGCAATTTAACGTCGCAAAGGCCTTAAGATTACACTCACCAAATTTGAAGATGATCAGATTAAAACTGTAGGAGGAGTTCGTTAAAGTACGAGGCCTGAAAATGGCAAAAACTGCACAAAAATCTGAGAGGAAGTTCAAAATGGCTGACTTCCTGTTGTGTTTAGGGCTATGCTCCAAGAGACTTTTTTGTAGGTATTAGGTCATTACATGTATGTACCGAATTTCGTGCACGTACATGGAACGTTGCGGGAGGCGCACTCCGTTGAACTTTTATAGGTGGCGCTATCGAGCCATTTTGCCCCGTCCAATTCTGAAACCTATATCAGATGTAAATTTTCGCCAGTTCTGACGCGTGTGCAAAGTTTTGTGAGTTTTCGAGCATGTTTAGGCCCTCAAAAATGCAATTAAATGCGGAGAATAATAATAATAATAATAATAATAATAATAATAATAATAATAAACAGAGCAATTCCAAGAGGGTCCTCACACCATCGGTGCTCGGGCCCTAATAATAATAATAAACAGAGCAATTCCAAGAGGGTCCTCACACCATCGGTGCTCGGGCCCTAAATATAGCTGCGAGCAGCGATTACGGGCCCAAGCCGGTGGCACCGCAACCCCGGTGCCTTTAGTTACCTAAAGGCACCGGGGTGGCGGTACCGCCGGCTTTGGCCCTCCATCGCTGCTCGCAGCTATATTTATATATATATATATATATATATATATATATATATTATACAAACATATATATATATATATATATATATATATACCGTTCAAAAGTTTGGGGTAAGGAAGATTTTTAATGTTTTTAGGAGAAGTCTCTTCTGCTCACCAAGGCTGCATTTATTTGATTAAAAATACAAACAAAAACAGTAATATTGTGAAATATTATTCCAATTTAAAACAGCTGTTTTCTATTTTAAAATATTTTACACTGTAATTAATTTATGTGATCAAAGCTGAGTTTTCAGCATCATTACTCCCGTCTTCAGTGTCACATGATCCTTCAGAAACCATTCTAATATGATGATTGATGGTCAATAAATATTAATTATTATTTTCAATGTTGAAAACAGTTGTGTACAGATTTTTTTTCAAAATGCGTTGATGAATGTAAAGTTCAAAAGAACAGCATTTATTTCAAATATAATTTTTTTTAACATTATAAATGTCTGTACTGTAACTTTTTATCAGTTTAACTCATTCTCGATGAATAAAAGTATTGATTTATTTATTTATTTCCCCCCCCAAAAAAAAAAAAAATATTACTGACCCCAAACTTCTGAACGGTAGTGTTTAATGTTACAAAAGCTTTAGATTTCAGATAAATGCTGTTCTTTTGAACTTTCTATTCATCAAAGACTGTACATAACTGTTTTCGACATTTAAAATAATAATGAATGTTTCTTGAGCATCAATCATCATATTAGAATAATTTCTGAAGGATCATGTGACAGTGACGACTGGAATAATGATGCTGAAAACTCAGCTTTGATCACAGGAATAAATAACAGTTTAAAATATATTAAAATAGAAAGCAGCTGTTTTAAATTGGAATACTATTTTACAATATTACTGTTTTTGTTTGTATTTTTAATCAAACAAATGCAGCCTTGGTGAGCAGAAGAAACTTAGCTTAAAAATCTTACTGACGCCAAATTTTTGAACAGTAGTGTATTATATATTTATATAATTATATAAAAATGTAAGGGATAAGACAGATCATTTTACTTGCCTGACCTGATTAGAACAATGAAAAAAACTTAAATGAAAAAATAACTTGGGAATCACTAAAACGAGGGCGCGATTGAACAGTGGACACATAAAAACATACTCTGTCATTTTGTTCAGAACATCATTCAAACTGCAAAGTGTTAACTTATATTTTTGTACAGTAGCAATAAAACACAACATTGTGCTTTTTTTAAATACATTCAAGCAATCCGCCCCGAAAATGAAACTAAAATGCTCACAACTGCACAGGCATTCATAATGGTGCGCGTCCTCAGCGAGGAACGAGCAGAACAGAGTCAACGTTTCTTAGGTCATTCCTCCTTCCATAGGAATTTATTGAAAACGCTCGCTCTGCTCCGCACCATTATCAATGTCCGTGCGGACGAACATATTTTACTTTCGTTTTTAAGTTAGCGATTAAAAAGCCCCCAGCAGTGTCACACGTCAGTTAACCGGTGGTAAAATATTCTCACCGTCACATACCTAGTATATTTTTATATAGATATAATAGGCCTACCTGATTTTGAACACAAGAGGGCAGTATAGCACTATGTTTGACTTTATTTATTTATTGTTTAGACTAAACAACCATTCTGGCAGTTTTTAAACTTAAACTTCATTCTTAAATTGAAAAAAAAAGAATAAAATGAGTTAAGTTCTGATATTTGTATACTTTTATGTAGTAATAAATGGTGTATAATTACATTTTTAGAATATATGAGCCTTTTAGTGTTTACTTTTTTGACATTACTTTAATCCCTCGCCATAGCAAAACCGTTTGAGATATTTATTATCCGTTCACAATTTAGCATCATTAATATATTTTTATCATGTTGAAAAAGTTTGGTGGGAATAAAATAACCACTTAGATAAAGGTGGCTAAAAATTCAGAGGCTGATTTTGCAAAAAAATCCACATTCAGACCAAAATATCTGACTTCCTGATGGTCAGAGCTAATGACTTTAAATTAGAAAGTTGTCCGGGTCGATGAGATCAATATATGAACTGAGTTTTTTTTACTGGAGTTAAAACTAACCCCCCCACTTTTGTCAAAAGCATGTTGAAAGTGACACACTTCCTGCTGCCAGTTGGTGGCGCTATAACTTTGAATCACAATAGTTACATCCATCTGATCGGCCTCTTACCACGAACACACTGCTGAAGTTTCATCAAGATCAGTTAATGTATGCAGAAGTTATTCCACTTCGTGTTTCTCTTTTCTCGCCATAAATTCGATTCCTCGCCACGGCCAAACCGTTCGAGATATCAAAAATCCGTCCGCAATTTAGCATCCTCAAAGTCTTGACTACATGCACACCGAGTTTGGAGGGGACACGGTGAATTTTCTAGGAGGAGTACTTCGCATTCCACAGGAAGCGTTTTCCAAACAACCAATAATAGCCGACTTCCTGTTGGGCTGGCGTAAAACTTGACCGGGGGAAAGTTGTTCGGCCCGATGAGATCTATATGTGTACCGAGTTTCATATTAATTCATGCAAGTGTGTTTGATCTATGGACCAAGTTTTGGGACCCCGTTCAAGGGGGCGCTGTTGAGCCCCCCTGCCACGCCCGGGTACCAGCTTCAGCCTGTCCCTGATGGCAGGGGGTTCTGACTTGTGTGCAAAGTTTCAAGAGTTTTTGAGCACGTTAAGGACCCCAAAAGCCCCTGAAACCTTGATTAACAATATAAAAGCAATAGTCAAATTCCCCCCTCCCCTCTCACACACAGAGACACAGAGAGAGGGAGAGAAAATTCTTCAGAAAATCCACATTCAAACCAAAATATCTCTCTTCCTGTTGGTCGGAGGTAGTTAATGTCAATTAGAAAGTTGTCCGTCTTGATGAGAACAATACACATACCAAGTTTTGTGATTCTAGGAAAAACTAAACCCCCATTTTTGACTAAAGGTGGCGCTACTGAGCCATTCCACCACCCCCGTTTCTGAAACTTTGCACATGTCTACTGGCTAATAAATGTGATGTGTCTGTTGAGTTTCATGCAATTTCAAGTATGTTAAGAGTCTCAAAAGCATCAAAAAAGAATATTAAAGTTTGATGCGTTGCCACGGCAACAGTATCTAAGATATCAATAATCCTTTCACAGGTTTACATCTGCCGTGTGTCTACATTGTACACTTAAAGTTTGAAGCAAATCGGGTAAAAATAAGACACTGATTTCAAAGCATTTTGAAAGTGATGTACTTCCTGCTGCCTGTTGGTGGCGCTATAACTTTGACTCACAATAGTCACATCTGTGCGATCGGCCTCTTACAACGAACACACTGCTGAAGTTTCATCAAGATCAGTTAATGTATGCAGAAGTTATAACACACTTCCTGTTTCATTTTTTCGCCATAAATTTGTTTCCTCGCCACGGCCAAACCGTTCGAGATATCAAAAATCCGTCCGCAATTTAGCATCCTCAATGTCTTGACTTCATGCACACCGAGTTTGGAGGCGAATCGATGAATTCCCTAGGAGGAGTACATTAAATTCCACAGCATGCGTTTCCAAACAACGCTAAATAGCCAACTTCCTGTTTGGCTGGCGTAAAACTTAGAGCACGAAAGTTGTTCGGCCCGATGAGATCTATATGTGTACCGAGTTTCATATCATTATATGCAAGTGTGTTTGATTTATGGACAAGTGTTCGGATCCCGTTCCAGGGGGCGCTGTTGAGCCCCGCTGCCACGCCCGGGTACCAGCTTCAGCCCGGCCCTGATGGCCGCAGGTTCTGACCTGTGTGCAAAGTTTCAAGAGTTTTCGAGCACGTTAAGGGCCCCAAAAGCCCCTGAAACCTTGAAACACACTGAAATCAATTGGAAATTCCCTCCCACCCCTCACACACACAGAGACAGAGAGAGAGAGAGAGAAAATTCTCCAAAAAATCACATTCAAACCAAAATATCTGACTTCCTGTTGCTCTCAGCTAATAAGTGTGAATTAGAAAGTTGTCCGGTTTAATGAGAACAATATACATAGCGAGTTTAGTGACTCTATGTAAAACTAAGCCCCCATTTTTGACTAAAGGTGGCGCTACTGAGCCCCTCACCACGCCCGTTTCTGAAACTTTGCACATGTCTACTGGCTAATAAATGTGATGTGTCTGTCGAGTTTCATGCAATTTCAAGTATGTTAAGAGTCTCAAAAGCATCAAAAAAGAATATTAAAGTTTGATGCGTTGCCACGGCAACAGTATCTAAGATATAAATAATCCTTACACAGGTCTACATCTGCCGTGTGTCTACATTGTACACCTAAAGTCTGAAGCAAATCGGGTAAAAATAAGAGGGTGATTTCAAAGCATTTTGAAAGTGACACACTTCCTGCTGCCAGTTGGTGGCGCTATAACTTTGACTCACAATAGTCACACCCATGTGATTGGCCTCTTACAACGAACACACTGCGGAAGTTTCATCAAGATCAGTTAATGTATGCAGAAGTTATAACACACTTCCTGTTTATCTTTTCTCGCTATAAATTCGTTTCATCGCCACGGCCAAACCGTTCGAGATATCAAAAATCCGTCCGCAATTTAGCATCCTCAATGTCTTGACTTCATGCGGACCGAATTTGGTGTGGATCGGATCAATTCCCTAGGAGGAGTACATTAAATTCCACAGCATGCGTTTTTCAAACAACCCATAATAGCTGACTTCCTGTTGGGCAGAGCTAATAACTTAGAGTGCGAAAGTTGTTCGGCCCGATGAGATCTATATGTGTACCGAGTTTCATACTAATACGTTCTTGTATGTGTCCAAGATTTAAGATTGTGTTCTAGGGGGCGCTGTTGAGCCCCCCTGCCACGCCCGGGTACCAGCTTCAGCCCGGCCCTAATGGCCGCGGGTTCTGACCTGCGTGCAAAGTTTCATGAGTTTTTGAGCACGTTAAAGGCCCCAAAAGCCCCCGAACCCTTGAAGAACAATAATAATAATAATAATAATAATCCTAACGAAAACAATAGGGCCTTCGCCCCTTCAGGGCTTGGGCCCTAATAATAATAATAAACAGAGCAATTCCAAGAGGGTCCTCACACCATCGGTGCTCGGGCCCTAAATATATTAAAATAGAAAGCAGCTGTTTTAAATTGGAATACTATTTTACAATATTACTGTTTTTGTTTGTATTTTTAATCAAATAAATGCAGCCTTGGTGAGCAGAAGAAACTTCTCTGTTATGTGCGCGCCACAGACTGCACGCACGTCCGCTTAGAGTTCCGCCTTTTGCCTTCCGTCAATATTACGTTATTAGAAAAATATTTTTTTAGAGAATCGATTTTTTGAGATTTGTGAATCGATTCAGAATCGTCCACGTCCGCATCGCGATGCATCTAAGAATCAATTTTTTCTCCCACCCCTAGATTTCATACAACAGGTTAATAAACAGTTACAATTAAGTCACTTACATTTTAGATGCAATGTTGACTGTTTTTGTTCTGTTTCAGCAGCGAAAATAGTTAAACAAAGATCACGGCAGAACCATCACGCATCACGTGTTTTCTCATAACTGAACGATTCAGCATTTTTAACGAATCGGTTGACTCAAAGATTGAATGATCAATCCATAAACATCTGTCTTAATCATGATCGACTCATTCGAACGAATCGTTTGAACGAATGAATCAATGACTCGCTTATTAAGATGAATGCCTGGCGACACCTAATGGCGGTTTAGTGTTGTTTAAAAGCATCATTCTTTCCCACATGTGTGTGATTTGTGTGTGCAACATTATCATTATTTTTCTTTCACTATTATATTAGCGATTTAAAAGCACCCACTCGTGTCACACGTCGATTAACCGGTGGGAAAATATCCTCAGACACATACCTAATAAATGTATATTTAAATACAATATTGGCCTACCTGGTAAAAAGTTTTATATACTATTTTGATGTCCTTTTGGACACAAGAGGGCAGTATAGCCCTATGTTTGCTTTTTTGTTGAACCAAATAGCACTAAATAGCCTGTTTTTAACTTTTTCATTCTTCTTGAATTGCAAAAACAGAATAAAATGGGTTTAGTTGTGATATTTGTATACTTTTATATAGAAATAAATGGTATATAATTACATTTTTAGAAGATTTTTACTTTAATCCCTCGCCATAGCAAAACCGTTTGAGATATTTATTATCCATTCACAATTTAGCATATTTAATGTAGTTTCATCATGTTGAAAAAGTTTGGTACGAATAAAATAAATAGTTTAAGAGGAGTGGCTAAAAATTCAGAGGCTGATTTTGCAAAAAAATTCACATTCAGACCAAAATATCTGACTTCCTGATGGCCAGAGCTATTGAATGTAAATTAGAAAGTTGTCCGGCTTGATGAGAACAATATACAAACTATTTTTTCTTTACTGTAGTTAAAAGTAACCCCCCCACTTTTGTCAAAAGCATGTTGAAAGTGACACACTTCCTGCTGCCAGTTGGTGGCGCTATAACTTTGACTCACAATAGCTACATCCATCTGATCGGCCTCTTACCACGAACACACTGCTGAAGTTTCATCAAGATTAGTTAATGTATGCAGAAGTTATTCCACTTCCGTGTTTCTCTTTTCTCGCCATAAATTCGATTCCTCGCCACAGCCAAACCGTTCGAGATATCAAAAATCCGTCCGCAATTTAGCATCCTCAAAGTCTTGACTACATGCACACCGAGTTTGAAGGGGACACGGTGAATTTTCTAGGAGGAGTATTTCACATTCCACAGCAAGCGTTTTCCAAACAACCCATAATAGCCGACTTCCTGTTGGGCTGGCGTAAAACTTGACCGGGGTAAAGTTGTTCGGCCCGATGAGATCTATATGTGTACCGAGTTTCATATTAATTCATGCGAGCGTGTTTGATATATGGATCAAGTTTTAGAACCCCGTTCAAGGGGGCGCTGTTGAGCCCCCCAGCCACGCCCGGGTACCAGCTTCAGCCCGGCCCTGATAGCCGTGGGTTCTGACCTGTGTGCAAAGTTTCAAGAGTTTTTGAGCACGTTAAGGACCCCAAAAGCCCCTGAAACCTTGATTAACAATATAAAAGCAATAGTCAAATCCCCCCCTCCCCTCACACACACACAGACACAGAGAGAAGGAGAGAAAATTCTTCAGAAAATCCACATTCAAACCAAAATATCTCTCTTCCTGTTGGTCGGAGATGGTTCATGTAAATTAGAAAGTTGTCCGTCTTGATGAGAACAATACACATACCAAGTTTTGTGATTCTAGGAAAAACTAAACCCCCATTTTTGACTAAAGGTGGCGCTACTGAGCCATTCCACCACCCCCGTTTCTGAAACTTTGCACATGTCTACTGGCTAATAAATGTGATGTGTCTGTTGAGTTTTATGCAATTTCAAGTATGTTAAGAGTCTCAAAAGCATCAAAAAAGAATATTAAAGTTTGATGCGTTGCCACGGCAACAGTATCTAAGATATCAATAATCCTTTCACAGGTTTACATCTGCCGTGTGTCTACATTGTACACATAAAGTTTGAAGCAAATCGGGTAAAAATAAGACACTGATTTCAAAGCATTTTGAAAGTGATGTACTTCCTGCTGCCTGTTGGTGGCGCTATAACTTTGACTCACAATAGTCACATCTGTGCGGTCGGCCTCTTACAACGAACACACTGCTGAAGTTTCATCAAGATCAGTTAATGTATGCAGAAGTTATAACACACTTCCTGTTTCATTTTTTCGCCATAAATTTGTTTCCTCGCCACGGCCAAACCGTTCGAGATATCAAAAATCCGTCCGCAATTTAGCATCCTCAATGTCTTGACTTCATGCACACCGAGTTTGGAGGCGCATCGATGAATTCCCTAGGAGGAGTACATTAAATTCCACAGCATGCGTTTCCAAACAACGCTAAATAGCCAACTTCCTGTTTGGCTGGCGTAAAACTTAGAGCACGAAAGTTGTTCGGCCGGATGAGATCTATATGTGTACCGAGTTTCATATTATTACATGCAAGCGTGTTTGATTTATGGACACGTGTTCGGATCCCGTTCCAGGGGGCGCTGTCGAGCCCCCCTGCCACGCCCGGGTACCAGCTTCAGTCCGGCCCTGATGGCCGCGGGTTCTGACATGTGTGCAAAATTTCAAGAGTTTTCGAGCATGTTAAGAGCCCCAAAAGTGCCCGAAAGGTTGACAAAATAATAATAATAATAAATATAGCTGCGAGCAGCGATTGCGGGCCCAAGCCGGTGGCACCGCCACCCTGGTGCCTTTAGTTACACTAAAGCCACCGGGGTGGCGGTGTCACCGCCTTGGGCCCTCCATCGCTGCTCGCAGCTATATTTATATATATATATATATATATATATATATATATATATATTATACAAACATATATATATATATATATATATATATGTGTATATATATATATATATATGTGTATATATATATATATATATATATATATATATACCGTTCAAAAGTTTGGGGTCAGGAAGATTTTTAATGTTTTTAGGAGAAGTCTCTTCTGCTCACCAAGGCTGCATTTATTTGATTAAAAATACAAACAAAAACAGTAATATTGTGAAATATTATTCCAATTTAAAACAGCTGTTTTCTATTTTAAAATATTTTACACTGTAATTAATTTATGTGATCAAAGCTGAGTTTTCAGCATCATTACTCCCATCTTCAGTGTCACATGATCCTTCAGAAACCATTCTAATATGATGATCGATGGTCAATAAATATTAATTATTATTTTCAATGTTGAAAACAGTTGTGTACAGATTTTTTTTCAAAATGCGTTGATAAATGTAAAGTTCAAAAGAACAGCATTTATTTCAAATATAATTTTTTTAACATTATAAATGTCTGTACTGTAACTTTTGATCAGTTTAACTCAATCTCGATGAATAAAAGTATTGATTTATTTTATTTCTTTCCCCCAAAAATAAAATTAAAATTATTACTGACCCCAAACTTCTGAACGGTAGTGTTTAATGTTACAAAAGCTTTAGATTTCAGATAAATGCTGTTCTTTTGAACTTTCTATTCATCAAAGACTGTACACAACTGTTTTCGACATTTAAAATAATAATGAATGTTTCTTGAGCATCAATCATCATATTAGAATAATTTCTGAAGGATCATGTGACAGTGACGACTGGAGTAATGATGCTGAAAACTCAGCTTTGATCACAGGAATAAATAACAGTTTAAAATATATTAAAATAGAAAGCAGCTGTTTTAAATTGGAATACTATTTTACAATATTACTGTTTTTGTTTGTATTTTTAATCAAATAAATGCAGCCTTGGTGAGCAGAAGAAACTTCGCTTAAAAATCTTACTGACCCCAAATTTTTGAACAGTAGTATATATATATTATATAAAAATGTAAGGGATAAGACACAGATAATTTTACTTGCCTGACCTGATTAGAACAATGAAAAAACTTAAATGAAAAAATAACTTGGGAATCACTAAAACGAGGGCGCGATTGAACAGTGGACACATAAAAACATACTCTGTCATTTTGTTCAGAACATCATTCAAACTGCAAAGTGTTAACTTATATTTTTGTACAGTAGCAATAAAACACAACATTGTGCTTTTTTAAAATACATTCAAGCAATCCGCCCCGAAAATGAAACTAAAATGCTCACGGCTGCACAGGCATTCATAATGGTGCGCGTCCTCAGCGAGGAACGAGCAGAACAGAGTCAACGTTTTTTAGGTCATTGCTCCTTCCATAGGAATTTATTGAAAAAGCTCGCTCTGCTCCGCACCATTATCAATGTCCGTGCGGACGAACATATTTTACTTTCGTTTTTAAGTTAGCGATTAAAAAGCCCCCAGCGGTGTCACACGTCAGTTAACCGGTGGTAAAATATTCTCACTGTCACATACCTAGTATATTTTTATATAGATATAATAGGCCTACCTGATTTTGAACACAAGAGGGCAGTATAGCACTATGTTTGACTTTATTTATTTATTGTTTAGACTAAACAACCATTCTGGCAGTTTTTAAACTTAAACTTCATTCTTAAATTGAAAAAAAAGAATAAAATGAGTTAAGTTCTGATATTTGTATACTTTTATATAGTAATAAATGGTGTATAATTACATTTTTAGAATATATGAGCCTTTTACTGTTTACTTTTTAGACAATACTTTAATCCCTCGCCATAGCAAAACCGTTTGAGATATTTATTATCCGTTCACAATTTAGCATCATTAATATATTTTTATCATGTTGAAAAAGTTTGGTGGGAATAAAATAAACCACTTAGATAAAGGTGGCTAAAAATTCAGAGGCTGATTTTGCAAAAAAATCCACATTCAGACCAAAATATCTGACTTCCTGATGGTCAGAGCTAATGACTTTAAATTAGAAAGTTGTCCGGGTCGATGAGATCAATATATGAACTGAGTTTTTTTTACTGTAGTTAAAACTAAACCCCAAACTTTTGTCAAAAGCATGTTGAAAGTGACACACTTCCTGCTGCCAGTTGGTGGCGCTATAACTTTGAATCACAATAGCCACATCCATCTGATCGGCCTCTTACCACGAACACACTGGTGAAGTTTCATCAAGATCAGTTAATGTATGCAGCAGTTATTCCACTTCGTGTTTCTCTTTTCTCGCCATAAATTCGATTCCTCGCCACGGCCAAACCGTTCGAGATATCAAAAATCCGTCTGCAATTTAGCATCCTC
>NC_140229.1:28843254-28978254 GCF_951802725.1 Rutilus rutilus | reverse complement strand
AATAACAGTTTAAAATGTATTAAAATAGAAAGCAGCTGTTTTAAATTGGAATAATATTTTACAATATTACTGTTTTTGTTTGTATTTTTAATCAAATATATGCAGCCTTGGTGAGCAGAAGAAACTTCTCTGTTATGTGCGCGCCACAGACTGCACGCACGTCCGCTTAGAGTTCCGCCTTTTGCCTTCCGTCAATATTACGTTATTAGAAAAATATTTTTTTAGAGAATCGATTTTTTGACATTTGTGAATCGATTCAGAATCGTCCACGTCCGCATCGCGATGCATCTAAGAATAATTTTTTTCTCCCACCCCTAGATTTCATACAAATAAACAGTTACAATTAAGTCACTTACATTTTAGATGCAATGTTGACTGTTTTTGTTCTGTTTCAGCAGCGAAAATAGTTCAACAAAGATCACGGCAGAACCATCACTTATCACGTGTTTTCTCATAACTGAACGATTCAGCATTTTTAACGAATCGGTTGACTCAAAGATTGAATGATCAATCCATAAACATCTGTCTTAATCATGATCGACTCATTCGAACGAATCGTTTGAACGAATGAATCAATGACTCGCTTATTAAGATGGATGCCTGGCGACACCTAATGGCGGTTTAGTGTTGTTTATTCTTTCCCACATGTGTGTGATTTGTGTGTGCAACATTATCATTATTTTTCTTTCACTATTATATTAGCGATTTAAAAGCACCCACTCGTGTCACACGTCGATTAACCGGTGGGAAAATATCCTCAGACACATACCTAATAAATGTATATTTAAATACAATATTGGCCTACCTGGTAAAAAGTTTTATATACTATTTTGATGTCCTTTTGGACACAAGAGGGCAGTATAGCCCTATGTTTGCTTTTTTGTTGAACCAAATAGCACTAAATAGCCTGTTTTAACTTTTTCATTCTTCTTGAATTGCAAAAACAGAATAAAATGGGTTTAGTTGTGATATTTGCATTCTTTTATATAGAAATAAATGGTATATAATTACATTTTTAGAAGATTTTTAGTGTTTCCTTTTTGGACATTACTTTAATCCCTCGCCATAGCAAAACCGTTTAAGATATTTATTATCCATTCACAATTTAGCATATTTAATGTAGTTTCATCATGTTGAAAAAGTTTGGTACGAATAAAATAAATAGTTTAAGAGGAGTGGCTAAAAATTCAGAGGCTGATTTAGCAAAAAAAATCACATTCAGACCAAAATATCTGACTTCCTGATGGCCAGAGCTATTGAATGTAAATTAGAAAGTTGTCCGGCTTGATGAGAACAATATACAAACTATTTTTTCTTTACTGTAGTTAAAACTAACCCCCCCACTTTTGTCAAAAGCATGTTGAAAGTGACACACTTCCTGCTGCCAGTTGGTGGCGCTATAACTTTGACTCACAATAGCTACATCGATCTGATCGGCCTCTTACCACGAACACACTGCTGAAGTTTCATCAAGATCAGTTAATGTATGCAGAAGTTATTCCACTTCGTGTTTCTCTTTTCTCGCCATAAATTCGATTCCTCGCCACAGCCAAACCGTTCGAGATATCAAAAATCTGTTCGCAATTTAGCATCCTCAATGTCTTGACTTCATGCTGACTGAGTTTGGAGGTGATTGAATGAATTCTCTAGGAGGAGTACATCACATTCCACAGCAAGCGTTTTCCAAACAACCCATAATAGCCGACTTCCTGTTGGGCTGGCGTGAAACTTGACAGAGGGAAAGTTGTTCGGCCCCATGAAATCTATATGTGTACCAAGTTTCATATTAATTCATGCAAGCGTATTTGATATATGGACCAAGTTTTCAGACCCTGTTCAAGAGGGCGCTGTTGAGCCCCCCTGCCACGCCCGTTTCTGAAACTTTTCACATGTCTACTGGCTAATAAGTGTTATGTGTCTGTCGAGTTTCATCCAATTTCAAGCATGTTAAGAGTCTCAAACGCATCCGAAAAGAATATTAAAATTTGATGCGTTGCCACGGCAACAGTATCTAAGATATCAATAATCCTTTCACAGGTCTACATCTGCCGTGTGTTTACATTATACACATAAAGTTTGAAGCAAATCGGGTAAAATTAAGAGGGTGACTTCAAAGCATTTTGAAAGGGACACACTTCCTGCTGCCAGTTGGTGGCGCTATAACTTTGACTCACAATAGTCACATCCTTGTGATCGGCCTCTTACAACAAACACACTGCGAAAGTTTCATCAAGATCAGTTAATGTATGCAGAAGTTATAACACACTTCCTGTGTACCATTATTCGCCATAAATTCGTTTCCTCGCCACAGCCAAACCGTTCGAGATATCAAAAATCCGTCCGCAATTTAGCATCCTCAATGTCTTGACTTCATGCACACCGAGTTTGGTTGTGATTGGACGAATATTCTAGGAGGAGTATTTCAAATTCCAGAGGATGCGTTTTTCAAACAACCCATAATAGTTGACTTCCTGTTGGGCTGGTGTAAAACTTAGAGCACGAAAGTTGTTCGGCCCGATGAGATCTATATGTGTACTGAGTTTCATATTATTATATGCAAGCGTGTTTGATTTATAGACCAAGTTTTCGGACACCATTCCAGGGGGCGCTGTCGAGCCTCCGTGCCATGCCCGGGTACCAGCTTCAGTCCGGCCCTGATGGCCGCAGGTTCTGATGTGTGTGCAAAATTTCAAGAGTTTTTGAGCATGTTAAGGGCCCCAAAAGTGCCCAAAAGGTTGACAAAATAATAATAATAATAATAAAATATAGCTGCGAGCAGCGATTACGGGCCCAAGCCGGTGGCACCGCAACCCCGGTGCCTTTAGTTACCTAAAGGCACCGGGGTGGCGGTACCGCCGGCTTTGGCCCTCCATCGCTGCTCGCAGCTATATTTATATATATATATATATATATATATATATATACATACATACATACACACACATACATATATATGTATATATATATATATATATATATATATATATATATATATATATATATATATATATATATATATTATTGTTCAAAAGTTTGGGGTCAGTAAGATTTTTAATGTTTTTAGGAGAAGTCTCTTCTGCTCACCAAGGCTGCATTTATTGATTAAAAATACAAACAAAAACAGTAATATTGTGAAATATTATTCCAATTTAAAACAGCTGTTTTCAATTTTAAAATATTTTACATAGTAATTCATTTCTGTGATCAAAGTTGAGTTTTCAGCATCATTACTCCAGTCTTCAGTGTCACATGATCCTTCAGAAATCATACTAATATGATGATTGATGCTCAATAAATATTCATTATTATTTTCAATGTTGAAAACAGTTGTGTACAGATTTTTTTTTTTCAAAATGCTTTGATGAATGTAAAGTTCAAAAGAACAGCATATATTTCAAATATATATATTTTTAACATTATAAATGTCTTTACTGTAACTGTTGATCAGTTTAACTCATCCTTCATAAATAAAAGTACTGATTTATTTTATTTCTTTCCCCAAAAAATAAAATTTTTGTTTAAAAGCATCATTCTTTCCCACATGTGTGTGATTTGTGTGTGCAACATTATCATTATTTTTCTTTCACTATTATATTAGCGATTTAAAAGCACCCACTCGTGTCACACGTCGATTAACCGGTGGGAAAATATCCTCAGACACATACCTAATAAATGTATATTTAAATACAATATTGGCCTACCTGGTAAAAAGTTTTATATACTATTTTGATGTCCTTTTGGACACAAGAGGGCAGTATAGCCCTATGTTTGCTTTTTTGTTGAACCAAATAGCACTAAATAGCCTGTTTTTAACTTTTTCATTCTTCTTGAATTGCAAAAACAGAATAAAATGGGTTTAGTTGTGATATTTGCATACTTTTATATAGAAATAAATGGTATATAATTACATTTTTAGAAGATTTTTACTTTAATCCCTCGCCATAGCAAAACCGTTTGAGATATTTATTATCCATTCACAATTTAGCATATTTAATGTAGTTTCATCATGTTGAAAAAGTTTGGTACGAATAAAATAAATAGTTTAAGAGGAGTGGCTAAAAATTCAGAGGCTGATTTTGCTAAAAAATTCACATTCAGACCAAAATATCTGACTTCCTGATGGCCAGAGCTATTGAATGTAAATTAGAAAGTTGTCCGGCTTGATGAGAACAATATACAAACTATTTTTTCTTTACTGTAGTTAAAAGTAACCCCCCCACTTTTGTCAAAAGCATGTTGAAAGTGACACACTTCCTGCTGCCAGTTGGTGGTGCTATAACTTTGACTCACAATAGCTACATCCATCTGATCGGCCTCTTACCACGAACACACTGCTGAAGTTTCATCAAGATCAGTTAATGTATGCAGAAGTTATTCCACTTCCGTGTTTCTCTTTTCTCGCCATAAATTCGATTCCTCGCCACAGCCAAACCGTTCGAGATATCAAAAATCCGTCCGCAATTTAGCATCCTCAAAGTCTTGACTACATGCACACCGAGTTTGAAGGGGACACGGTGAATTTTCTAGGAGGAGTATTTCACATTCCACAGCAAGCGTTTTCCAAACAACCCATAATAGCCGACTTCCTGTTGGGCTGGCGTAAAACTTGACCGGGGTAAAGTTGTTCGGCCCGATGAGATCTATATGTGTACCGAGTTTCATATTATTACATGCAAGCGTGTTTGATTTATGGACCAAGTTTTCGGACCCTGTTCCAGGGGGCGCTGTCGAGCCCCCCTGCCACGCCCGGGTACCAGCTTCAGCCCGGCCCTGATGGCCGCGGGTTCTGACTCGTGTGCAAAGTTTCAAGAGTTTTTGAGCATGTTAAGGGCCCCAAAAATGCCTAAATAGTCGTAAGAAAAATAATAATAAATATAGCTGCGAGCAGCGATTACGGGCCCAAGCCGGTGGCACCGCAACCCCGGTGCCTTTAGTTACCTAAAGGCACCGGGGTGGCGGTACCGCCGGCTTTGGCCCTCCATCGCTGCTCGCAGCTATATTTATATATATATATATATATATATATATATATATATATATATACATACATACATACACACACATACATATATATGTATATATATATATATATATATATATATATATATTATTGTTCAAAAGTTTGGGGTCAGTAAGATTTTTAATGTTTTTAGGAGAAGTCTCTTCTGCTCACCAAGGCTGCATTTATTGATTAAAAATACAAACAAAAACAGTAATATTGTGAAATATTATTCCAATTTAAAACAACTGTTTTCAATTTTAAAATATTTTACATAGTAATTCATTTCTGTGATCAAAGTTGAGTTTTCAGCATCATTACTCCAGTCTTCAGTGTCACATGATCCTTCAGAAATCATACTAATATGATGATTGATGCTCAATAAATATTCATTATTATTTTCAATGTTGAAAACAGTTGTGTACAGATTTTTTTTTTTTCAAAATGCTTTGATGAATGTAAAGTTCAAAAGAACAGCATATATTTCAAATATATATATTTTTAACATTATAAATGTCTTTACTGTAACTGTTGATCAGTTTAACTCATCCTTCATAAATAAAAGTACTGATTTATTTTATTTCTTTCCCCCAAAAATAAAATTTTAATTATTACTAACCACAAACTTTTGAGCGGTAGTGTTTAACGTTACAAAAGCTTTAGATTTCAGATAAATGCTGTTCTTTTGAACTTTCTATTCATCAAAGACTGTACACAACTGTTTTCGACATTTAAAATAATAATGAATGTTTCTTGAGTATCAATCATCATATTAGAATAATTTCTGAAGGATCATGTGACAGTGACGACTGGAGTAATGATGCTGAAAACTCAGCTTTGATCACAGGAATAAATAACAGTTTAAAATATATTAAAATAGAAAGCAGCTGTTTTAAATTGGAATACTATTTTACAATATTACTGTTTTTGTTTGTATTTTTAATCAAATAAATGCAGCCTTGGTGAGCAGAAGAAACTTCTCTGTTATGTGCGCGCCACAGACTGCACGCACGTCCGCTTAGAGTTCCACCTTTTGCCTTCCGTCAATATTACGTTATTAGAAAAAAAAATTTTTAGAGAATCGATTTTTTGACATTTGTGAATCGATTCAGAATCGTCCACGTCCGCATCGCGATGCATCTAAGAATCAATTTTTTCTCCCACCCCTAGATTTCATACAACAGGTTAATAAACAGTTACAATTAAGTCACTTACATTTTAGATGCAATGTTGACTGTTTTTGTTCTGTTTCAGCAGCGAAAATAGTTAAACAAAGATCACGGCAGAACCATCACGCATCACGTGTTTTCTCATAACTGAACGATTCAGCATTTTTAACGAATCGGTTGACTCAAAGATTGAATGATCAATCCATAAACATCTGTCTTAATCATGATCGACTCATTCGAACGAATCGTTTGAACGAATGAATCAATGACTCGCTTATTAAGATGGATGCCTGGCGACACCTAATGGCGGTTTAGTGTTGTTTAAAAGCATCATTCTTTCCCACATGTGTGTGATTTGTGTGTGCAACATTATCATTATTTTTCTTTCACTATTATATTAGCGATTTAAAAGCACCCACTCGTGTCACACGTCGATTAACCGGTGTTAAAATATCCTCAGACACATACCTAATAAATGTATATTTAAATACAATATTGGCCTACCTGGTAAAAAGTTTTATATACTATTTTGATGTCCTTTTGGACACAAGAGGGCAGTATAGCCCTATGTTTGCTTTTTTGTTGAACCAAATAGCACTAAATAGCCTGTTTTTAACTTTTTCATTCTTCTTGAATTGCAAAAACAGAATAAAATGGGTTTAGTTGTGATATTTGTATACTTTTATATAGAAATAAATGGTATACAATTACATTTTTAGAAGATTTTTACTTTAATCCCTCGCCATAGCAAAACCGTTTGAGATATTTATTATCCATTCACAATTTAGCATATTTAATGTAGTTTCATCATGTTGAAAAAGTTTGGTACGAATAAAATAAATAGTTTAAGAGGAGTGGCTAAAAATTCAGAGGCTGATTTTGCAAAAAAATTCACATTCAGACCAAAATATCTGACTTCCTGATGGCCAGAGCTATTGAATGTAAATTAGAAAGTTGCCCGGCTTGATGAGAACAATATACAAACTATTTTTTCTTTACTGTAGTTAAAAGTAACCCCCCCACTTTTGTCAAAAGCATGTTGAAAGTGACACACTTCCTGCTGCCAGTTGGTGGCGCTATAACTTTGACTCACAATAGCTACATCCATCTGATTGGCCTCTTACCACGAACACACTGCTGAAGTTTCATCAAGATCAGTTAATGTATGCAGAAGTTATTCCACTTCCGTGTTTCTCTTTTCTCGCCATAAATTCGATTCCTCGCCACAGCCAAACCGTTCGAGATATCAAAAATCCGTCCGCAATTTAGCATCCTCAAAGTCTTGACTACATGCACACCGAGTTTGAAGGGGACACGGTGAATTTTCTAGGAGGAGTATTTCACATTCCACAGCAAGCGTTTTCCAAACAACCCATAATAGCCGACTTCCTGTTGGGCTGGCGTAAAACTTGACGGGGGTAAAGTTGTTCGGCCCGATGAGATCTATATGTGTACCGAGTTTCATATTAATTCATGCGAGCGTGTTTGATATATGGATCAAGTTTTAGAACCCCGTTCAAGGGGGCGCTGTTGAGCCCCCCAGCCACGCCCGGGTACCAGCTTCAGCCCGGCCCTGATGGCCGTGGGTTCTGACGTGTGTGCAAAGTTTCAAGAGTTTTTGAGCATGTTAAGGACCCCAAAAGCCCCTGAAACCTTGATTAACAATATAAAAGCAATAGTCAAATCCCCCCCCTCCCCTCACACACACACAGACACAGAGAGAGGGAGAGAAAATTCTTCAGAAAATCCACATTCAAACCAAAATATCTCTCTTCCTGTTGGTCGGAGATGGTTAATGTCAATTAGAAAGTTGTCCGTCTTGATGAGAACAATACACATACCAAGTTTTGTTGCTGTTGATAAAACTAACCGCCCCATTTATGACTAAAGGTGGCGCTACTGAGCCCCTCACCACGCCCGTTTCTGAAACTTTGCACATGTCTACGGGCTAATAAATGTGATGTGTCTGTCGAGTTTCATCCAATTTCAAGCATCTTAAGAGTCTCAAAAGCATCCAAAAAGAAAATTAAAGTTTGATGCGTTGCCACGGCAATAGTATCTAAGATATCAATAATCCTTTCACAGGTCTACATCTGCCGTGTGTTTACATTATACAGATAAAGTTTGAAGCAAATCGGGTAAAAATAAGAGGGTGATTTCAAAGCATTTTGAAAGTGACACACTTCTTGCTGCCAGTAGGTGGCGCTATAATTTTGACTCACAATAGTCACATCAATGTGATCAGCCTCTGACCACGAACACACTGCTGAAGTTTTATCAAGATCCGTCAATGTATGCAGAAGTTATAATACACTTCCTGTGTCCCATTATTCGCCATAAATTCGTTTCCTCGCCACAGCCAAACCGTTCGAGATATCAAAAATCCCCTGGCAATTTTTCATCCTCAATGTCTTGACTTCATGCACACAGAGTTTGGTGCTGACCGGGTGAATTCCCTAAGAGAAGTGTTTCAAATTCCTAAGCATGCGTTTCCAAACAACCCTAAATAGTCGACTTCCTGTTGGGCTGGCGTAAAACTTAGAGCATGAAAGTTGTGCGGCCCGATGAGATCTATATGTGTACCGAGTTTCATATTATTACATGCAAGCGTGTTTGATTTATGGACCAAGTTTTCGGACCCTGTTCCAGGGGGCGCTGTCGAGCCCCCCTGCCACGCCCGGGTACCAGCTTCAGCCCGGCCCTGATGGCCGCGGGTTCTGACTCGTGTGCAAAGTTTCAAGAGTTTTTGAGCATGTTAAGGGCCCCAAAAATGCCTAAATAGTCGTAAGAAAAATAATAATAATAATCCTACCGAAAACAATAGGGCCTTCGCCCTTTCAGGGCTTGGGCCCTAATAATCCTACCGAAAACAATAGGGCCTTCGCCCTTTCAGGGCTTGGGCCCTAATAATCCTACCGGAAACAATAGGGCCTTCGCCCTTTCAGGGCTTGGGCCCTAATAATCCTACCGGAAACAATAGGGCCTTCGCCCTTTCAGGGCTTGGGCCCTAATAATAATAATAATAATAAATAATCCTACCGGAAACAATAGGGCCTTCGCCCTTTCAGGGCTTGGGCCCTAATAATAATCCTAACGAAAACAATAGGGCCTTCGCCCTTTCAGGGCTTGGGCCCTAATTAAAGCTGCAAGCAGCGATGAAAGGGCCCTCGCACCCGTGCCGCCGCCACCCGGTGGCTTTAGGAAGACAGAGCATGGTTGGACAATGTGCATTTAAGGAGGTATATATAGTAGTTGTTAGCAGGTTTAGTATGTTTTTAGCATGCTTAGTACACAATAGTTATGTGGTTAGTACTGCATTACTGTGTTAACCATGTCAGTTTCTGTTGCCAGTAGGTGGGGCTATGTCTATATCTGAATATCGCTATGTAGATGTGTTCAGTGCAGGACTTTTATCAAACATGTGGAGTTTGGGGCAGATTGGACATTGTATGCTTGAGTTACAACAACTTCCTTTAGCATTTCTAGCATGTTTTATGATGTTTCTAGCATATTACATATTAATTTTGGGGTAGATTGGACATTGAATGCCTGAGTTACAGCAAATTCATATTTAATTGCAGTAATAGGATGCTTTAACACTTAGCTAAGTATTTGATTGCATGTTTCTAGTATGTTGCTAACATGTTTAGCAGTTGGTGACACTTTTTTATATGTTATTAGGAGTCCAGAATAGTGTTAAACGTCACTTCCTGTTGCCAGCAGGCGGCGCTATGACTATATCTGAATATGAGCATGGACTTGTGTTCAGGAGATAACTATTATCAAACGTGTGAAGTTTGGGGTAGATTGGACATTGTATGCCTAAGTTACAACAACTTCCTTTAGCATTTCTAGCATGCTTTAGAACTTAGCTATGTGTTGCTAGCATGTTTATTGCATGTTACATATTAAGTTTGGGGCAGATTGGACATTCCATGCCTGTGTTACAGCAAATTCATATTTAATTGCAGCAATAGCATGCTTTAGCACTTAGCTAAGTGTTTGCTAATATGTTTCTAGTATGTTGTTAGCATGTTTAGCACTTGCTGGCACTTTTTTATATGTTATCAGGAGTCCACAACAGTGTTTAACATGTCACTTCCTGTTGCCAGCAGGCGGTGCTATGACTGTAACTGAATGAGCATGGTCATGTGTTCAGGACAGAACGCTTATCAAAAGTGTGAAGTTTGGCGCAGATTGGACATTGCCTTCTTGAGTAACAACAACATCCTGTTTCATTGAATTAGCTAAGTATTGCTAGCATGTTTTAACATGTTTCTAGCATTTTTAGAAGTCAGTGGCATTTTTAACATGTTGCTAGAACGGCATCAACGTGTTAAACATGACACTTCCTGTTACCAGTAGGTGGCGCTATTACTATAACTGAATATTCTCATGTAGATGTGTTCAGGCCATGACTCTTATCAAACGTGTGAAGTCTGGGGCAGATTGGACATTCTGTGCCTGAGTTACAACAAATTTCTATTTAATTGCAGTAATAGCATGCTTTAGCACTTAGCTAAGTGTTTGCTAGCATGTTTTAGCATGTTTCTAGTATGTTGTTAGCATGTTTAGCACTTGCTGGCACTTTTTTATATGTTATCAGGAGTCCACAAGAGTGTTAAACATGTCACTTCCTGTTGCCAGCAGGTGGCGCTATGACTATAACTGAATATGAGCATGGTCATGTGTTCAGGACAGAACGCTTATCAAAAGTGTGAAGTTTGGGGCAGATTGGACATTCCATGCCTTAGTTACAGCAACTTCCTATTTATTTGCAGCAATAGCATGCTTTAGCACTTAGCTAAGTGTTTGCTAACATGTTTCTAGTATGTTGTTAGCATGTTTAGCACTTGCTGGCACTTTTTTATATGTTATCAGGAGTCCACAACAGTGTTTAACATGTCACTTCCTGTTGCCAGCAGGTGGCGCTATGACTGTAACTGAATATGAGCATGGTCATGTGTTCAGGACAGAACGCTTATCAAAAGTGTGAAGTTTGGCGCAGATTGGACATTGCCTTCTTGAGTAACAACAACATCCTGTTTCATTGAATTAGCATGCTTTAGCACTTAGCTAAGTATTGCTAGCATGTTTTAACATGTTTCTAGCATTTTTAGAAGTCAATGGCATTTTTAACATGTTGCTAGAACGGCATCAACGTGTTAAACATGACACTTCCTGTTACCAGTAGGTGGCGCTATTACTATAACTGAATATTCTCATGTAGATGTGTTCAGGCCATGACTCTTATCAAACGTGTGAAGTTTGGGGCAGATTGGACATTCCGTGCCTGAGTTACAGCAAATTCCTATTTAATTGCAGTAATAGCATGCTTTAGCACTTAGCTAAGTGTTTGCTAGCATGTTTTAGCATGTTTCTAGTAAGTTGTTAGCATGTTTAGCACTTGCTGGCACTTTTTTATATGTTATCAGGAGTCCATAAGAGTGTTAAACATGTCACTTCCTGTTGCCAGCAGGTGGCGCTATGACTGTAACTGAATATGAGCATGGTCATGTGTTCAGGACAGAACGCTTATCAAAAGTGTGAAGTTTGGGGCAGATTGGACATTCCATGCCTGAGTTACAGCAACTTCCTGTTTCATGGCGAAACATCAAAATTTGTCAGGCCGCCGAGGGCCCGCCCTTCGACGAAAACTCAAGATCTTCGCAATTTAACGTCGCAAAGGCCTTAAGATTACACTCACCAAATTTGAAGATGATCAGATTAAAACTGTAGGAGGAGTTCGTTAAAGTACGAGGCCTGAAAATGGCAAAAAGTGCACAAAAATCAGAGAGGAAGTTGAAAATGGCTGACTTCCTGTTGTGTTTAGAGCTATGCTCCAAGAGACTTTTTTGTAGGTATTAGGTCATTACACATATGTACCGAATTTCGTACACGTACGTGGAACACAGCGGGAGGCGCACTCTGTTGAACTTTTATAGGTGGCGCTATCGAGCCATTTTGCCCCGCCCAATTCTGAAACCTATATCAGATGTAAATTTTCGCCAGTTCTGACGCGTGTGCAAAGTTTCGTGAGTTTTCGAGCATGTTTAGGCCCTCAAAAATGCAATTAAATGCGGAGAAGAATAATAATAATAATAATTAAAGCTGCAAGCAGCGATGAAAGGGCCCTCGCACCCGTGCCATCAACACTCGGTGGCTTTAGGAAGACAGAGCATGGTTGGGAAATGTACATTTAAGGAGGTATATATAGTAAGAGTATGTCAAAGTCAGTTACAAAATGTTTTGTATAATGGTGATAATAGCATGCTTCATGACTCAGCTAAGTGTTGCTAGCATGTTTAGTCTGTTTCTAGCATGCTCAGTACACAATAATTATGTGGTTAGTACTGCATTACTGTGTTAACCATGTCAGTTTCTGTTGCCAGTAGGTGGCGTTATGACTATAACTGAATATGAGCATGGATGTGTGTTCAGGACAGAACTCTTATCAAACGTGTGAAGTTTGGTGCAAATTGGACATTGCCTTCTTGAGTAACAACAAAGTCATGTTTCATTGAATTAGCATTCTTTAGCACTTAGCTAAGCATTGTTAGCATGTTTTAACATGTTTCTAGCATGTTTAGAACTCAATGGCATTTTTAACATGTTGCTAGAACGGCATCAACGTGTTAAACATGTCACTTCCTGTTGCCAGTAGGTGGCGCTATTACTATAACTGAACATTCTCATGCAGATGTGTTCAGGCCATGACTCTTATCAAAAGTGTGAAGTTTGGGGCAGATTGGACATTCCATGCCTGAGTTACAGCAAATTCCTATTTAATTGCAATAATAGCATGCTTTAGCACTTAGCTAAGAGTTTGCTAGCATGTTTTAGCATGTTTCTAGTATGTTGTTAACATGTTTAACACTTGCTGGCACTTTTTTATATGTTATTAGGAGTCCATAACAGTGTTAAACATGTCACTTCCTGTTGCCAGCAGGTGGCGCTATGACTGTAACTGAATATAAGCATGGTCATGTGTTCAGGACAGAACGCTTATCAAAAGTATGAAGTTTGACGCAGATTGGACATTCCATGCCTGAGTTACAGCAAATTCATATTTAATTGCAGTAATATCATTCTTTAGCACTTAGCTAAGTGTTTGCTAGTATGTTTTAACATGTCTCTAGTATGTTGGTAGGATGTTTAGCACCTACTGGCATTTTTTTATATGTTATTAGGAGTCAAGAACAGTGTTAAACGTCACTTCCTGTTGCCAGCAGGTGGCGCTATGACTATAACTAAATATGAGCATGGACATGTGTTCAAGAGATAACTCTTATCAAACGTGTGAAGTTTGGGGTAGATTGTACATTGCCTTCTTGAGTAACAACAAAGTCCTGTTTCATTGAATTAGCATGCTTTAACACTTAGCTAAGTATTGCTAGCATGTTTTAATATGTTTCTAGCATGTTTAGAACTCAATGGCATTTTTAACATGTTGCTAGAATGGCATCAACGTGTTAAACATGTCACTTCCTGTTGCCAGTAGGTGGTGCTATTACTATAACTGAATTTGAGCATAGTCGTGTGTTCAGGCCATGATTCTTATCAAACTTGTGAAGTTTGGGGCAGATTGGACATTCCATGCCTGAGTTACAGCAAATTCCTATTTAATTGCAGTAATAGCATGCTTTAGCACTTAGCTGAGTGTTTGCTAGCATGTTTCTAGTATGTTGCTAACCTGTTTAGCACTTGCTGGCTCTTTTTTATATGTTATTAGGAGACCACAACAGTGTTAAACATGTCACTTCCTGTTGACAGCAGGTGCCGCTATTACTATAACTGAATATTCTCATGTAGATGTGTTCAGGCCATGACTCTTATCAAACGTGTGAAATTTGGGGCAGATTGGACATTCCATGCCTGTGTTACAGCAAATTCCTATTTAATTGCAGCAATAGCATGCTTTAGCACTTAGCTAAGTGTTTGCTAGCATGTTTTAGCATGTTTCTAGTATGTTGTTAGCATGTTTAACACTTGATGGCACTTTTTTTATATGTTTTTATATGTCCACAACAGTGTTTAACATGTCACTTCCTGTTGCCAGCAGGTGGCACTATGACTGTAACTGAATATGAGCATGGTCATGTGTTCAGGACAGAACGTTTATTAAAAGTGTGAAGTTTGGTGCAGAATGGACATTGCCTTCTTGCGTAACAACAACATCCTGTTTCATTGAATTAGCATGCTTTAGCACTTAGCTAAGTATTGCTAGCATGTTTTAACATGTTTCTAGCATGTTTAGAAGTCAATGGCATTTTTAACATGTTGCTAGAATGGCATCAACGTGTTAAACACGACACTTCCTGTTACCAGTAGGTGGCGCTATTTCTATAACTGAATATTCTCATGTAGATGTGTTCAGGACAGAACGCTTATCAAAAGTGTGAAGTTTGGGGCAGATTGGACATTCCATGCCTGAGTTACAGCAAATTCCTATTTAATTGCAATAATAGCATGCTTTAGCACTTAGCTAAGAGTTTGCTAGCATGTTTTAGCATGCTTCTAGTATGTTGTTAGCATGTTTAGCACTTGCTGGCACTTTTTTATATGTTATTAGGAGTCCATAACAGTGTTAAACATGTCACTTCCTGTTGCCAGCAGGTGGCGCTATGACTATAACTGAATATGAGCATGGTCATGTGTTCAGGACAGAACTCTTATCAAACGTGTGAAGTTTGGGGCAGATTGGACCTTCCATGCCTGAGTTACAGCAACTTCCTGTTTCATGGCGAAACATCGAAATTTGTCAGGCCGCCGAGGACCTGCCCTTCGACGAAAACTCAAGATCTTCGCAATTTAACGTCGCAAAGGCCTTAAGATTACACTCACCAAATTTGAAGATGATCAGATTAAAACTGTAGGAGGAGTTCGTTAAAGTATGAGGCCTGAAAATGGCAAAAACTGCACAAAAATCTGAGAGGAAGTTCAAAATGGCTGACTTCCTGTTGTGTTTAGGGCTATGCTCCAAGAGACTTTTTTGTAGGTATTAGGTCATTACATGTATGTACCGAATTTCGTGCACGTACGTGGAACGTTGCGGGAGGCGCACTCCGTTGAACTTTTATAGGTGGCGCTATCGAGCCATTTTGCCCCGTCCAATTCTGAAACCTATATCAGATGTAAATTTTCGCCAGTTCTGACGCGTGTGCAAAGTTTTGTGAGTTTTCGAGCATGTTTAGGCCCTCAAAAATGCAATTAAATGCGGAGAAGAATAATAATAATAATAATAATAATAATAATTAAAGCTGCAAGCAGCGATGAAAAGGGCCCTCGCACCCCTGCCGCCGCCACCCGGCGCCTTTAGGAAAGGCCTTAAGATTACACTCACCAAATTTGAAGAGGATCAGATCAAAACTGTAGGAGGAGTTCGTTAAAGTACAACATCAGGAAATTACGAAAAATGCCCAAAATCTAGGAGGAAGTTCAAAATAGCTCACTTCCTGTTGTGTTTAGGGCTATGCTCCAAGAGACTTTTCTCTAGGTATTGGGTCAATACATGTATGCACCAAATTTCATACCTGTACGTGAAACCAGGAGCCGGGGCAAAATGTGGGGGCAATAATTTACCGAATTTGCCCCCCCCCCCCCAATTCTGAAAACCATATCACACGTAAATTTTCACCACTTCTGAAGCGTGTGCAAAGTTTCATGATTTTTCGAGCATGTTTTGTATTTGCCACACTTCCTGCAACCAGCAGGTGGCGCTATTGCTATAACCAAATATGAGCATGGTCATGTGTTCAGGACAGGACTCTTATCAAACATGTGAAGTTTGGGACAGATTGGAAATTGTATGCCTGAGTTACTGCAGGCTGTCTGTGGTTGCCTAGCAACATCGGAACTGCAAGCAACATTAATATTGAACTTATCTGATCATGCATATATCACCAGAAGGCCGAAATTGGGTGAACATTTGTCAGGCCGCCGAGGGCACACCCTTCGACGAAAACTCTAGATCTTCGCAATTTAACGTCACAACGGCCTTAAGATTACACTCACCAAATTTGAAGAGGATCAGATCAAATCTGTAGGAGGAGTTCGTTAAAGTACAACATCAGGAAATTACGAAAAATGCCCAAAATCTAGGAGGAAGTTCAAAACAGCTCACTTCCTGTTGTGTTTAGGGCTATGCTCCAAGAGACTTTTCTGTAGGTATTGGGTCATTACATGTATGTACCAAATTTCATACCTGTACGTGAAACAAGGAGCCGGGGCAAAATGTGGGGGCAATAATTTACCGAATTTGCCCCCCCCAATTCTGAAAACCATATCACACGTAAATTTTCACCACTTCTGAAGCGTGTGCAAAGTTTCATGAGTTTTCGAGCATGTTTAGGCCCTCTAAAAAGCGATTCATTTTGGAGAAGAAGAAGAAGAAGAATAATAATAAACGGAGCAAAAACAATAGGGTCCTCTCACCATCGGTGCTCGGGCCCTAATAAACAGAGCAATTCCAAGAGGGTCCTCACACCATCGGTGCTCGGGCCCTAATTAAAGCTGCAAGCAGCGATGAAAAGGGCCCTCGCACCCCTGCCGCCGCCACCCGGCGCCTTTAGGAAAGGCCTTAAGATTACACTCACCAAATTTGAAGAGGATCAGATCAAAACTGTAGGAGGAGTTCGTTAAAGTACAACATCAGGAAATTACGAAAAATGCCCAAAATCTAGGAGGAAGTTCAAAATAGCTGACTTCCTGTTGTGTTTAGGGCTATGCTCCAAGAGACTTTTCTGTAGGTATTGGGTCAATACATGTATGCACCAAATTTCATACCTGTACGTGAAACCAGGAGCCGGGGCAAAATGTGGGGGCAATAATTTACCGAATTTGCCCCCCCCCCAATTCTGAAAACCATATCACATGTAAATTTTCACCACTTCTGAAGCGTGTGCAAAGTTTCATGATTTTTCGAGCATGTTTTGTATTTGCCACACTTCCTGCTACCAGCAGGTGGCGCTATTGCTATAACCAAATATGAGCATGGTCATGTGTTCAGGACAGGACTCTTATCAAACATGTGAAGTTTGGGACAGATTGGAAATCGTATGCCTGAGTTACTGCAGGCTGTCTGTGGTTGCCTAGCAACATCGGAACTGCAAGCAACATTAATATTGAACTTATCTGATCATGCATATATCACCAGAAGGCCGAAATTGGGTGAACATTTGTCAGGCCGCCGAGGGCACACCCTTCGACGAAAACTCTAGATCTTCGCAATTTAACGTCACAACGGCCTTAAGATTACACTCACCAAATTTGAAGAGGATCAGATCAAATCTGTAGGAGGAGTTCGTTAAAGTACAACATCAGGAAATTACGAAAAATGCCCAAAATCTAGGAGGAAGTTCAAAATAGCTCACTTCCTGTTGTGTTTAGGGCTATGCTCGAAGAGACTTTTCTGTAGGTATTGGGTCATTACATGTATGTACCAAATTTCATACCTGTACGTGAAACCAGGAACCGGGGCAAAATGTGGGGGCAATAATTTACCGAATTTGCCCCCCCCAATTCTGAAAACCATATCACACGTAAATTTTCACCACTTCTGAAGCGTGTGCAAAGTTTCATGAGTTTTCGAGCATGTTTAGGCCCTCTAAAAAGCGATTCATTTTGGAGAAGAAGAAGAAGAATAATAATAAACGGAGCAAAAACAATAGGGTCCTCTCACCATCGGTGCTCGGGCCCTAATAATAAACAGAGCAATTCCAAGAGGGTCCTCACACCATCGGTGCTCGGGCCCTAAATATAGCTGCGAGCAGCGATTACGGGCCCAAGCCGGTGGCACCGCAACCCCGGTGCCTTTAGTTACCTAAAGGCACCGGGATGGCGGTACCGCCGGCTTTGGCCCTCCATCGCTGCTCGCAGCTATATATATATATATATATATATATATATATATACACTCACCTAAAGGATTATTAGGAACACCTGTTCAATTTCTCATTAATGCAATTATCTAATCAACCAATCACATGGCAGTTGCTTCAATGCATTTAGGGGTGTGGTCCTGGTCAAGACAATATCCTGAACTCCAAACTGAATGTCAGAATGGGAAAGAAAGGTGATTTAAGCAATTTTGAGCGTGGCATGGTTGTTGGTGCCAGACGGGCCGGTCTGAGTATTTCACAATCTGCTCAGTTACTGGGATTTTCACGCACAACCATTTCTAGGGTTTACAAAGAATGGTGTGAAAAGGGACAAACATCCAGTATGCGGCAGTCCTGTGGGCGAAAATGCCTTGTTGATGCTAGAGGTCAGAGGAGAATGGGCCGACTGATTCAAGCTGATAGAAGAGCAACTTTGACTGAAATAACCACTCGTTACAACCGAGGTATGCAGCAAAGCATTTGTGAAGCCACAACACGCACAACCTTGAGGTGGATGGGCTACAACAGCAGAAGACCCCACCGGGTACCACTCATCTCCACTACAAATAGGAAAAAGAGGGTACAATTTGCACAAGCTCATCAAAATTGGACAGTTGAAGACTGGAAAAATGTTGCCTGGTCTGATGAGTCTCGATTTCTGTTGAGACATTCAGATGGTAGAGTCAGAATTTGGCGTAAACAGAATGAGAACATGGATCCATCATGCCTTGTTACCAATGTGCAGGCTGGTGGTGGTGGTGTAATGGTGTGGGGGATGTTTTCTTGGCACACTTTAGGCCCCTTAGTGCCTACTGGGCATCGTTTAAATGCCACGGCCTACCTGAGCATTGTTTCTGACCATGTCCATCCCTTTATGACCACCATGTACCCATCCTCTGATGGCTACTTCCAGCAGGATAATGCACCATGTCACAAAGCTCGAATCATTTCAAATTGGTTTCTTGAACATGACAATGAGTTCACTGTACTAAAATGGCCCCCACAGTCACCAGATCTCAACCCAATAGAGCATCTTTGGGATGTGGTGGAACGGGAGCTTCGTGCCCTGGATGTGCATCCCACAAATCTCCATCAACTGCAAGATGCTATCCTATCAATATGGGCCAACATTTCTAAAGAATGCTTTCAGCACCTTGTTGAATCAATGCCACGTAGAATTAAGGCAGTTCTGAAGGCGAAAGGGGGTCAAACACAGTATTAGTATGGTGTTCCTAATAATCCTTTAGGTGAGTGTATATATATTATACAAACATATACATATATATATATATATATATATATATATATATATATATATATATATATATATATATATACAGTATGTATTTATATATGTGTATATATATATATATATATATATATATATACCGTTCAAAAGTTTGGGGTCAGGAAGATTTTTAATGTTTTTAGGAGAAGTCTCTTCTGCTCACCAAGGCTGTATTTATTTGATTAAAAATACAAACAAAAACAGTAATATTGTGAAATATTATTCCAATTTAAAACAGCTGTTTTCTATTTTAAAATATTTTACACTGTAATTAATTTATGTGATCAAAGCTGAGTTTTCAGCATCATTACTCCCGTCTTCAGTGTCACATGATCCTTCAGAAATCATTCTAATATGATGATTGATGGTCAATAAATATTAATTATTATTTTCAATGTTGAAAACAGTTGTGTACAGATTTTTTTTTCAAAATGCGTTGATGAATGTAAAGTTCAAAAGAACAGCATTTATTTCAAATATAATTTTTTTAACATTATAAATGTCTGTACTGTAACTTTTGATCAGTTTAACTCATTCTCGATGAATAAAAGTATTGATTTATTTTATTTCTTTCCCCCAAAATTTAAATTTAAATTATTACTGACCCCAAGCTTCTGAACGGTAGTGTTTAATGTTACAAAAGCTTTAGATTTCAGATAAATGCTGTTCTTTTGAACTTTCTATTCATCAAAGACTGTAACACAACTGTTTTCGACATTTAAAATAATAATGAATGTTGACCTATTAATGCATTGACCACACACAGCTTACAGGGACCCCGTCAAATAAGTTACAGGTGGGCCCTTCCTGTGCCCACCTGTAACTTATTCGACTGGGTTGCTGTAAGCTGTCTGTGGACATGCCATTTAAATGCTAACTATGCACAATTATGAACTTTAAAGTACCCCAACATGTCTGTTTGTCTTCCCTGTGCACTCTACATTATGTTTAAAGTAATAAAACATTTACAACCCTGAATTATGACCTATTAATACATTGACCACGGACAGCCTAAAGAGGTCCCGTCAAATAAGTTACAGGTGGGACTGTACACAACTGTTTTCGACATTTAAAATAATAATGAATGTTGACCTATTAATGCATTGACCACACACAGCTTACAGGGACCCCGTCAAATAAGTTACAGGTGGGACCTTCCTGTGCCCACCTGTAACTTATTTGACAGGGCCCCTATAAGCTGTCAGTGGACATAGGTGTTATAACAAATTAATTACACATGGTTTGATTACACGTTCAGATCAATTAACCCTTTAACCAGTTTGAACCAATTTAATAAAATCTCTAATTCAATTTTCACAATAATACTTGGAAAAAAAAGACAGACAAGAAGTTAAAACTTCAACCAACAAAAACAACTTTATTTAAAACAAAAAAAACGAACACTGCAAGGGGATTAAAATAAAAAAGTCTCAAAAAACGAACGCTGGAACAGGATAAACAAACAAAAAAAAAGTCTCTCAAAAAACGAACACTGGAACAAGGGTAAAAAAAAAAAGTCTCTCAAAAATCGAACACTGGAACAAGGGTTAAAAAAAAAAAGTCTCTCAAAAAAGCGAACACTGGAACAAGGGTAAAAACTCAAAATCTCTCCAAAAAAACCGATCAACCGAAGCAAACGATGAAGGCAACGCCTATTTTGGTTTTCTTCGCCTGTTCATGGCCGCCTTTACCTTTTCTGCGGCCTTCTTTCGGCGGTTGATCCCAACGAGCGTCGTAGTGCTCGCGGAGAAGATGGCCTTTTTGACCTTCAGCGGTGACACAAGGTTCTGGCTAGAGCCCAGCGACTTCAATGGAGTCAGCAGCACCGTCGCCTTGCCTCTCCGTGCAGGGTACTTTCTGGAGGGGGTGCTCGGTTCCTGTGGCTCCTGCTCGTCTTGGGATCCCTTCTCCGAGGCCTCCTCCTCCCCGTGCTGTGCAAGGTAAAACAAATGCATACACACAAAGACATGGTGAGCAAGCGATCGTGATGTTGCAAACGATTATAACACGCTAGGTTCACTGCAAGTCAAAGGTAGCCAACTTACCTCGCTGGACTCGGGGCTGGACGCCCCAGACTCCTGGAGCTCCATGCGCGTCCCCTCAGGAGTGGTGCTGCCCGACGTGAGCTCCTCGTCCGGGGACTCGGGAGCTCTCCTCTTTAGGGGTTGCTTGCCCTTACCCTTGGCAGGCCGCTTCCCCGAGGTCGGCTCCTTCGACGGGGATCCCCTCTCCGCACCTTCCAGGGCAGCGTCGAACAGCCTGCGGTGCTCCATGGCCTGCTGGGGAGTCAAGTTGGCCACATAAAATTTGTCCGCCGTCCGCGTGTCGTGGCACATGAACTTGGACAGCTTCACCCGGTCATCATTGTTGTGGGTGAACTTGATCTGGGAAGACAGAGACAGAGAAAAGTCAAAACCAATGCCGCCACCAGGGAAGGCCGCCGAAATACGCGCCCGAGCGCCCAAAAACACTTACGTGTCTGGCAATGGACGTCCGGACGTCGGTGAAGGTGGGGCAGCCGGGAAGGCCCATCGACTTCCAGGCCTCCTGCAGTTCAAGTTCTTGCAGGGGTTTTGGGTGGACGTGAAAAACAGGTATTTGGCCGTGGGACCGCCCGGCAGCTGGTCCTTCAGCTGGAGGAACCTCTGCACCCACCCAAACTCCTCCTCCGTCAAGGCGATCTGGGCCGACCCGAAGGCCATGTTGGTCTTGTGCTGGGTTACCTGTGGACACACAGGGGGGAACGACAGTCAGGAGAGGTGGCAAAAACAAATCGGGCACAACAAATAAAAGTCAGACGCTCACATTGATGAGGTGCGCCCTCTCAGAGGAGGATTTACGGGCCCCCTCAACCTCCTGGATGGTGATATTCTGAAAAACACCCCCTCTGTGGCCGTAAATGCAGGAGAGCAGTGCCGCAAAGTGCCCGTAAAACCTCCACAGGTTCTTCAGGCTGGGCTCCTTCTCCAGGAGGTCTAAAGACGGGAGAGAAGCACGACGTCAAGGTTCAAACGTTCGTTCGGCAACAGGTGAGTACCTCGAGTCGGGGAGAAGGTAAAAGACAACTTACCCAGTAGCTCGGGGATGGCCTTGGCCGCGAGCTCCCGGCACCTCAAAAGGGTGGCCTTGGCAAGGATATTCGTCTCCTTGCCCTCCTTGACCGCCGTCTGGTGGACGGCCAAGCCCCTCTTCAGGGACTTCCTCAGGCTCCCCATCTCCCTGCGAAGGCCGACCAGGGCTTTTCTGGAGAGGCGGCAGGACTGCGGAGGGGTTTCGGAAAGGAACCGCATGAAGCAGCCGACGTTCAACACGTAGTGCTGGATGGTGGTCACCGCCATTTTGGCCTGTCGGAGGGAGCTGACCCAACTGCGAGAAAACAAGAATGGTTACAGAGGCGATAGATTGTTTTCAAACTGAGCCCACGACGGGAGAAAAGCTACTCACCTGTGTATCCTGGCAGTGTCGTCCAGGAAGCGGAAGTCGGCCAGGTTTTTCTTGCCCCTCGACATGACCGCCAGAAATTTCTTGATGCGGTACACCTGACAGCCAACGTTTTCTTTCAACTTGGTGCCAGGGTCTGGGCCTTCCCTGTGCCGCCTGTACTCCTCCACGATCTCGTCTGCAAAAAGAGAAAGAGGGAAAAAAGAGAGAACAGAGGAATTAGTGCATTGTCCATGGACAGCTTACAGCAGGGGTGTCAAACTCATTTTCACTGAGGGCCACTTCAGCATTATGGCTGCCCTCAAAGGGCCGGTTGTAACTGTAAGACTTTTAAAATGTTAATATATTGTCTCTTTATTTGATTATTACTTATTTAAGTTACAAATAGTGTATATGCATTTGCAGGGGTGTTTCTAGGTTTTAAAAACATCAGGGGATGAGCCCGAAACATCAGAGGCTGGGTAATAATGATTTGATACAGAGAATAATGTATTATATATGCAGAGGCAAACTGCCTCAAAAAAATCAGCCCCGGCACTGTAGCCACACCAGCACACATTACCACACAGTCATGCATATTCAAATGTGATGTAGTTAGGGGGGTTCGGGGGTTCCCGTAAAATTTGGATTTCTCGGACCTACATGTGCATTTTAAGGTGTTTAAAGGCCAAAAAAATTGGATAACAATAGCTTTAAAAGCATGTCAGTGGGCAGTAGCATAAATTGTTTGTCAAGATAACAGATTCTTAAAAATGAGAATGAGGATAAATATTGCAATGAATGATCCACACTACAAAATGGAAATGCAGAATGTTTCTGCTTATTGTTGACAATACACAATCACATATTCCAAACAGGAATGGCCTTAAATGAGACATCTTTCAAGGATTATTTTGCATAGATGTTACATTTCAATCAAAAACCAGTGCAATCTTTTTGTGTCCAGAGGCAAATGAGCAATTTATATTAGCATTAAAGATTGGTTTCAGCAACTTGTTTCTTTCCTGAGTTAATCAATGTTTTTGGCACTAATCAGTTTAAAGTTCAATTGTTCACTCATAAAGCCACCTACTGGCTTAATGATGCAAGTGGCGCAAACACAGACAAGCAGAGTGATACAAATGGTGAATAATACTGGTACATATTATATTAAATATTATGTAATATATTTAAATAAATATATTATTATATTAAAATAATATAAAATATCAATATATTATTCTTCAATCAGTTCTATGCAGCAGAATCAGATTTTAACAGATTTATTTTTTGACCAATTGTCAAAATAAAGTATAGTCCTACAAAGCTATTTTTTATCAGAGCATGAGCAGAGCAGGGAGAACGAGATTCGTGTGATTTTATCAGTGTTGCCCAGCACGGCTATACACACCATGTTACTTACAGCACAGTAAGAAACAATGCCAGAGAAATTTCATGTCGGCACAGGTTTTTTTTTTTTTTTTTTTTGGTGAGCGTGAGCAGAGCTCGCAACACAAACACACACACACGGAGGTTGCTTGCGGAACATTGAGCAGAACGCGCTGTGAACACGGAGCGGAGAGCACAGCGCACACACAGCGGAACGCGCTTATAAGTTATGCATCTTCGGAAGCGGACTCGCACGCAAAGTCATTTAACACGCTGAGCCAGAGTCAAACCATCGCCGAACACGGAGGGGCGCCGGCTTTTTAGTATCTTTCTGCCAAAAAACGAAAATGTTATTGTCGGCCGAAAATTTTCGGCAGCCTAAATTTCGTTGCATCCCTAATTCGGCCCGCGGGCCTTGAGTTTGACACATGTGGCTTACAGGGACCCTGTCGAATAAGTTACAGTTGGGCACAGGAAGGGCCCACTTGCAACTTATATTGCAGGGTCCCTGTAAGCTGTCCGTGGACAATGCAAGAGTTAGTGTTAGCACAGCCACAAGTTAAAAAGATAAAACAGATAAAAGCGTCACACTCACTCAGCACCACCACGTGGTCGGGGTAATGGGGTTGATCTTCCTCGACGTCCTGCGGCTGCCGACTCGTGGAAGGCTTCTCCCCGTCTCCCTCAGGTTTCTCCTCGCTGGTGTCGGGCAAGGCAGGGGGCTGCTGAACGGCAGAGGGCACCTCGGGGGAAGACTTGACGTCCTCTTCCACGGGACCGCGCTCCTCTTCTTCTGGGCCGAGAGAGGAGAGGAGCCTTTGGGCCACCTGCCCGATGCGGGTCGAGCCCAAGGAGGTCGACCTCCTCTTGAGGATTCGATAACGCCTGGTGACCATTCTGAGCGTCTCACTTAGGGTGTCGACTTGCTTGTTCAGGTCGGCCACCTGAGTTCTGAGGAGGCTCTTTACTTGTTTGCAGCCTGCCTTTTCGCACTCCTCCTCCTCCAGGTCCTCTGGGTCTTGGGGGCACGACGGGTCCTCCTCCATGAGCTGGTGCTCCTCCAGGTCGAGGGTGGAGACCATAGGTACGGCCGGGTTGGAGGCCCTCAGGGCAGTCAGCTTGGAAAGACACACTCTCCTCTTGCAGAAGCGGAGCGCTTCGTCCTGCACCCCCACCGAGACCTCAGAGTGCGTACGGATATGGCGGTCGAGGCGGTTGGAGAATTTGTTGCACGCCGGAACCGGGCAGAGGCGGTGTAAACAGCTGCTGCCACCCCCTTCGACAAGGTAATTTCAAAGTGTTATTTTGAGAATATTTCAGACTACAGAGGTCCCGTCATTTAACCCTCTGAGGTCGGCAAACGCGCCCCCGCGTTTTGTTGGATTTTCTTCACATTGTAGCACTTTAAACTTAAATTACTCCGTCATTTATGGTCATACAGAAAAAAGAAATATAAAAAAAGAATCTGTGATATTTCTACTTTTGTATGTGTCCACTTACAATCAAATCAAAACATTGTGCTTTTGTAAAATAAAGAAAATAAACAGGCTGTGCGTTCTGCCTCTCCGTCGCGGTGAACTTTTTTTTCTCGAGCACGTCTATAAACTGAAACAAAACTCAGCGAATACTTGTCACACATTTATGAGCCATATACCTTTATAAACATTTAAGTGTGTACTTTTAAATGATCGGATTCAAACTGAAAACAAATATTCTCTGTTTAAGTAATTTGTATAAAACCAACAAGATGTCCAGTATCTCAAACGCTTGCTCATTAGTTTTAATTTGACCACGCCTACTCGCGCAAAAGATATTCACATGCAAATCTCCACATGGAGCGCGAACGCGCTCGTTACCTCAAAAACAAAACACCAAAACACTTCATCAGTCTCTGCTTTTCGTCGAGATTGAAAGACGCGTCGTGAGCTTACATTGGCTTTACCCCAAGATGAACGCGATTTGAAGACAAGAACGATAAGGTAAGAAATTTTTACATATTAGTTTGTTATTGTTGCATAAATTTCACATTGCAGTTGAACTGTTGCTAGATATATGGTGACTATTATCATATTTAGATCCGTGTTTACTGTTACTGTGTCTGTGGATATCTGCTCAAACGTAGATATGTATGGTAACCATAATGTTTTATATTTGAGCACGATCGCGTTTGAATGTATCACATTTTGGATCGCGATCGCGTTTGAATGTATCACATTTTGGATCGCGATCGCGTTTGAATGTATCACATTTTGGATCGCGATCGCATTTGAATGTATCATATTTTGGAAAAGCAAAACGCTCCAAACGGCTTCATGTTTTTACTATTATCTCATTTCATATCATCATAACGAATGGAAACATTTGAAGTAACATGATAATCAATATATTTTTCTCTAGCTTAGTTACTGAAATCTTTTGGAAGATTTATATAGGCTGCTATATTGTTATTATTTTATGCAGCACTGCGCATAGCCTATGCCTACAAGGCACAACAAACCTGTGTTCATTATATAATATATTGTTGGAAACATTTGTGTGTGTGTGTGTGTATTCTGTGAATTTTAAAAAGCAAAATCGTGCAGGCCTTTCTCTTGATATCAGTGTGTTCACTTTTTTTTTTTTTTCAGGACCCAGATGCCACTGAGTCCTGCTGACTTCAACATTCACAGTACATGTCTCTGTACATGAACATGGTAAAGTGAAAATCAAACACCTTGGAAATGAAAGGTATGTACAATGTTTTTAGGAATGGCACAAAGGTCTCTTTCTTTGGATCATGTTGTGTTGTAAATAAATCCAAACAATCTAAAAGCCATTCTTTTTTAAATCTCCTCATTCTTTGTGGAAGGTTGGTCAGAATGATGGGCCCTGATAAGCTCCTAATAGGGCCATTAGGGTGTGTCTTTGTCTTTCTCAGGTGTAAAAAGCCTTACATATTAATGAGATGATCCGCCCCTTCGCATATTGCTTTTTCACACAAAACACGTCGTAAAAATTTCAAATCAATATATTGTCTTCTCTGAATGAGCAGTCAAGGTGATTTTCACATAGTTTTGGAGCAAATATTCAATAAAATTTTTAAAAGTCTTGTGAAGAAATAATCAGTATGGGTTTCATGACCTTATTTCAGTGAGAATTTTTTTTTGTATTTTCACAAACCACGCATAAATGTCATTATCTCAAAACTACAAACTTTTACACACATGCTGCTGATATATTATTGTAGCAGTGTAATCAGACTTTAGCCATGATAACCCTCTGGGGTCTGAGCTGTTTTCTGGGCCCTGGAGGTGTTCTGACATGCTCTGACATTTGTGCTTATTTCTGTTACTTGTGACATTTTCATGGCTAAAGTCTAATTACACTGTATTCAGCACAAACTCTGCTACAATAATATATCAACAGCATGTGTGTAAAAGTTTGTAGTTTTGAGATAATGACATTTATGCGTGGTTTGTGAAAATACAAAAAAAAATTCTCACTGAAATAAGGCCATGAAACCCATACTTATTATTTCTTCACAAGACTTTTGAAAATTGTATCACGTAGCCTAGAATATTTGCTCTAAAACTATGTGAAAATCACCCTGACTGCTCATTCAGAGAAGACAATATATTGATTTAAAAATTTTACGACGTGTTTTGTGTGAAAAAGCAATATGCGAAGGGGCGGATCATCTCATTAATATGTAAGGCTTTTTACACCTGAGAAAGACAAAGACACACCCTAATGGCCCTATTAGGAGCTTATCAGGGCCCATCATTCTGACCAACCTTGCACAAAGAATGAGGAGATTAAAAAAAGAATGGCTTTTAAAATTGTTTGGATTTATTTACAACATAATCCAAAGATACACAACAACAACAAAAAAAAACTTATTGATAACAATGATCCAAAGAAAGAGACCTTTGTGCCATTCCTAAAAACATTGTACATACCTTTCATTTCCAAGGTGTTTGATTTTCACTTTACCATGTTCATGTACAGAGACATGTACTGTGAATGTTGAAGTCAGCAGGACTCAGTGGCATCTGGGCCCTGAAAAAAAAAAAAAAAAAAAAAGTGAACATACTGATATCAAGAGAAAGGCCTGCACGATTTTGGGAATACATTTGAGATTTTTCTGGTTAAAATTGCTTTTTAAAATTCACAGAATACACACACACACACTCACACAAATGTTTCCAACAATATATTATATAATGAACACAGGTTTGTTGTGCCTTGTAGGTATAGGCTATGCGCAGTGCTGCATAAAATAATAACAATATAGCAGCCTATATACATTTTCAAAAAGATTTCAGTAACAACTAAGCTAGAGAAAAATATATTGATTATCATGTTACTTCAAATGTTTCCATTCGTTATGATGATATGAAATGAGATAATAGTAAAACATGAAGCCGTTTGGAGCGTTTTGCTTTTCCAAAATATGATGCATTCAAACGCGATCGCGATCAAAAATATGATACATTCAAACGCGATCGCGCTCAAATATAAAACATTATGGTTAGGCCTACCATATACATATCTACGTTTGAGCAGATATCCACAAACACAGTAACAGTAAACACGGGTCTAAATATTATAATATTCACCATATATCTAGCAACAGTTCAACTGCAATGTGAAATTTATGCAACAATAACAAACTAATATGTAAGAATTTCTTACCTTATCTTTCTTGTCTTGAAATCGCGTTCTTCTTCTGGGGTAAAGCCAATGTAACTCACGTCTTTCAAACTCGACGAAAAGCAGAGACTGATGAAGTGTTTTGTTGTTGAGGTAATGAGCGCGTTCGCGTTCCATGTGGAGATTTGCATGTGAATATCTTTTGCGCGAGTGGGCGTGGTCAAATTAAAAGTAATTAGGAAGCGTTTGAGAAGCTGGACATCTTGTTGGTTTTATACAAATTACTTAAACAGAGAATATTTATTTTCAGTTTGAATCCGATCATTTAAAAGTACACACTTAAATGTTTATAAAGGTATATGGCTCATAAATGTGTGACAAGTATTCGCTGAGTTTTGTTTCAGTTTATAGACGTGCTCAAGAAAAAAAAGTTCACCGCGACGGAGAGGCAGAACGCACACCCTGTTTATTTTCTTTATTTTACAAAAGCACAATGTTTTGATTTGATTGTAAGTGGACACATACAAAAGTAGAAATATCACAGATTCTTTTTTTATATTTATTTTTTCTGTATGACCATAAATGACGGAGTAATATAAGTTTAAAGTGCTACAATGTAAAAAAAGTCCAGCAAAACGCGGGGGCGCGTTTGCCGACCTCAGAGGGTTAAGTTACAGTTGGGCACAGGAAGGGCCCACTTGCAACTTACATGACTGGGTCACTGTAAGCTGTCTGTGGACATGACATGTCCACTGACAGCTTACAGGGACCCTGTTGAATAAGTTACAGTTGGGCACAGGAAGGGCCCACTTGCAACTTATTCGACAGGGTCCCTGTGAGCTGTCTGTGGACATGACATGTCCACGGACAGCTTACAGGGACCCTGTAAAATAAGTTACAGTTGGACACAGGAAGGGCCCACTTGCAACTTATATTACAGGGTCCCTGTAAGCTGTCCGTGGACAATGCATTAACCCTCTGGGGACCAAAAACGCGCCCGCGCGTTTTGCTCGTTTTTTTTTTTTAGCAATGAAAAATAAACACAAAATGCTCTGTTAATTTTGATCTTTCATTTTCGTGTAATACATCAATCGATCCTGTTCAGTTTCTATTTTTTTTCTGTATACTCACAATAAAAATAAAGTGTTTTGCTTTTTGACAAATAAAGAAAAATTAACATGATGCTATTTCTGTCTGTCAGTAAACTCCAGTTTGAAACGCGTTCGAAAATGATCTATAACTCCGCGAAAATTCAGTCAAACAGGCAAACAGACCCACGGGCATAAAGCTTGAGATCGCATCTTTTAAATGAAGTAATTTATATAAAAAACAAATATTATCAGCTTCTGTAATCTGTATAAAAAGAGAGCGACTCAAGTCGAGCTCATTACGAGCCATTCAAAAGTAATTTGACCACGCCCCGGAGAGCGCGTGCTATTCAAACGCAAATTCTGAGAACCATTTCAGTCTGTGAAACGCCCCCACATCAGCTGTAAACAAAGAGGCATAATATAGCCTACCTTATGGAGAAAAGTTTCTGTGCTGATATGAGGAGCAATATGAGGAGCAGATCCCGCTGAGGAGTGAGGTAGGCTAAGTTATCCTTTCTCAAGTGTTAATGTGGAATAACGTTAGTGTAGGCCTATGTAAACAAAAAGATGAATCGCGTTTCTATAATATGAATCGCGTTTCTGTGAGATGAATGAAGGGTACATATTCGTAAAGACTGTTTAGCCTAAATATGAATCGCGCGTCTGTGTGTGAAAGAATAAACTGCTTTGCTATAGCCTACTGAGATGAGTAAAAATCGACTGAAATATGTTGAAATAAAATGTATTTGTATAAGAAACGTATTAAACTGCAAATTAACATTTATAGGCTATGCCCTAATATTTCATAAAAACAACGTTACAGTCAGGCGAAGTATGAAAGACAACATTTTGTTGACTAGATTTGGGTACAGTTTTTACTGTAGAATATACTGTCACATCAATTAAGCTTTTCTGCTCATATATATATAAAATACTATTTTGTCAAAAATAAAGTCATAGACTAAGATGTTCCAATGATACACGATCGTCAAGTGAAGATTTGTCGCCTGTGTATACAACCTGGGCATGTTGTGAGAGACTGCCCGAGCTTTAAATGTTTTAGATGTGGCAAACACGGACACTATGCAAGAGAGTGCAAAGAGGAGAATTGCGACATGTGTGGAATGCGGCCAGGACTTTGTGTGTGTGAAACGCTGGTAGCAGCAGAAGACGGGGACACCGGGGAGATATCGTCAGATCTGTACGAGGTGGTGGAGAGCGGAGAAGAGGGGATCGCAGAAGGAGAGGCGAGTATAAGCACCTGGGGAAAGGAAAAAGGAGAGGAAAAAAGAGAGGACATTGAGAGCGAGAGCAGCCAAGAGGATGCGGGCTCAAGGCAACGGATGAGAGAGAGAAAGAAGAAAGAGAGTACACCAGGCAAAGAGATGGGTCCAAGAGACCTGGAAAGTGAAGATGGGGACGGGAAGGAGGGAAAAAATGGCGACGAAGGAGGAGCCAAAAGCTAGGGAGGCAAACATTGGGAGGAGAAAAGTATGAAGAAGGACAAAGGGGGAGGAAAGGAGAAGGAAATACCTGAGAATCCTGTGACAAATGTGGAGGAAGACATGGACACGAGTGAGGGGAAAAGTGTGCAGAGAAAAAGAAAGAAGAAAAGAGCGGAGGAGCATAAGGAGGAAAGTAAGAGCTTGACTTAATCTGAATGAGTATAAATCTTTTAAAAAATGTGATAATCCTGATGTGGGGTGTTATGAACATTGCGTGTCTAAACATTAATGGGCTAAGAGACCTAAACAAATTTGAGAGAGTGAAAAGACTGTCAAAAGCCGAAGTGTTATGTTTACAAGAGACACACTGGACAGCAGACATAATGGGTGATATAAAAAAGAGATGGGAGGGGGACATTTTTGTGAGTCACGGAAATGTTAAAGCCTGTGGGGTGGCGATTTTGATAAGAAAAGATAAAGTACAAAATGTGAAACAGATCTATAAAGACGGAAGCGGGAGAATGTTAGGGCTTGAATTTATGTTTTACAATGAATCGTTTAGACTCATAAACATTTATGCACCAAATATAGAGGCTGATAGAAAAGAAGTCTTTAACGAAATGAAGAAAATATGTAAGGGGAGGTGCATAGTGGTGGGGGATTTTAATGTGTGGTGCACGAGATTGGATGCTTC
This sequence comes from Rutilus rutilus, assembly GCF_951802725.1. Lineage (NCBI taxonomy): Eukaryota > Metazoa > Chordata > Actinopteri > Cypriniformes > Leuciscidae > Rutilus > Rutilus rutilus. The sequence continues at coordinate 28,946,248 of NC_140229.1, read as the reverse complement.
ATGTAGTGCCAATTTTAAATCTGATGGGTCAAGAAAGATTTTAACAGAGTGGATGCGGAATGAAGATTTTGTTGATGTGTGGAGGGAAGAGAATCCACATAAGAGAGAATTCTCGAGAAGACAAATGGTGATGGGTAGCCTTAAACAGAGTCGTATAGATTTATGTTTAACGAAAAGGGAAATGTTGAAATATGTCAGAAATGTAAAATATAAGTTTGTTGATGTTAGTGATCATGCAGTGATGACAATCAAGGTGGGTGTAACTAGAGAGGAGAGGGGAGGGGGAGTGTGGTGTTTAAATGCTAATTTGTTAAATGAAGAGCCATACAAGGAAAGTATTTTAAAGTGTATAAATTATGAAATCCAGAATCCTCTATTTGAGGAAAATATATGTGAATGGTGGGAGGGAATGAAAGGGAAAATAAAAAAAAGAAGCATTAGGTATTCAAAACAAAGGAATTTTATGAGGAGGAGTAAAGCAGAAGCGCTGGAAAATGCTTTAAAAGAAGAAGCGGAAAAAAATAGAAAGGAATCCTGAGCATGGTGAAGAGGGCTTTGTGAGGCTAAAAACGGAATTAGAGGAGTATGAAAAAGAAAAAAGCAAGGGAGCAATTATAAGGAGCAGAGCTCAGTATGCTTTAGAAGGAGAAAGAAGCACAAAATTTTTCCTCAATCTAGAAAATAAAAAGCAGAGGAGAAAGCATATTGTAGAGTTGGAAAATGGGAAAGGTGAAAAAATAAATGACTTTAGTGGGATAATAGAAGAAGTGGAGAATTTTTATAAGGAATTATTCAAAAAAGAGGGTGTAAAACAAGAGTGTGTGGATGAAGTATTGGGTACTGTGAATGTGAAGCTAAATGAGGATGAGAAGAACATGTGTGAAAGAGATATAGATATTGAAGAAATAAAGAGTGCAATAAATCAGACAAAAAAGAATAAAAGCCCGGGTTCGGATGGTTTAACGCATGAGTTCTACAAGACCTTCATAGGGACATTAGCGCCAATACTGCTAAAGGTTTTTAAAAGTATGGAGGAGAGAAGGGAGGTGCCAGAGACAATGGGGTTAGGAGTGATCACGATTCTGTACAAAAATAAAGGCAGCCCGCTTAGTTTGGGAAATTACAGACCGTTAAGTCTTTTAAATACAGATTATAAGATTTTAACAAAGGTTTTAACCAATAGAATAAAAGAAGTAGTGGGGAATATAATATCACAAAATCAAGCATACAGTATACCGGGAAGGGACATCACAGACACAATTTGTACAATAAGAGATGTAGTAGATAGTTTGGATAAGGATGGGGAAGGGGGGATAGTTTTATGTATAGATTTAAACAAAGCGTTTGATAGGGTAGAACACAGTTTTATTGAACAAACAATGAGAAGATTTGGATTTGGGGAGAGGATTTTAAGGTGGATAAGTCTTTTATATAATAATGCAAAAAGTTTTGTAAAGGTAAATGGTGTTTTAACAGATCCCTTTCCTTTGGAAAGGTCAGTAAGGCAGGGATGCCCCTTATCTGCTTTGCTGTATTCAATAACAGCTGAACCTCTGGCAACATTAATAAAAAAAGATAAGGAGATAAGAGGAATTCCAATTCCATATGGAAGGATGAGTTTAATACACCAGTATGCAGACGACACAACATTTACAGTTAGAGATATTGAGAGTATAAATAAAATAATGAAACACATGGAAACTTATGGGAAAGCATCAGGGGCAAAAATAAACATTGATAAATCAGAAATAATGAGTGTAGGAGGAAGTGGATATAGGAGGGTGTGATATTCCTTTTAAAGTTACAAGTGATCATATGAGAATTTTAGGTGTGAATATAGGTGTTAATGCAAAGGAAGCTAGGGATGCTACGTGGACTGGAATTCTAAATAAAATGAAACAAGTGCTACAGTTTTGGAAGTTAAGAGACTTAAGATTGAGAGGTAAGGTAGTAGTTGTAAATTCGTTAGTAATTTCCAAATGTAACTATGTGATTGGCGCAGTTGATTTACCAGACTGGGTACTGAATGAGATGAAGGAGGTGGTGAATAATTTTTTGTGGGGAGGAAAAGGGGTAAAAAAATCAACAAAAACATTAATAGCGGATTATACGGCGGGAGGCTTGAAGCTGATTGATATAGATGTAAAAAGAAAATCAATAAGAGTGAAAATGATAAAGAAGTATTTGTATGATAAAGTAGATTGTGGATGGAAGGGATTCTTGAGAGATTTTTTAGACAAAAGTGGTGGATGTGGAGAGGAAGGGGTATTTCTAGCATTAAAGAAGCCAATGGTTGAAAAGATACCACTATTTTACCAAGAAGTTTTTAGTGCATGGGCTGAGTTTTTGGTTAATATAGGATATGAGTGTGAAAATATTAATCAAATACACAACCAGCCGATATTTTTGAATCCCAAGATAAGGATGAAAGGGAAAATGTTTTATAACAGACTGTATATGAAAGCGGGAATAAGACAAGTCAAGGATATAGTATATGAATATGTAAGGGGTTTTCTACCAAATAGGGCTATTTATGATTGTGTTGTGGGATGGGATGAGGATATTGAAAAATCAAAAGTTGACTGTGTATGTGAAAACATCAAAGCAAGTCTGCCCAGGAGTTGGGTAGAAAGGATAGAGAAAGAGGTGATGAAAGTTGGAAATTGGGGAATTCCAGACATGTATATTGTGAAAAATGATGAGAGAAAACATTTGGCTGTGGTAACCATGAAAGAGATATACAAGATGTTGGTGGAAAAGGAAATCAAATTGCCTGCATCAGAAAGTGTATGGCCAAAAGTGTTTCCAGATCTTAATGTGAAGGTAATTTGGAAGAACCTAAGTGTGAAGTATAATGGGCTGGATTGTGAGAATTTAGATTTTAAACTGAGACATAACAGGATATACACAAAGGTGGTGATTCATCAAATCAATAGAAATGTGAACAGAGAATGTGATGTTTGTCAGACTGATCCTGAAACACTAATGCACATATTTTTTGAATGCAAAGAGCTGGATGTATTTCATGAAAAATTGAAAAATTTGATCAAGGGAAACTGGGGAAAAGATGTAACAGGGAAAGAGTGGGAAAAATTGTTTTTATTTGGTGAAAGTACAAACTGTAAAGATGTGGGAGTTAACCTGTGTAACTTTATTTTAAGTCATGCAAGGTATGCAATATGGGCGAGGAGAAATTTGGCATACTTTGAAAAGAAAAAAGTGGATGTTACTGTGATGTTCAAATCTGTGGTGAGAAAGAATGTTTATTTAATGTGGAAATATCTGAGCAAAGACGCTTTTGAAAAGGCATTCATTAATGGATGTAGGCTGATAAGGGTAGATGACAAAGAAGGGTTAAGCGTAAAATTCTAAAAGGAAAGAAAAATGTTGAAGGAGGAATGTATGGTTCTCTTACGAGCGGTTCTCTCGTATTGCGTAAGTAGCTTACGCTGCGGGAAAGTCTCCTTTCTCGAGATACTGAAGCCAAAAAATTATCCTTAATTTTAAAAAATCTTGTCAACGCAGTGCGGCAGCCTGCAGACCTAGGGCAGGCGACTCGCGTGCCCATTGGCTGCTCTGCGGCAACTGCAGCAGACTATCGCTCAGCCCTTAATGCGTCATAGCCCGTCATTAGGGGTGTGGCTTAGCGTATATAAGCAGGGCTCAGAGGCTGCTTCACTGATTTCTGTCTCTTCAGCGAAGCTCTTCGCATCGCATCTCTGAGGAAGCCGCCATCGAAGCAAGCGACCAGCACGCCGAGGATCTCAGCCTGAGGACGCCGGACGCTTTCGCCGCCTTCAGCCTTCCCTGCCTGCTGTGCTATCCGGCATATATCCTTTTATCCGCTCTGTGTTTGTGTGTTTGTGTGCTCGCCCCGCGACACACTTGCATCTAAAAGAGCGCAAGGCGTTGTTTCAAATGCCTCGCTCATCCTGTGGCTCGTGCAGAGCCGCGCTCAGCGACGGAGACCGCCACGTGGTGTGCGCTCTCTGCCTGGGCTTCGACCACGCAGCCCGCGCTCTCTCCGAGGGCGGCTGCGAACAGTGTGAGGAGTTACCGATGTCGACCCTACGGGCTCGACTCGCTAAATTTGAAGAACCTCCACCTTCTCCGGCCACGTCTTCTGGGCCACGTAAGAAGAAACGTCGCTCTCAAAGGCCGCCTGAACTAGACGCTACAGCTGAGTGCTCGCCGGAACCTCTCCCGCGAGCCTCGCTCTCTCCTTCTCCCCCGCCATTCTCCGACGCGCAGCGGCCGGCTTCTGCCCGCACTGCCGTCGTCCTGGGAGATGATGCAGATGACGCCGCTGACAGCAGCTCTCTGCTTGCGTCTGACAGCGAGGAGTGGTCGGGCTCTCACCGCTCCGCCCCCTCGACTTTGGAGTCTGCCAGATCTCCGCCTCCTCACTCAAGCGGTCGAGAGAATGGGACTGGATTGGTCCCCACCTAAGGAGCCGGCGCCCAATCGTCTCGACGGGTGCTTTTTACCTAGCCGCCGCCCTGCGCCTGCCTCTAGGTCAGCACCCTTCCTGCCTGAGCTCCACGCTGAGCTCTCTAAATCCTGGAACGCGCCATTCTCTGCCAGACTCCGCTCGCCAGTTTCCTCGGCTCTCTCCCAAGTGGACGGGGCCGCCGAAAACGGCTATAATGGTATCCCCGCCGTTGAGGAAGCTGTGGCAACGCACCTTTGCCCACCGTCTGCTAGATGGCGCTCAAAGTCTGCCCTGCCGTCCAAAGCCTGCAGGACTACTTCAGCTCTCGCCGGCCGCGCTTTCGCCGCCTCCGGCCAGGCTGCTTCCGCCCTGCACTCAATGGCTATACTCCAGATCCTACAAGCCGACCTCCTCCGTGGGCTCGGATCAATCAGCTTTAACGGATCTGCGCAGCGCTACGGACCTTGCGCTCCGTGCTACCAAGACCGCTGCACAAGCCATCGGCAGATCTATGGCCGCGCTCACCGTCATCGACAGGCATCTTTGGTTGACGCTTGCGGATATGAGTGAGTCAGAGCGCTCTGTATTTCTCAATGCCCCACTCTCGCCCACCGGCCTCTTCGGCCCTGCGGTCAGCGGGATAGTGGATCGCTTTTCCGAAGTGCAGAAGGCGTCGCAGGCTATGAACCTCTTCCTGCCCCGCCGCTCGAGCTCAGCCACAGGTCGAGCTAGGTCGCGCTCGACCAGCCGTCACAGACCGCCGCCCCCCCGGGGCCCGCGGCCCAAGATTGCTTTGAAGTCTGAGCCTGCGAAGTCCTCCTAGCATCTACAAGGAGGAAGAGATGGTTGAGTCCCGCTACGGCCGGACCGCCATCAAAGCGCCCAGCTCTGTCAGTCCCCTTTATTCAGGCTTCTGCAGCAGCTTACACCGCAGCCAACGAGCCAGTAATACCACTCGCTCGCCTGCACACAAACGCCGTTTTCACGGCGACCCAGATAAATCTCAAAAAGAGTATAAGTGCTTTAAGTGTAGAAAATGTGCCCACACCCATGTGCTCACTGCTTCACACAAGTACGGTCCCCATGGTAACGCGCTCAGAGCGCTCTCTCATAAAGCGGACACACGCCGCTCGAGTATTAAGTGTAGTAAATGTGCCCACAACTCTGTGCTCACACCTACCCGTTGCTCGCTCTGCCACTCAGTTACCTCAAGTTGCTACGGCTCAGGCCGAAGGGACATTAAGTGTAGAAAAAGTGCCCACTCCCGTGTGTTCACTGCCTCACACAGACAAGGTTCCCATGGCAACGCGTCCAGAGCGCTATCTCTTAAGTGTAGTGAATGTGCCCACAACTTTGTGCTCACACCTGCCCGCTGCCCGCTCTGCCATACGGGTTACAGACCCTCTAGAGCTCCCAAAAACTGGCCGAGTCATCAGTGTAAATCCTGCGCCTGCTCACGAGCACGCATCAGACACCATAATCCCCACGCCGCTCTCGCGCCAGGGGTGTTTGACAGCAGATCGCGCTCCATCTTCCGGGATCGAGCTACTAAACGCTGTACAGCTGGCCAACTCTGTTTATCAGCCCCCGTGTCCGAGCACCGGCGGCGCACGCGCCGCCCCATCCTCTCTGATACAGGTTCCCCATCCCGCGCAGTGCGGCGATCTGAACCCAGAGACCATTCGACCCCTAGCTATGTGTGCAAAAGCATGGGAAGCTATTCAGGGCGCGTCAGAATGGGTGCTGAACACTATAAGACACGGCTATTCGCTCCAATTCGCTCGTCGCCCCCCGCGCTTTCTAGCGCAGACGGAGACGAAAGTGAGTTTGGAAACAGCGCACCTGCTTCAAGCAGAAATAGCGAAGCTGCTGCGCAAAGGGGCCATAGAACAGGTTCATCCTTCTCTGAGCGAGTCAGGCTTTTACAGCCGTTACTTCCTCGTTCCCAAGAAGGACGGAGCATTAAGACCTATTTTAGATCTGAGACATCTGAACAAGGCTCTCATGAGACGGCCGTTCAAGATGATTACAACCAGACAGATCCTTGCGCAGATCCGCCCAGGAGACTGGTTTATCTCTCTCGATCTGAAAGACGCGTATTTCCAGATCCAGATAACTCCCCGTCACAGGCCATTCTTGAGATTCGCCTTCGACGGTCGAGCTTATCAATACACAGTCCTGCCGTTCGGCCTGTCTTTAGCACCCCGTACATTTACGAATGGACACGGCTCTCGCTCCCCTGAGAACTATCTGGACGACTGGCTTGTTCTAGCGCAGGCAGAGACAGAACTTGTGTCTCACAGAACAGCGCTTCTCAGCCATCTGGAAGGTCTGGGTCTATCGGTCAATTGGACCAAGAGCTCGCTCTCGCCCCGTCAGTCAATTTCCTTTCTTGGAATAGAACTGGACTCGGTGGCTATGACGGCCAGATTGTCGGAGCAGCGCGCGCGCCGCATCCGTCTCCTCGCTGCATCCTTCAAAGAAGGCAGCCGGGTTCCGCTGAAAGCATTTCAGCGCATCCTGGGGCATATGGCCTCATCTGCGGCAGTGCTTCAGCTGGGCTTACTGCGCATGCGCATGCGCCGCTTCAACGCTGGCTGAGAACGCGCGTACCCCATCGAGCCTGGGCGGCCGGCGGCTCGCTAATCAGAGTGACTCAGGGCTGCGTCTCAGCCCTGCAGCCCTGGCTAGCAGCCGAATGGTATCACACTGGAGTGATTATGGGGGTGATCTCACACCGGAAGGTTGTCTCGACAGACGCGTCCAACCTAGGTTGGGGAGCGCTCTTCGAAGGCAGACCGGTCTGTGGCCGCTGGTCAGACCAGGAGAATCTCCTACACATAAACTGTCTAGAGATGCTCGCGGTCGAGAAAGCGCTTCCTCCCATTCCTCCATGGTCACCATGTTCTAGTCCGTACGGACAATACATCAGTAGTGGCCTATGTGAATCGCCTATGTGGAACGCCTCCTCGTATGGGCTCAGCACTCTCTGCGCTCTCTGAGAGCATCGCATGTGCCTGGCCATCTGAACGAGGGCCCCGACAGGCTGTCCAGGGACAACGTTCCCCCTGGGGAGTGGTCTCTACACCCCCAAACAGTCCAGTCGCTGTGGCGCCGCTGCGGCAGAGCGAAAGTCGACCTCTTTGCGTCAAAAGACAACGCGCACTGCCCAGTATTCTTTTCAAAGAGCGAGGACGCGCTGGCCCAGACATGGCCCAGCGGCCCGCTATATGCTTTTCCCCCGGTCTCTCTGCTGCCTCAGGTCATCAAGAGAGTCAGGGAAGCGCGCCACACAGTGCTCCTCATAGCCCCGTTCTGGGAGAACCAAGCTTGGTTCCCGGAACTCATACAATTGGCAGATTCAGCCCCTTGGCCGATTCCGGTGCGGAGAGACCTTCTCTCTCAAGCCCGCGGCTCGATCTGGCATCCCCACCCAGCGCGCTGGTCTCTGCATGCGTGGAGCCTCAACAATTACATGCTGATCTACCAGAAGGGGTAATGAACACGATCATACAATCTAGAGCTCCCTCCACGAGGCGGCTCTACACGTCTAAATGGTCGGTGTTTAACAAATGGTGCACTGCCAAAGGGCTCGATCCACAGACATGTGGGGTATCGCAAGTATTGTGCTTCCTTCAAGAGCTGCTGGACGCGGGCAGGTCCCCCTCCACGCTCAAAGTCTATGTCGCGGCCATTTCAGCGCTCTCTGTCTCAGAGCCGGGCCGCGCATTAGGAAGGAACGAGTTTGTCATCCGCTTCCTTAGAGGAGCGAGGAGGATGAACCCCCCGCGACCCCCTTCGGTTCCTATGTGGGATCTTTCATTGGTCTTAGAAGCCCTGAAAGCACATCCCTTTGAACCCGTGGAAACTGTGTGTGGCATACGTGTTGGTTCGGAATGGGCATATAATAAAAGTTTACACCAGGGAGAGAGTATTGCCTGACCCCCAACAGGCACACTTAAACTCTACTCCTCTAAGATACCCGACTACGCCACCCCGGAGGCAAATTTACCGGGGAAAATCGCCTGATAAGATTAACTTTAAAGCACACAGGTTCGGTTGCAGCTGAGATAAGACCCGAGACAGAGATGAAGTACAAAATTACAGTTTTTATTTAGACACCATAAATAATTGTATTAAATATACGAATCAAAATACACACAAACACACAATTCAGCCTCCACTCCAGAGCTGGGGACTACTCACTCATTCTCTGAAAATGACACAGCAAACACTCGTGCACTCACACTTCAGACCACAAATGTGGAACACTGCAATCGGAAGAGACCACCACCAAGCAGAGAGAGAGACTCGTCCACACCGACACGAATCCTAATCACCCCCAACAACTGGAGAGGAAGCAGAATTGCACATTAAATATACAATCAAACACACTCACACATTCTTATAAAACCAAGTACTCAATGAGTTAAGAGCAATTACACACATGTATGGTTGTTGCCATCCGCTAATAAACCAGTTCACTGAAACGGTGGATGCAAGAAAAATATACTACAAATTCACAAATCTAATCAAAGAAAACGTTCGATTAACAACCAGCTCACAGAGACTTGGTTGACAACAAATAATAAATTCAGAAAACAAAACAAAAACCTATGACCAAAGAATACTAAATGTTTTAAAGCAATGAGTTCACAAACAAAACAAGAAAGCAAAACAGAATAAGCAAAAAGATAATTCAAATTATATAGCGTTTGAACCACTCAAAAAGGAATCAGATCAAAATAATGACTGCTGGATGGTGAAACCATTTGATGCCTCAAAGCGAAAGTAACGTAGGCCGTCGTTTCGAATCTGCGGCACGCCAGGCTACAATCAGTTGATGTTGCAGGTGTCCAGCCTTAAGCAGAAATAAACAAGACCACAGCCGCACGTGAATGCAGTTCGCGGTAGATTACGCATCCATTCCTGCAGTCGAGCCAGCAAAGCACCGTGAGACAAGAGTCTGTAACGTGACCATATGCAGCGCTACTGAACAACAATCAGTGAACAGTCAGCATACTCAAGCCACAAAAGCCCAGATGAGAAACCCACTGCAATGTTTCTGTAAACTAGAAAGATAAATACAAATTAAAAGTGGTCAATCCAGACCCTAGTGCAACAACCAATAAATAACCTACCGGTTTAAACTGCTTGCAATGCACAGGGCCTTTAAACTCCAGTACGTAAAAGCGATCGGGTACCACATGCGTTGTACCGCAGGCTTCCTCAGTCCACACTGGAAAGATACGCGAGCCAAATAAGCACAGTTCAACTCAAACGTTCAGGAATACAGCCGCGACTGCAGCTCCTTACCAGACAACACACTCCCGCGACACGCCGGAAATAGATGACGTCACCTGTGACTAATAGACGCACCTTCCTACCACACCCGAAGCGATCTTTATAGGCCACGTAAAATAAGGCACGCCCCAGAGAGAGATTATTCTCATTGGCTACATGTGGATATGAAATACCTCACGCTCAAAACCGTTTTTCTGATAGCACTGTCTTCAGTCAAACGTGTGGGAGACCTTCACACGTTATCCACTAACGCCGCGTGCCTCGAGTTCGGACCAAATGACTCTAAAGTTATTCTCAGACCGAGGCATGGGTACGTCCCCAAAATATTGGGCACTCCCTTCAGAGCGCAGGTCATTTCTCTCTCAGCCCTGCCTATTTCTGGCCGCGAGGCAGATAGTAATCTCCTCTGCCCGGTTAGGGCGTTGAGAAACTATATTTCTCGCTCCGCCGTCTTCAGGCGCTCAGAGCAGCTCTTTGTTTCGTTTGGTGGGCGCACCAAGGGTCTATCCAGATGGATAGTGGACGCTATCGCGGCTGCTTATGCGTCTAAAAACCTGCAGTGCCCACTGGGCATTCGAGCGCACTCCACCAGAGGCATGGCCTCATCGTGGGCGTGGTCCAGCGGGATTCCCATTCATGACATTTGTGCAGCGGCAGGCTGGGCCTCTCCCTCCACATTTGTGAGGTTTTACAACCTGGAAGTTCCCGCCTTGCAGGCTAAAGTGTTATCAGTCTAAGTCTCGCGTAGCCAGCCCACTGTCTGTGCGCGGGCTACGTTGTATGATTTAGCTCTACTGGTTGAGCTGCACTACGTGGGAAGTGTCAGTTTGGACCGGCTGTGCCGCTCCATGCCCCATAGTATGTGCTTGTTTACTGTGCTATCTTGGCCGCCCAGCTCCGCTATCGCGTTCCCCGGGCCTTCCCTGGGACTCATTCAGGATGCTGGGCGCGCGCACGGCGTTGACAAGGGAGTTCCCACAGCGTAAGCTACTTACGCAATACGAGAGAACCTCTCGTAAGAGAACGTACTCGGTTACTAAACGTAACCTCTGTTCTCTCTAGAGAGGGAACGAGTATTGCGTAACCCGCCGTGCTCACGCCACGAGCTCATTTCGCTTCATGCGACAGAAACCAGTGAAGCAGCCTCTGAGCCCTGCTTATATACGCTAAGCCACACCCCTAATGACGGGCTGTGACGCATTAAGCACGCCAAGCGCGCTCATTGGACGTGACGTCACGCCTAGGGCTCAGCGATAGGCTGCTGCAGTTGCCGCAGAGCAGCCAATGGGCACGCGAGTCGCCTGCCCTAGGTCTGCAGGCTGCCGCACTGCGTTGACAAGATTTTTTAAAATTAAGGATAATTTTTTGGCTTCAGTATCTCGAGAAAGGAGACTTTCCCGCAGCGTAAGCTACTTACGCAATACTCGTTCCCTCTCTAGAGAGAACAGAGGTTACGTTTAGTAACTGAGTACGTTATGGTATATTTTGTGTGTATATTGTGTAATTATGTTTTTTTTGGTTTTGGTTTTTGTGGAAGTAATTCAAGTGTTGTGTCTGTTTTGATTTGATTGAGATTATGTTGTAAAATTATATTTTTGATACTTTTGATAATAAAAAAAATAATAAAAAAAAAAGAACGCCCGATCTCGTCTGATCTCGGAAGCTAAGCAGAGTCGGGCCTGGTTAGTACTTGGATGGGAGCCTGCCTGGGAATGGCTCATGACCCCCCCAAGTACATATTCCTCAACCCTGGGATCGATCGAAAATGATCAAAACGGATGGTGCCATCTGGTGGTCAACATCCTGAAGTGTTATTTACAGAAATTGTCATGTACAATGCCTAGTTTATTGAAATCCACTAGTCTGCGAATGTTTTGTTTATTATTTTCATAGTTTGAGTTCATGTAACTGATGAGATTCATATAGTCAAGTGGAAAAAGTGTGAAATTGTTAAATTTTTGGGCTGAATTAAGAAAGGGTGCAATGTATCAGTGCACTCTCACTTTGTCTGGAAGACATCAGAGCCGTTCACAGAACTCATTGTTGTGACCACCCAGGGGGTACAGCCAGCGCACAGTGTATTCACACCTCTGGTAGTGGTGGAGAAGAAACAAGGACTATTGCTTTGATGTGTTTTTTTTTACACTATCCCACTCCTTCTGAAACCCAAGCATACAGAGACTCAAAAATACTTGAAATACTTCAAGGCCAAAGCCCAATAAAGAACAGGATTATCCAAAGACTCAGGGCACCAATCAACAAATAAAGGCTCAAGCCATTCCTGTCTGTTACATTTTTTGTGTGTGTTTTCTTTGGCAAACTTTTGTTAAACATGAAGCAGACAAAGACATACAAACATCACAAAGACATGAAGCTGACAAAGACAAACAAACAACACACATGACAAAAACACAGCTTATCTGAACATGAACAACCACTAAAGGGTATGTAAACTGATTGTGTTAGATCAGAACTGATTAAGGTTAAAATGATTGAGGTTAGATTGGCCTTGATATTGAACATAGGCCAGAACATGTTTATATAAAATATACTAGAAAGTGCATTTTAACAGCAACATAAATAATAATAAAAAACAAAGACAAGAACATTCTTAAGTAAAACAAAACTGTAAAGTGCATTTTTTTGAACTATATAAATAAATAGATTGTACTTGCTGAAGCACTTTGAAACACAAACAAACAAACACACACACACACACACACACACACACACACACAAACACAAACAAACAAACAAACAAACAAGCCCCTTTCTCTCTCCTACATATCGCACAGGAGAAGTGGCATCACACAGGTAAGTTATTTACACAGTTATTTACAGTTATTTACACAGTTCTCCTCTTTTCCAACTCCGCATCCACCACACTTTTAAAGTGTTCAAAGCTGTTGTACACCACATTATCAAACCCAGAGGTGGTGGATTTCCTAGTGGATGGACAGTAGGAAAATATCTTCTGGGTGCTTCCAGCCACTTTGTCCTTGGAAGGTGTGTACCTCTTCCGCTGTCCACCACAATTAGGCACGTGGCAAGCCACACATGGTCGCAAGGACTTGTTTGGCATGAATGCCTTGACTGTTGGTGCAGGAGGTACAAAGCTCTGGCTGCACGATGGCCCACGAAACAGGACGGAGGGAGCCTGTGGCTGTGCGGGGAGAACCAGCAGTATGGGTGCTGCCGACACAGGGGGTGGTCCATAGGTGGGCGCAGCAGGCTTTGGCTGGAGGTGGGTGGACGCAGCAGGCCTTGGCAGAATGGGGGTGGGCGCAGCAGGCTTTGGCCGAGTGGAGGAGGACGACGCCGTGGGCTGAACGGGCTGGTTCACAGGAGGCACAGGCTCTGGCTCGTCAACAAATAATCTGGAAATATAAAATACACATGTAATGAGTATTGATATGACGTGTGTGCTATTTGCTTTCCACAACCAACAGGTGAAACAAAGTGCTTATGACAACTTACCTCCGCTTCTCACCACGCCTTTTTCCAGCCTTGTGATGAACGTGCTGGTACTGGACCTGAGGCCGGTCTGGCGGTGGGAGGGATGTTGGCAGCGCAGGAGCTTCCGGGAACGGTGCGTCCGACAGCACTTTCAGGTGAGGTGTCACCTTCGGCAGTACCGTCGCCCCGTAGTTGGCCTTTTTCTCCTCCCTGGCAACGAAGGTCGAGATGGACTTGGCGTTCAAGTTGGGCAATGGAATGGCGAGACCGCCGAGGATGGGGTCGTCTCGGATTCGGTCTGCAATCCTCTTATACTGTCCCTTCAAAGAAGCCGTGACCTTGCTGGGGGAGGTGAGCTGATTGGCCGGCACTCGGTTCTTCAGCATCTTGAGGAGGAGGTAGAGCAGGCGACTGTCCTTGGTCACCTGTGGCGCCTGAGCGTACCTCATGCAGCCAAACTTGGTCTTCTGGGCTGCTCTGGTCTCGGGAGAGTCCGCCCCAAGGCACCGACCGAACAAGGTGTAGCCCCACCTGGACTCGTACCGCTTGACGAAGCGGGCGGCGGTCTTGTCGTGGTCGTGGAGAGAGCTGGCGGTGGCAGCGATCTTCTGCCTGAGGTCAGCCGGCACTAGGTGGTGGTCGCTGTTGTGGGCCAGTTCTAGGAGGAGCAAGGCCAGTGCCTCCTCCTCTATACCTGGCAGATGCAGATGTCGATGGCTCATCAGCACGTCTTGCAGGGCAGGACTGTCCTCCTCTTCCGCCTGTTCTGCCTGGGTGAGGACGACGTGCTTCCCACAGACTCTGTCTATCGGGTCCTCCTCTGTATCAGAAGACATGCCGAGACCCTCGTCCGCCATCTCGTCGTCTCCCTGCTCAGCCGACTCCTCCTCCTCCTCCTCCTCCTCCTCCTCACGCGACTGCTCTTCCTCAACTGCAAATATGTAATTGTACTAATCACAAACGTGTCTACACAACAATAGGTTTTTTTTGTTTGTCATCATTGTTTAAGTGTGTGATCAAGTACTGTACCTTTCTGCACGTAGTAGTCCCTGGCAGTGAAGCTGGTGGACTGGCACATGACGTACTCGACACCAAGGAGCTCCTCCTCGTCGGGGTGCTCGTACGCTTCGGGGACCGGCATCGGTGCAGCAAAGTTGGGCTCTAGGACGTGCTCCTTGCCGAAGAGAACCTCGGCATGCTGGTTGACGCGCTGGATCTGCCGCACGTCCAAGCACGACGTCTGCCGGCCATGACCACCAGCGACACGGAGCGATGCCATGCGGTGGTTCCACTGCACGGCAAAGGACACCAAGTATACCTGAAACACATTTCCATTTTGACTGTTATTGTGTACAATGTTTACAAGTGATGACTGGAGCTGTGAAATAAAATGTATCATTGAAATTATCATTGACACTTTTCTTTTTAAATTATACTGTATGATGTGCTATATGAACATGTGTCTGCAATAAAGCTTTATATATATTATGTTTTAATCACTCACTTGGAATGGCATAATCCCACATCGCTGTGAAGGGACGGTGTTGAACAGGTGGGCGTGCAACCCCTCCAGAGAGTTGCTGCCTCGCCGGCACTTGTGCTTGTTCAGTCGGACGCCGTTCATCACCACCACCTTCACAGACACATACAGCGGTATGCCAGGGGGATCCTGTAACACACAACATATTGCAAGGTCCTTATTTATTCTGGTGTCCTTTTGAAATGTTGCCATATACAAGTTTGAATGGTTTTGACACACGATGACCGCAAAGACATTAACCCACCTGCATGCAACTGAGGTGCTTGCTCGCAATTGCCCAGTGAGCGTCGACTGCCTCTGGCGACTTGAACAGGTGAATGCCATCGATGTCGATGGACTCTATCACCAAAGCAGTCTCCTGTAACACATAGGATATATTCTCAGCGTTGAGTGTTTAATAGATCTGGATCAGTTGAATCCATATGTGAATATGAAAGCCACACTTACCACAACCCCACGGGTAATACGCCTCACATACGACCTGATCTGATGAGGCTTGAGGAAGGCCATCATCTCCTCATCAGAGTACCTGCCGTAGAGCTCTGGGTTACCGTTCCTGACCGCCTGGACCAGGAGCATCATGTCCGCCTTGTTGTAGGCGAGCACGGCACCCACCATGGCACTCATGAAAGCCCCGTACTTGGCGTGGCTCTGCTTGATCACGACGGCGTCCCAGCGGTGCAGCCAGTGGCGGATGTCCAGCCTGATGACGGTACCCCTCTTCACCCAGTCACCAAACAGATTCTCCAAGAACGACGAACCGCTGTCACTGAAAATGATATCATGACATTTTGTGTAGGTGTGTTAACATGTTGGATTATCCATTTCATCATAGGTTTCAACTGCTATTGAACTCACCGACAGCAGTTGTTGTCCGCGTACACCACCTTTGGAGCAGGAGCGTTGGCACGGCGAAAGCGGGCGACCAGGCCTCTGGCCATGCGTGCGTAGCACCCCTCAGACTCGGACGCCACCACCACTGTGGTCAAGAACTGACCCCACTCATTCAGCACGCTGGTGACGTACTGCATGGTGCCCTGGCCGTCGCCGTAGATCTTCTTGAGAATCTATAAAAACAAAGCAGAACATTCATTGCGTGGTGTTTATCAACAGTCAGTCTGTTCCATATGATCACAAGTACTTTATGCTGTACATACCTTCCTCGTGCCGTCGATACACAAGATTTCCCCAGGCGTACTGAGGATTTGGTCCCTGTACACGGGCATCTTCTCCATCTCCAGGATCAGTTGCGCACGCCTCAGGACCCGAGCAGAAGGAAGGGGAGACGGGGCGATGGGAGGGGTGTAAGTGCCGGCTGCTCTGGCAAACGACAGGATGCCTCGCTGAGACGAAGACGATCCAGCCCCCGACGTGTGGGCATCGTACAGGAGAGTCTGGTACAGGTCCCGACGCTCCACGTACCACTCGTCATGGCCCTGCTGCAGCAGCCTCTGCACCTTGCTCATTGAGACAGCGTTGAGTCGGTCGCTCATCAGGGTGACCACACTACTGTCCACAGCACGCTTGCCGCAGATTATGGCAGGGAACATGCTTCTGACGGCCGGGGCGAGGTTCATCAGAATTTTTGGACTGTACGCCAGCCAGGTGTACTGCTGCTGGGCACGGTGGGCGCCGTCCTCCTCATCGTCGTAGTCGTCACTGTCATCCGCGTGTGCCTGGCTCGGCTCCTCCCTCAGCTTGAGACAGTGTTTGCACATCAACCTCTCGGTCAGCAGGGTGTAATGGAAGTTCATGCCGCACACTTGCCTGGCGTAGCTGCCGTACCCTCTCTTCTCCAGGTAGTACTCTGGTGGTGCGGGGCAGTTGGTGTTGGGGCAGCGGATCAATGCCTTCATCACGCCGACCGGGCGCCAGAAGAAGGCAGGGGTGGTGAAGAAGGAGAGCATATTGGGCACAGCTCCCTTGACGGCCATAGGAGGTGGGGGCGGGTGGAACTCCATCTTCTCCTTAAAGAGCTTCCTCTCTGCCATCTCTCCCCTGACATTCTTGTACTTGGACGCCCTCTCGAACAGCCCGTAGGTCTCGTTGGTCTTCAGCCACTTGATGTTCGAGGGGGCTATACCAAGGGCTTGGGCGGATTCAGGCGGCTGCTCCCAGAACTTCTGCCAGCCCTCCAGCACGACGCCACCGGGTTCCGAGGTCTCTCGGAGGGACGAGGGTCCGGGCCTGTGGTCCTGGCACACAGAGCTGGCGAGGTCTCCCCAGGTGGTCAGCTGCGTGCTGACCGACGCCTCAGACCTGTCCAGGACACTCTCTGAAGAGGAGAACACCACAAAAATTTATCAACTGCACTGCTCGATATATACTGATGAATTTCACGTGGCACAAACACAAGTCCTAGCAGCTCTGCAGCATACTACAAAGCCATTTCATGTTCATTTCAGCATAATACTACTATACCTGCAGCAGCCAACAACTCTGCATCGCTGGCGTAGTTGAGGTCCTGCTGAGAGAGGTTGGGGATGGTCGGAGGAGCTTCTTTCTTCGATTGCGCTTTTTGCAGAAAATAAAACACAACCATAGAATAATCTCATAAAATAATACTTTTACTAATACTGGTTACTGCTCAACATCAATTACTCAGGTCTAAAAGGTAACTGAGTTTATCTTACCTTCAACCTCCTGTCAAGGTGCCATGTGACAGGAGGGAACTCTCTGGCGTACTCGAGCAGTCGCTCCTTCTGCCACTTCAGCAGCTCGTTCTGCTCTCCCTGCTGGCAGTACTGGAACAGCAACCACGCCAGCCAGCCGACATCGTTTTCTAGAAGCCACCTGAAGGTCTGACCGGCGTACTTCCCAAACACGATGATCAGCTGACCTTTCCACAGCTCACCCCCGGACCTCTTGGCAGCCGCCTCTGCTGTCTTGGGATCCAGCCATGTAGGGTCAACAACTGTGCTGGGGGCCTCTGCCACAGACTTTGCTGCCTCTGTACACTGCAGCCTGGCCTCTCCTTGCCGGTACAAAACGATGTTGGGGTACTGGTGTTGCTGTTGATGGCTGACCAGCAATGATTTGGTGGTCAAGCTCTTCCTGCAGACATCACAGTCAAAGGTCTCCCTGGCGATGGCATGGATCTTCAGATGCCTCGTCAGGTTGGACTTTTCAGTGAAAGTCTTGTCGCACACGCCGCACCGATGTCTAGGCTTCTCCATGTTTCATCTGGTACAGTAAAACATGAATAAATGAGTAAAACTAAAAGCAGATGAGGGCTTAAATACATTTTTAGAGACCCTGCAGCCCTCGTAAAAGTAGTAACCAAAAACAGCCCGTTCATTCATCACTTTGTTTTTAGAATACAAATCGCGGTTGTCATGTTTACACTTCTAAAGCATATTTACACATCGAATTTCAACTCCACACTGTTGTAACTCCATCTCTATGGTCTTAAGAAGTGAGCTAGAGTGTCTGATCACGTTTTTTAAGTATTTCCAGGCATCGTCAGGTCATTACAGCGGCGATTGGTAGCTCATTCATTCAGTATTCGATGAGTTTTGTTTCAGTTTATAGACGTGCTCAAGAAAAAAAAGTTCACTGAGACGGAGAGGCAGAACGCACACCCTGTTTATTTTCTTTATTTTACAAAAGCACAATATTTTGATTTGATTGTAAGTGGACACATACAAAAGTAGACATATCACAGATTCTTTTTTCATATTTCTGTTTTCTGTGTGACCATAAATGACGGGAGTAATTTAAGTTTATTGTGCTACTATGTGAAGAAAATCCAGCAAAACGCGCCGGCGCGTCCACACAGTAGTAGTACATTCTTCAAGGTCTCAACATGTAAAATCAATAGTCTGGTCGCATTTTAAACGCATTTCAGCTATTTTAATGTAAACAAGCAGTGCTAGCCTAGCCAATTGGTGGCAGAAAATTAGTGTCAGTACGGCGCTAACGAGATATTATCATATATGATAAAAAATATTATCATTGAATATCAGGCAAATTATCCAAAAATATATCGAGTTTCATTCATTACTTAGCACATAATTATCCCAAACGTACCTGAGAGTAAAAATATAGTCCAATCGGTCATCAATAACGCCGACCACAATAAATTATATGGCCGCCAGTATTTTTATAAAACAGCTCACACAGCTAGATGACGTTTTCCGATCTTCGCTCAATGATTGGTCTGTTGAGCGCTGAGCTCTGCTCAGCATTGCTCAACCATTGGCTGATCGCTGCTCAGCATTGCTCAACCATTGGCTGATCGCTGCTCAGCATTGCTCAACCATTGGATGGCTGATCGCTGCTCAGCATTGCTCAACCATTGGACGGCTGACGATCGCTTAGGTACTTGGAGGGGAATTTGCTTGGGAATACCAGGTGCTGTAAGCTTTTTAGTTTACTTCACTAATGTTCTAACCTTTTAAATAGCCCGTTTTTGGCAGCAGATTTCACTTACGGCCATACCACTTTGAGAACGCCCGATCTCGTCTGATCTCGGAAGCTAAGCAGAGTCGGGCCTGGTTAGTACTTGGATGGGAGACCGCCTGGGAATACCAGGTGCTGTAAGCATTTTTGTTTAAAAAATAAATAAAAAAGAGTCTAAGAGTTTGTTCAAAATGACAAAAAAAAAATTTTTCTTCAAAAAGCCCAGTCTTGGCAGCAGAGTTTCTTCAGAAAATCGGAAAAATCTGTGAATTTCTTCAACAAGCCCGTTTTTGGCAGCAGATTTCGCTTACGGGCATACCACTTTGAGAACGCATGGTGGTACAGTCCAGGGTCCAGAGTGAGGCAGCAAAGAAGTAGCTAAACAGTGCTTGCTTAAAACTTTTTATTTGACTAATTTTGTCTTTGGATTTAAGTTTGTTTTTTGAAAAACAGTTTTTAAAAGTTAGATTTAGCCTGGATAACCTCCCCCAAATCTCTGAACTTGGTTTGTTTGTTCCATGCTTCTGATGGACAACATGGCTGCAGTAAAGAAAAGAGAGCAAGAAATAATGAGAAAAAGCATCGATGGGAAGAACGAAGAGGAGGAGAAAAGGAAGGGAGCAGACAAACAAACAAAGATGCAAAAACAACACGAGATAAGTAAAGTCACAAGAGACATACAGAAAGAGAGAGAAGAAACCAGCCGAGGACCACAAGTAGGATTAAGAGAGAAATACAGCAAGGAGCTGACTGTCAAGGTGGAAGTGGAGGGAACTGAGAAAATTTCCATGATGGAGTTACTGAAAGGAGTAAAGAAGGAGTGTGGAGAGGTGATCGGCTGCAGAGTGAGAGGTGAAAGGATTTATGAACTCACAATGAAGGACGAAGAGGCAAAAGGAAAACTAATGGACGGAGTGAGAATAAAAGGAGTGATGGTGCATGCAAGAGACATTATAAATAATGATATGGTGGTGTCCTTTATTAAAGGTCCCATGACATGAAATTTTCACTTTCTGAGGTTTTTTAACATTAATATGAGTTCCCCTAGCCTGTATATGGTCCCCAAGTTTCTAGAAATTTGAATCGGTGTAAATCGAGCTTTTGCTATCTTTCTCTGCCTTTGAGAAAATGGAGGCTCAATCAGGCTGATCTTGAATCTCCTCCTTATGACGTCATAAGGAGAAATGTTACCTCCCCTTTCTCTGCTTTGCCCACCCAGAGAATATTTCCCGACCATGAGAAAATGAGCTAGGAAGTAGGAACGCGCGCGCGCGCGATTTTAGTTTGTCCACGAGAGATATCATGGCTTTTGAGCGAGCGAATAATTGCTCAATAACTGGATGTACAAATGAACACCGAAGCCTTCATCCAAGCCCCAGAAGAACCAGTGGATTAATTTCATTTTCTCTGGAAATGCGCCGACACAACTTCCCAACGTTTTGCATGTCTGCGGCAAACATTTCACCGACGACTGTTCCCTCAACTTGGGTCAATACAGAGCTGGGCTTGCTGAACGTCTGAAACTAAAGTCTGGATCAGTACCAACTCTCTTTGGCTCAGCTACACACCTCGGACAAGCAAGTCAACTAATGATATATAAGTGTGTTGCTTGTTTACTGTTTATGGTTACCTAGCTTGTTACACGTAGAATGTGGACACACACACTGTAACGCGAGTGTTGTACACTTCTTTGTTATTTGGATAACCGTTTTCCTGTTGGTTATATGGTGCGCGCGATATCCGCATTTCAAGATCGCAGAGCTTGATGTAATTGTAATAAGATAAATTACAGACGTTACAGATCTCTGTACTAGAACATCTAGGCACAATAAACAGTTTTCCCCCCATGCTATATATATATATATATATATATATATATATTACTTTTAATATATATGAAATATAAATTATGTAAACAAATAAATTATGTAATATCATTTTGTCGTTTCATAGATCTAATTTTAAGTATTATTGTTATACACTAAAGTACCGTATCCAGACATAATATTTTAAACTAACCATTCGGAAACGTCCTGCTGGTGCCGCTGAGTTGCAACTTCTTCATCCGTTGCTTCTCTATCTGGATCCGATTCTGGGTTGAACTGAAATGCTTGAACGACTGCGTGTCTTCGTGCCATTGCAATACATCCAACGTAAACATGCATGGTACCGTTGCTCAATAGTATGTTCCTACAAGATGGTCAAGGCCACACCCAGCCTCCACCTTGCGCCGCCTTTCTACTCCTCATTAACATTTAAAGCTACAGACACCGAAACGGCCCGTCTAAAGGAAGCTCATTCTGGGACTGGCTTGTAGTGGCTATAATTCTGCACCAAGGCTGAATTTGTGGAAAAAGATTTCAGATACAGTACTAGGGACCACTAATGCCTATATTAAAGCCTACAAAAAGTAGCATGTCATGGGACCTTTAACTTGCCAGTATACTTAGAGGATGAGAAGATTCACACATTCATTCTCGTCTTCTCCGGTTTATTTGTGTTCAAATACATATAATATACAGCATACGACAGGACTATTAGTCCAATAGTGCGCATATTTTGAGAAATAAATATTAATTATCACATGTTAGTAAATTATTTCGCCATACAGAAAAAACATTTCTATTCATTTTCCACTGAATATTGCGATCTGAAAAGCTCAAACAGCGAACACAGCGAGATGTGTGTCTCTTCTTCCTGAATCGCGTCAGATTTGACCTCAAATGATTATGATTAGCTGTACAGCATGTCAATCATCTCACGTGGTTCATCGTGACCTCTTCTGTATGACGCGTCATGTCCACACTTCCTCATTCTGGACATCCCTGATAACAAAGCGAAAGTGACATCTCTTCACCTGAAACTAGAAGCTAATAAACGCAAGATTTAAGTATGTGTGTTTTTAGTTTGATTTTCGTGCGATTTGGGGTGTTTTTATATGAATAAAGAATAAAGGTATAGGTAAACATAGCCCATAGCTTCACATAAAATGCTAAATATAACATATTTCAAAATCGTTTTTTTTAATTGAAACCATAATAAACCGCGACCGGAATATGATACAAATACTCAATGGTGTTTTAAAGTGAGCTCTTAGTAAAAGTGTAATATTAATAAATTAAATTGTGTCATGTAGCTTGAGGCTACCTGTTGTGCTAATGCACCTGTGCTAATGCACCTGCTGCAGGAGCTTTCTAATATTCCATACAATCATTTTTTTAAAATAATTCGTATTTTAAAGTTTCAATAATAGTTTTTTATTGTTTGTTTTCTACCAAGACTTAAGATAATAAGTGGATTATTCATGTGGGATTTACATAGCTGTCGATGGCAAAGCATTATGCCAGAAGAAAGGCTGTAATGGCTGAATTCAAACAAAAGAATAAGGATAAAAGAATAATGAAGGTGTGAAAGGTTAGTCGATTTAAATGAATAGAACAGGAATGGGGCAGTTCTACTCGCCAGACATTAGTCTGAATGTAATGTAGAGAATGTAAATTGGTGTTTAGAGGGCAATAAACTATTTTGATGAGAAACTTGTAGCCTTCTAAAAAACTTCTCTGAAATCCTTCCCTGACATAGTCACACAATAGGCATCATAAAATGCATAATTTTCGAGATATCATCCTCAGAATTGAAATGTAGCATGACCACAGTTGTGGCTACACTTTAGTTGTGGCTATAAGTTGCTATCCTAAATTCAAATAATATTTTTATACATTTAATAAATATATTCTTAATATTTGTTGTTTTTGTTTTTATGTTTGAGCTTATATATCTCAATATTAATAACAGTCTGGTTAATTTTGAGTCTTGAACTATAAACTCTCAAGGGTTGGCTTTCTAAATATATGTGTGTTATGTGTCTATTCAGAATGACTTATGAGCAGCAACCTTTTTATTTTGGGTATGTCATGTATGCAGCACTTGCCAAAATTGGAGGTGACTGGTAAGGGGTTAAACAGTTGATTTCCAATTTTAATTCTGACTCCATTAATAATTTAATCTGACTCCAATTTTAAGTGACTCTTTGTTTTTACTGACTTTTCTCTTAATAGCTGATCAACCGAGGAATTGTGATTTAATTTGGATCTTTACTATTCTTAACATTCCATACTTTCAGTTATTAATACATTATGGACCCGAATGCCGCTTAGAGATCACGTTGGCCAAATCGTGTTTCTCACGGACACAAACCTGTTAATTCTGATTTTAGTCAGTGGATGTAGGGTTTGCTAATCTACCCCTAAAGTCAGTCGCCTACTGCTTACTGACTAGAGAGTGTAGTTTAATTTAGCCATTTCCATACAACTTGCTAAACCAGTGATAGACAGAAATCAAAAGGTCTCCAGATGACGTGCCTACTGCTCCGTTCATACATGTGCCTTTAGTTTGACCTACCTTAACTAAGATTTTGCGGTAGCACCAGCCTCCTTAAATATACTAAAATAATGATTTCAGAATACTTCAGAATAAATCAAGATGTAACATTTATTTTGCCAGGTAAGGTTAAACATCAATTAAAAGAATTAAGCAGAATACACAATACATAACTGATCAGCATAAAATACAAACATAATTCAAAATGCAATATCAAAAATAGTTTCAAAGAGTCAGCATACCTGGCAATAGAGACACACAGCAACAGTGTGGGAAGTTCTGTTTACAGATGCTTCCTTGAGTGGTTTGCCAATCCCCTTTAAATACCCAAGAGGAACAAAAGAACAATAAACATCAAGCACCCAAATATTTATTCAGCTTTTGCTGGACCCTTTCTCGTGCCCAAGTGGTCACGCCTGAGTTTGGGGGATAAACACAAATGGTTATCTATTATCTTTATTGGGGCATCTCCCACATCAGAAGAACAGGCATTGTTTTCTTTGTTCTGACTGCTCTGCTGCTGCGGGAATGAAACTTCTTTACCACTCGCACCAAAAGTATTTATTTTGACCTCTCATAAAACAACTGGAGACAGTAGGTGTGTGTGTGTGTGTGTTTTGCATGACTGAATAAGACCTGGGGGGAAGAAGACAGTGTGAGGAGTCAGGCTCCCAGCATGGGGGGAAGAGACAAGATTAGAGAGGTTGTGTTGTGCTCTGTCCCACAGATCTCTTCTTCAGATTAGTGAGTTTTATTGTTTTATTGCAGGTTAGGATTCTTGAATTCAGTCTTAGTAAAAGTCCATCCTTACCGTTTCCGCCCCTGGCCCCTTGGGGCAGATTTAGATCAGTCCCTGAGGGGCCAAAATTTGATGAAGTCCGCTTATGGTTGCAGTTTCCGTAGGGCTGGTACCTGTAATGGATTGAGCGCAATGGCCACGTTCGTTGAAGTGCGCATTGTGCGGAGAAGGCATCTGAAGTAGCAGCACTGGCAGAGTGTGAATACGAAGATGATCACACTGGCGAGGACACATCCACGGAACTTCCAGTCCCACCAGGTATAAGCATACCTTGCTGAGCGGGTAGAGGAGCTGGACAGGATTTCTGCAGTCTTTCTCGCCAGATTCGCTTCCACTTGAGCTTGGTTGAGATGGTACTCAGTCTGTAAGATGATTTCTTGCACCAAGTCCATTGTTTTGACCAAAGCTTGAGTGCTCTGTTCATAAAAAGTGTCCTCCCACCAGGGAGAAACGTCCACGTCCATCGGTACCTTCCCCAGGATGTTTATCTGACCCATTGAAAAGTCCTCTTTCACTTCCAAACAGAACGTGTGGTTCGCAGGGCAGGTCAGACCTCCATAGGAGAAGGAATTAATCTCACTGACGACGCACCACTGTGTGTGAGACACTTGAACAGCATCAGAATGACCATGCAATGACTGAACATTAATGAGCTTAGAATTATTTGAAGAAAAGGGTTGTAGAGTGTTGCAGGTACAGATAATGTAACTAGATGTTTCATGACAACAGGTGCGAGTGGTAAACAAGGTTTCAGTGCCCTTCAAAGTCATATACCCCGTCAGATGATCCCATTTTATAATTTGATCCCTCACTACCACGCCAATAGAGCGTATGGTAGTGGAATTTAGATAAATTTGATCTGGGTGAATTAGAGGGAAAGTGGCAAAGAACCCAATACAGCCAGTACATTCATTTCCAGTATACATCATTAATGTTGAAAGCAATTCAGAATACTTAATATTTTTCATTCTTTCTGATGCAAGCCATCTATGCAGATCTAAAATTTCAATAAGATCATTTAAAACATGCCTAGGTGTTTTATGGAGACGAAGATCTAAAATTTCTTGTCTTGCTGCAGTAAACAAATCTTGTGCATACAATCTACAGGCTAAGTCATGCTCGATGGTACGGGTCTGATTGAAAATTGATTGACTGGTCGTCAGAAGCGCCTGCGCTTCAGATCTGACCGCTTTGATAATGTTTTCGTTACTATTGGTGATGTGTTGAAACCCAGTAGCTACCTGATTTGCCAACCAAGTTGAATATTGAGATTGACCTGTTATTTTGTAAGTGTTGGATATAGAATTAACTGAGCCAAAAAGGCCTTCTATATTTCCAAACAGGTCTCGTTTGGTACGAGCAGATGGAATTTGAACTGCAGGTCTGTTTTTGTAATCAGAAATTAAATCATCGATGCGTGACTGTAGCCATGTATACGTCTTATCATTAAAGTTGCAGTGTTTTACATAAGCAGATAACACATTAGAGATGTTATACGTGACATGTGTTATCACAAGATTGACAGCATGTAGTAAAGTCTTATTTACATTTCCTTTGATTATGCCCCCTGGAGGGGTGGTATACAATTTCGGACACTGTGTGGGTTTTTTGTAACCGCATGTGGTTAAGTTAAAGCAATGGTGTAAAGTCCATGAACAATTGTGAGGGCTAGTGAAATTATCCATGTTTGCCTCACATTTTCCCACACAGTATGTTCCTTCTTTTCGGCCAGTCCAAACAAATGTTTTCAAGTTATTGTTAGACACCTTATTTGTTAGATTGAAAAGAAGTTCAGTAAACTTTAAATGTGTATTGTTATGTGTTGTAGTGTGTGTGCACCTATATGTGGATGGTTGGAGATCCTTAGTGGAATAAAAAAAATTTGGATCTCCGCCATGGTTGTTATTTTCATATAGTGTGTGCATGTTACCAATATTTGAATCTGGGAATTCTTCAAGTTGGTACCAGGCGGTAATATTGTGGTGAAATTGTGGTGCGTGTGTGTAGCTTGTGAAGTTTTTGTCTGGAAGATGGGTAGAACCTGTCTTACAGCATATTTTTGTTGCACAATTTGGTTCCGGTGCTAATCCGGGGGGCCATGTGACTATTTCTTTGTATGTGACTGGAATGTATGATGTGGATGGCCCCTTAATATATTTCCATACCCATCTACCGCATCCTAAGGTGTGTGCGAGTGTGACTCGTTGTCCCAATTCGATGCAGGTGGGTCCGGACACTGTCCTGGCATCTGGCCTCCATGGAATTGCGACGACTGTCCTATGAAGGAAAAAGATCACAATTAATTCAATGAACCTTTGAACCGTTTACATTGGGACATGTGGTACCATCTTAATTTTCCTCTGATAGTCACGGCCACGCAACTGTTGCAAACAGCTTTAATTTCATAGGGCCCGTGCCATCTTGGGGAAAATGCGTTTTGTTTTACAAAAACGCGTACCATCACAATGTCTCCTTCTGAAAATGTTGTTTCAGAGGTTGGGTTAAATTGTGCATCATTTGTCAGGTCTGACTGCTGTTGTTTCAGTCCAGCCTGGGCGTGCAGCACCTTCAACCTTTCTTGCAATTGCACCAACACCGTCTGCTGAGTTGCGAGCATGAGGGGCCCCAGGTCTGCTGGGGAAATTTCTGGATCAATGGGTAACTTCATCACCCTTCCAGTCATAAGCTCATATGGGCTGATGCCTGTAGCTTTTGATGGGGTTGCTCGCAGCACAGTCAGAACAGTGGGTAAAGCATCACTCCACCTGTTTTGGTGTTGAGCTATTTGCTTAGCAATATTTTCTTTGATGGTGCGGTTTGCACGTTCAACCATACCAGAGCTTTGCGGCCTGTATGAAATGTGAAATTTTGCTTGATGTTCAGAATTTTGCGCATATTTTTCATGACTTGTCCAGTAAAGTGAGACCCTTGATCTGATTCAATTTGAATGGGTGCTCCCCAAAGAGGAATGATTTGGTTCGCCATCACACGTGCCACGGTGTTTGCTGTATTATTGCGAGTGGGAATTGCGTCAACCCATTTTGAGAATTTGTCAATTATCACGAGGCAATAGCGATACCCTCCCTTGGCACTGGGAAGCGGACCAATGAAATCCAATTGTAAGGACTCCCAGGGCCCTTTTGGTGGTTCTGGTCTGCGTAGGTTTGTTCGACCTAGCTTTCCCTGGTTAATTGTTGCACACACCAGACAGGC
Source organism: Rutilus rutilus (assembly GCF_951802725.1). Taxonomy (NCBI): domain Eukaryota; kingdom Metazoa; phylum Chordata; class Actinopteri; order Cypriniformes; family Leuciscidae; genus Rutilus; species Rutilus rutilus. The sequence goes on along the minus strand of NC_140229.1, from coordinate 28,918,723 downwards.
ATAGCACCATCTTTCAATGTCAGCTGTCATTCCTTGCCACCAAAACGGTTTTTGTATCAACTGTGCTGTTTTTGTAGCCGATACATGCGCATAATCATGATATAATTTGATTATTGGTTTTTGGAGGGCTTCTGGAACGACAAATTTCCCATCTCGGATTACTATGCCTTCAATTACGTTCACCATCTGATCATGTTTCAAATGTGGCACAAGTTCTTCATCAGAGACCCACAGATCTTGTTGATACTGTTTGAGGTCGATGGGTGTGACTTGTGCAGCACTTGCTACAGAAACAGAGGTTGTCTCGTTTTGCCAACGGTCGCCTTTCACTGCTGCCAGCTTTGCCAATTGGTCAACAATGTTATTGTTTCTTTCATGCACATCTGGATTTTTGTTAATGTGCGCGCGCACTTTTACCACGGAAATGGAGTTTTCTCGCGCTTGTACAGCTTGCCATATCGCAGTTATGGTGTTGAAATGTTTTATGGGCGTTCCAGCAGAAGTGAGGAATTTTCTCAATTGCCATTGTGCCATAAAATCAGTTACGACGCCGAAAGAATACCGACTGTCAGTGTGCACGCAGAGCGGTTCAGGGTGTGCCTTGATTGCTTCTTGCAATGCAATGAGTTCAGCTTCTTGTGCGGATATGTTAGCTGGTAGTTTAAACAATAATTGCCGTTTAGCATCTGTCTCGGGAAGATGAGGGGTCCACACTGCACAGCCAGTATAGAAATGACCATTTTGACAGAATCGAGACCCATCAATATACACATGCACTTGGCCTGGAAGTGGCTCGTCATGGACAAGGCTTTGTGCCTCTTGTTTGGGCTGGCATGTGTGCGGGTGTCCCTCAACATCCCCGAGCAGATGTGGCAAAATTTGTGTGTTTTTTGTTGTGATTTCGCGCGCTTGAATGTCTGCTAGCCATCTCGCTAATCTTTGGGAGGAAACTCCCTTTATTCGGCCCTGTAACAGCATTCGTACAGGCGTGTGCATTGTGTGTATAACCACAGATTGGAAACCTACAATGGGTTCTGTTGTTTTTAGCATCCAATGCACCGCAAGCACATGCTGTGTACATGGGTCGAATCCTTGTTCGACCAGAGCTGTAGTAAGTCAAGTCAAGTATATTTGTATAGCGCTTTTCACAATACAGATTGTATCAAAGCAGCTTCACAGTATTAAATTAAAATAATACAACAAGGTTTGTTTCTAGTGGAATTTATTGATAAAATCAAATTAGATATCCCCAGAATATCCCCAACTGAGCAAGCCAAAGGCAACAGTAGTACGCGATTGGACGCAGTTTTCCTCCATATTCCTGAGCTAAGACTCCACTTAGCGTAATTTCATGCGCGTCTACTTGAATGTGGAACCCTTTTGATGGGTTGGGCAAACCCAGGGCGGGCGCGGCGCACAAACGCTGTTTCAAATCTGTAAAAGCCTGTTCGTGTTCATCGGTCCATTCAAGGACATCATTTGGTTTTGTTTTCCCTTTTAAAAGCGAATACAACGGTGCGGCGGTATTTGCAAAATCAGGGATGAAATCTCGTAAATAGTTTGCCGTTCCTAATACTTTTTGCAACGAGTTTAAAGTATAAGGTCGAGGCAGTTCGGCAATGCATTTTTTCCTGTCGTCTGTTAAAGCTCTGTGGCTTTGAGTATCCTAAATAGTGTACCTCCCTCTGCGCAATTTGGGCTTTTTCTTTGTTCATTTTAAAGCCTGCGTCACCTAGCATCTGTAACACTTCGTCAACCAGCTGCAAGTGGTTCTCAAGTGGTTCATCTGTGGCTATCAATATGTCATCTACATAGTGAACTACTTTGCCAGTCCCTAATAAGGGACTGAGCACATCTGCCACAGCTCGATGAAAAATGGAGGGGCTGTTGTGAAGGCCTTGCGGCATTCTTTCCCAGGTGTATTGCATTTGATTTACAGTAAATGCCAGTTTCCACTGGTCTTCTCGTTTGACCTTAATAGACCAAAAACCATTTTTGATGTCAAGCACTGTGAACCACGAAGCATTGGTTGAGACTTGTGATAAGATTGTAGCTGGATTTGCCACTATAGCTGTTGCTTTAGGCAGAACTTTATTGAGATGCTGGTAATCAATGCAAATACGCCATTTACCATTAGGTTTTGGAACTGGTAAACACGGAGAATTTGTAGTTGAACAGCATCGCCGAACTATGCCTCTGATCTCAAGTTGTTTCACTATCTCATGAACAGCGACCTCTGCCTCTGGCTTAATGCGATATTGTTTTTGTGGGGGAGGGGGCTCTCCCTCAATGCATACTTCAAAATCCACAAGGCCGCAGTCGTGTTCATGATTAGCCCAAACATCGCTATGTTTGTTGATGAGAAGTTGAATTGGATCTGTACTGGATATGGACATAATGTTTGCCCTGCCTTGAGGCAGGCATTTCTTTGCCGTTTTGTTTGTTTGTACTTCAATTTGTTTTTCAAAGCAATGAATTACAAAGCCATGTTTTCTCATAATGTCCATACCCAATACAGTTCCTTCGCTGTTATCTGGTAAATACCAGAATTGTTCGTTTAACACTACCATGCCTAGATCGAGTTGGACTGATTTTGTTTGAGTTGCTGTCATCAAAGTATCGCCTATACCTTTAATTTGGATTGTTCGCGTGCTTAGTGGTAACGGAATGTTTGTGCAAGAACAAGCAGCTCCGCTATCAATAAGAATGTTAACTAACCGGCCTCCAAGGTTAGCTCTTATTTTGATTCGGTTTCCGCTTGTGACAACACTTCCTATAGCAACGGAGGCCACGCACCCCTATTGGGGATTGTTGTATTTTGCTAGCAGGTTAGCGATGTCTGCTTGGAGGTTCCTGTACGGGTTATTCGGATTTTTAGGTTGTTCTTCCGTTTGTTTTGGGCTGCTCCCTGAGGAGTTGTTTTTTATGATCAAATTCTCTAACCGCTTAAGAATGTCATCATCAGCTTTAGAGTTTACCTTTTGATTATTTTCGGCCCTCCTTAATCTGAAACAATCTTGTGTAACATGATTATTTTTTCTGCAGAAGTAACAGAAGGGTTGAGATTTGGCCTTTAGATCAAATTTTTTGTTTCCTTTCCCTTCAGCTAGCCATTGTGTTGTTGAAACGGACCGAGTTTTGCTTTGCTTGAGTCTAGCTTCTATTTTGGAAGCCCAATCCACCAGTGACCGGTAGGTATTCTCGGATGGATCGGCTCCATGAACGAGCGCTTGCTGTATATGAGGACCTGCATTATTTTTCAGGAGTTGTAGTAAAACTTCCTGATCACGCCGTGCATCTTCTAATCCCGAGTGCTCTTTATAGGTCACCCATAAACGTTCAGCATAAATTTCAAATGGCTCTTTGTTGGCCTGTTTGATGTCTAAAATTCTGTTCCACTCGGCGTGTGTTGGTCCCCTTAACTCTAATAAAGTCTCCCTCAATCTTTCGTAAACCTCATTTTCATCCTCATCTTCCTGTGTGATTATAATTTCTCCAGATCTCAATTCGCGTGACATTTTTGGTTTTAGCTCGTCTGGAATAGTGAGGAGGGCTACTTGCCAAACGTCTCTAGGCTCTAACTTGTACACTGAGGCCTGTAACATTAAGTTGTCCCAGTAGGGCTGAAAAGGGCCTTTCCTTGGCATCATGCCCACAACTTCTTTGTGTTTTGTGCATTCTTCGCAAGTTAAAGGTCGGCTAATGGTAGTGACTTCATCATCTGCGTTAGTCATTGTTTTAAGTACAGCAACTTTTACTGTTTTTTTGAGAACAGTGCCAGATTTACTTAGAGTTCTTATGGGACTGCGGGGCTTCGGTTCTTCGGGTCTATTTGGATAATACTTTTCAGTCGCGGGTTCTGGAGAAAGATCGCGCACTCCCAGACTAGAGCGTGCATTTGGAGTTTGTCTGCGAGTTTCTGTCAGGGATGATTGATCTTGGATGCCGCTCGGTAGAGCTGCTACCATATCATCCTCATCGCTATCACTGTATATATCATCGCCAATTTTTTAATTTATCGCCGCTATTTTAACTGCAGCTATAGGAAAGCCTGCAGAACCGCAGCACTCATCGAGCACGGACGTGTATTGTTTATCTACTTTAAGTTTCTTTTCAAGCTTTTTAATTTGTGTTCCCATCGCGTCGCCCTGTCTTGCCCAAGTTTGTTTATCATACACAGATGCTTCGACCTGTGCTCTGAGTTTTTTCAACTCCTCTGATCGCGCTTTTTCTAGTTCTTTGATGTTTGAAATCACGCGTTCGTTTTCAGCAATAGTTGCCAAATCATTTCGTCGTAGCAAATAGACAATCGCGACCGGAATTTTCCGAAAATGAGATTTAATCTCTAGTTTCCGCCCCTCGGTAGCGTACCAGGCTAAAATTTGCTCATTATTCCAATCAAAATCTACTCCCTTGTTACGCAAACGGAAAAGAAGATCTTTGATTTGCAAAGCGAGAGATTCCATTACATCCTTGTCTACACTCAAACTACCATTTCCCTGATAAGCCATGTTTTTCTGGTTATCTTAGATTTATACCGGTTTTCTGCGGTTCCGGTCTATCCTGGGTATTCCGACCCGTTCTACCAATGTGTCTATATGAGGTGCGTCTAAGTTTTCCCTCAACACTTTCTAAAAGATACAGGAAAAATGTACTTACCACAGTAGCTGGAGACAGAGAAGGAGAAGCTCAAACCTCATGCTCCGTTTGGATCTGAATTGTCGCGCCGAAAGACGTCACTCGCCTGAGACTGGGAGATCACGGAGGGCGGTCACCACTTTGTAAGCTCCAATCACCGGTCCAATGACGGCGTCCGGTGTCTTGGTTTGAAGGGAATTCAGCGTGTATGTCTTTTCGGGCGCTTCTGAAAAATCACTTTAATTTATTAAACAGTTGATTTCCAATTTTAATTCTGACTCCATTAATAATTTAATCTGACTCCAATTTTAAGTGACTCTTTGTTTTTACTGACTTTTCTCTTAATAGCTGATCAACCGAGGAATTGTGATTTAATTTGGATCTTTACTATTCTTAACATTCCATACTTTCAGTTATTAATACATTATGGACCCGAATGCCGCTTAGAGATCACGTTGGCCAAATCGTGTTTCTCACGGACACAAACCTGTTAATTCTGATTTTAGTCAGTGGATGTAGGGTTTGCTAATCTACCCCTAAAGTCAGTCGCCTACTGCTTACTGACTAGAGAGTGTAGTTTAATTTAGCCATTTCCATACAACTTGCTAAACCAGTGATAGACAGAAATCAAAAGGTCTCCAGATGACGTGCCTACTGCTCCGTTCATACATGTGCCTTTAGTTTGACCTACCTTAACTAAGATTTTGCGGTAGCACCAGCCTCCTTAAATATACTAAAATAATGATTTCAGAATACTTCAGAATAAATCAAGATGTAACATTTATTTTGCCAGGTAAGGTTAAACATCAATTAAAAGAATTAAGCAGAATACACAATACATAACTGATCAGCATAAAATACAAACATAATTCAAAATGCAATATCAAAAATAGTTTCAAAGAGTCAGCATACCTGGCAATAGAGACACACAGCAACAGTGTGGGAAGTTCTGTTTACAGATGCTTCCTTGAGTGGTTTGCCAATCCCCTTTAAATACCCAAGAGGAACAAAAGAACAATAAACATCTAGCACCCAAATATTTATTCAGCTTTTGCTGGACCCTTTCTCGTGCCCAAGTGGTCACGCCTGAGTTTGGGGGATAAACACAAATGGTTATCTATTATCTTTATTGGGGCATCTCCCACATCCAGGGACGTGCACAGACATTTTGAGGGGCAGGGGCTCAAGTGAAATAAAGGGCACTTCTCATAATTACGTTTTTGTTTTGTTTGTTTTTTAACAAAAAAGTATATATATTAATGCAACTCTGACTTCCTTTTTAAAAAATTTTATTTAAAAAGTTAATTAATTTTATCTTCCTCAAACTCACGCAATTGTTTCATTTTCAAAAGATGTCTACAAAATAATCAGTTCACACAGAAACCATGGTCTCCTTAGTATTCACTAGGTTTATAGAGCAGCAAAGGAAACCATTCCACAATGTGCATGTTTTGAAAACATTTTCTATGCTACTAGTTTCAAGTATATATGAAGAGTTCAGATGCAAAAGCCTCTAAGTGCCATCTGAAATTTTCTTCTAAAATGAGCATTTTTTTCAAGCTTGTATATTTAAGTTCAGTAATTTAACTTAAATGACAATTAATAGGTAATTTTCATTGCCAGTAATGTGAAATAAGTGAACATAAACATACAAGCTTGATAAAAATGATCATTATAGAAGGAAATTTCAGATGGCACTTAGAGGCTTTTTCATCTGAACTCTTCATATTTAGAATAACCTAAATAACTGCATCAAGCAGAGGGGCGTGTTTTACTAATAATTTGTTTATTTTTGCACAAGGCACTACATCATTTTAATTATTTTGGTGTTATCAGAATACATAACACTTTAAAATTAAACTTACCAAAATAATTGAGTAAAAATTCAATAAAAGCCAATGTCATGTATGTATTTGTGGTTGTATGGAATACTATTTTATAAAGGTTTAGAGGAAATAAAAAAAGTTAAATTACTCATAAATAAAAAGTTAATTTATAAATATTGTTATTTTTAAAGTTTAATGTTAACTTATTTCTACTCAGTTTTATTTATTAATGTACCAGATGCAGTTACTCAGATTTACTAGATTTACATTTTTTTAGAGTGTATCCTCCATCTGTTTGCATCTGTATATTTCTTCTAAATTCACCAATTTAGATTTCTAAATTTCAGGGGGAAAGACTCTTGATGTATGCAAATTAGGCGTCAACTAGTTAAAATGCGCACATTTGCATCTAATTGACAGGGCAATGCAGGTAAATAGGATAAACAAAATAACTAAAGCATATCACCTGGTGGTGATATATGGTTATTTTATTAACTTATTTTATTACATGGCTTGGTTGAATTCCAATGTAGAATGCGGTGTGTTATTTCTTGATAACAGACCTCTGCCATAAAAAACAGAGCGTTGCTATGGACTCACAGGATTCTAACCGTAGAGACGGAGCGTACTATTTTCTTTAGCGTAAGCAATACAATCGGGTTCAACAATCGGGGGAGAGGGAGAGAGGGAGCGCTTCAGAACTCCTGACCTGATATTTAGATATACTATTCTTCAATAAATATATTTGTTTGACAGGGAAGCTGTGCGCAAAATATATATTATTTTTCAAAAATAAAAAAAAAGCACCCCAGAAAAAAGGGCACTTTCTCTCCAGGAATAAAAAGGGCAGGTGCTCAAGCCCCCTTTGATGTCTATGTGTGCACGTGCCTGCCCACATCAGAAGAACAGGCATTGTTTTCTTTGTTCTGACTGCTCTGCTGCTGCGGGAATGAAACTTCTTTACCACTCGCATCCAAAAGTATTTATTTTGACCTCTCATAAAACAACTGGAGACAGTAGGTGTGTGTGTGTGTGTGTTTTGCATGACTGAATAAGACCTGGGGGGAAGAAGACAGTGTGAGGAGTCAGGCTCCCAGCATGGAGGGAAGAGACAAGATTGGAGAGGTTGTGTTGTGCTCTGTCCCACAGATCTCTTCTTCAGATTAGTGAGTTTTATTGTTTTATTGCAAGTTAGGATTCTTGAATTCAGTCTTAGTAAAAGTCCATCCTTACAGTTTCCGCCCCTGGCCCCTTGGGGCAGATTTAGATCAGTCCCTGAGGGGCCAAAATTTGATGAAGTCCGCTTATGGTTGCAGTTTCCGTAGGGCTGGTACCTGTAATGGATTGAGCGCAATGGCCACGTTCGTTGAAGTGCGCATTGTGCGGAGAAGGCATCTGAAGTAGTGTCACAGGTCGGGGATACGGTGGCACCACGCCGACCGACCTCCCCGTTAACCCCTTGGCAGTGCCCTTCCGAGGAGCTACCCCACAGCCCAGAGACGACAGACAACAGAGTAACAATTTAAAAGACTTTATTATTTAAATGATTCTAAAACTGGAGGCTGCTCTGAATGTGGACGGGGGGGTAAGTATCTGGACACTAAGGTCAGGCCCGTTGGCGGGCGAATATGGCACTGGAGGAAAGACTCTCGAACACAGGGGCGCAGATCCTCACTCCTTGTGGCCATTCTGTCTCTTACAAAGGGGTGGGCACAGGGGACTCAATGGTGGTACTCTTTATCGTTGTTTTCTACCTCACAGGATCGGGATTCGGCTGGCCAAGCGAGGCACCACTACAGGAGGTGGGAACTCTTCCGAAGACGGGCCGGAACCAGCAAGGGAAGGACAGGAAAGTGGCAGCACTAGTTCCACAGCAGCAGTTGAATGAGAGTAAATGCCCTAACGTTGAGCATCTATTCCACAGGGTCAGCCTGGACCACGGCCGGGAAAGATCGTCGGCTTGGACAGAAACGGCACTACAGGAGGTTCGGGACGACGTCAATGTGGGTAAGTAGCTATATCCTCTATTCTTCGGCTTTTGCGTTTCAGGATCAATGCGCCACTGGAACGGCCTCGGGCTCTAGACTCGGGTTGTACACCTCTTCGAAGGCTGCGTGGAGCCGCCACTCTGGCCTCTGGGGATCTGAATCGAACTCGGGTCGCCGCTCCAGGTAGGCAGAGATCGTAGTTCGGGTAGTCAGGTCAAGCCGTCAATGGTGGTGCTTTAACATAGGGGACAAGGCTCTTGGAGGTAGTGGCGCGAGACTGCGGCTCCAAAGCATACAGCTTACGAGGAAGGACCTTCAGGCTGCTCGGTATAACTTCAGGAGAGAGTACTCACAAGGGGCGTTCAGCTGTGATGGCTCAGCATAGAAGGCAGCGCTTTAGACTGTGATGACTCCGCTTATAGGCATCCATGCAACAGCATAAAGAGAGGAGACATTCAGAACGTTCAGTATAACTTCAAGAGAGAATACTCACAATGGGCATTCAGCTGTGATGGCTCAGCATAGAAGACAGCGCTGTAGACTGTGGTGGCTCAGCATGTAGGCATCAATACAACAGCATAAGGAGAGGAGACATTCTGAACATTCAGTGTAACTTCAAGAGAGAGTACTCACAATGGGCGTTCAGCTGTGGTGGCTCAGCATAGAAGACAGCGCTTTAGACTGTGGTGGCTCAGCATAGAAGACAGCGCTTTAGACGGTGGCTCAGCATATAGGTATCAATGCAACAGCATGAAGAGAGGAAACATTCAGAACGTTCAGTGTAACTTCAAGAGAGAGTACTCACAATGGGCGTTCAGCTGTGGTGGCTCAGCATAGAAGACAGCGCTCTAGACGGTGGCTCAGCATATAGACATCAATGCAACAGCATGAAGAGAAGAAACATTCAGAACGTTCAATGTAACTTCAAGAAAGAGTACTCACAATGGGCGTTCAGCTGTGGTGGCTCAGCATAGAGGACAGCGCTTTAGACGGTGGCTCAGCATATAGATATCAATGCAACAGCATGAAGAGAGGAAACATTCAGAACGTTCAATGTAGCTTCAAGAGAGAGTACTCACAATGGGCGTTCAGCTGTGGTGGCTCAGCATAGAAGACAGCGCTTTAGACGGTGGCTCAGCATATAGATATCAATGCAACAGCATGAAGAGAGGAAACATTCAGAACGTTCAATGTAACTTCAAGAAAGAGTACTCACAATGGGCGTTCAGCTGTGGTGGCTCAGCATAGAGGACAGCGCTTTAGACTGTGGTGCGTTCAACTTAGATGCTTGGATCCTCCGCCCATCAACACGTTGTTATTGCACTTTTTTTTTCCCCTCGCTGCAAGCACTGTACTCCGCCCCACACGTGCAATCACCGCAATATCACTCTCATTAATCGTGCAAAGTTCAACGGACACCGCAGTATCACTCCAATTCCCCAAAACTAGAACAATGCTCAAATCCAGCGAGATATTTCCATGCCGGTCGATGGCGGACATCTAGTGAAACAACAGTTTTATTCCTGATAACAGTCAAAGATGTTCCTTTACTGTCGCCTCGTTTCTCACCACACAAAGTGGAACACTTATCTTTCTAGTGGTAGCTCCGATGTATAATCCTTCCCTCCTCAACTCCACGGCTGATAATTCCTCACCACATGCACGGATTCACTGGAAGAAGCTGGCCAGATGAACTGAGCACGTCCTCTCAACACTGCACTTGTCGATCTTTCCCAAGAAAAGCTCACGCCACGAATTATCAACGTCACAGCTTACATGCTCACACTCCTGTAGAACGCTGCTTTTATATCCTTCTCTCGCATATCACTCGCGTCTTTGTTCTCTCCCACAGGTGCGGCCAATCTCTAATCAATGTGAGCTGTCTCGAGCTCATGCGCACTAGCCACCGGAATCAGACTCGGGGTTTCCGGAAAGACGTCTGGGGGGAAGGGGGAACAACAAAAGAAAAGTTACGGCTTTTAGTCACCCCGTGACAGTAGCAGCACTGGCAGAGTGTGAATACGAAGATGATCACAATGGTGAGGACACATCCACGGAACGTCCAGTCCCACCAGGTATAAGCATACCTTGCTGAGCGGGTAGAGGAGCTGGACAGGATTTCTGCAGTCTTTCTCGCCAGATTCGCTTCCACTTGAGCTTGGTTGAGATGGTACTCAGTCTGTAAGATGATTTCTTGCACCAAGTCCATTGTTTTGACCAAAGCTTGAGTGCTCTGTTCATAAAAAGTGTCCTCCCACCAGGGAGAAACGTCCACGTCCATTGGTACCTTCCCCAGGATGTTTATCTGACCCATTGAAAAGTCCTCTTTCACTTCCAAACAGAACGTGTGGTTCGCAGGGCAGGTCAGACCTCCATAGGAGAAGGAATTCATCTCACTGACGACGCACCACTGTGTGTGAGACACTTGAACAGCATCAGAATGACCATGCAATGACTGAACATTAATGAGCTTAGAATTATTTGAAGAAAAGGGTTGTAGAGTGTTGCAGGTACAGATAATGTAACTAGATGTTTCATGACAACAGGTGCGAGTGGTAAACAAGGTTTCAGTGCCCTTCAAAGTCATATACCCCGTCAGATGATCCCATTTTATAATTTGATCCCTCACTACCACGCCAATAGAGCGTATGGTAGTGGAATTTAGATAAATTTGATCTGGGTGAATTAGAGGGAAAGTGGCAAAGAACCCAATACAGCCAGTACATTCATTTCCAGTATACATCATTAATGTTGAAAGCAATTCAGAATACTTAATATTTTTCATTCTTTCTGATGCAAGCCATCTATGCAGATCTAAAATTTCAATAAGATCATTTAAAACATGCCTAGGTGTTTTATGGAGACGAAGATCTAAAATTTCTTGTCTTGCTGCAGTAAACAAATCTTGTGCATACAATCTACAGGCTAAGTCATGCTCGATGGTACGGGTCTGATTGAAAATTGATTGACTGGTCGTCAGAAGCGCCTGCGCCTTGAAATCTGACCGCTTTGATAATGTTTTCGTTACTATTGGTGATGTGTTGAAACCCAGTAGCTACCTGATTTGCCAACCAAGTTGAATATTGAGATTGACCTGTTATTTTGTAAGTGTTGGATATAGAATTAACTGAGCCAAAAAGGCCTGCTATATTTCCAAACAGGTCTCGTTTGGTACGAGCAGATGGAATTTGAACTGCAAGTCTGTTTTTGTAATCAGAAATTAAATCATCGATGCGTGACTGTAGCCATGTATACGTCTTATCATTAAAGTTGCAGTGTTTTACATAAGCAGATAACACATTAGAGATGTTATACGTGACATGTGTTATCACAAGATTGACATCATGTAGTAAAGTCTTATTTACATTTCCTTTGATTATGCCCCCTGGAGGGGTGGTATACAATTTCGGACACTGTGTGGGTTTTTTGTAACCGCATGTGGTTAAGTTAAAGCAATGGTGTAAAGTCCATGAACAATTGTGAGGGCTAGTGAAATTATCCATGTTTGCCTCACATTTTCCCACACAGTATGTTCCTTCTTTTCGGCCAGTCCAAACAAATGTTTTCAAGTTATTGTTAGTGTAACGTAAAGACGGGTCAGAATGCCAGTTCTTCCTTGATCTAATTAACTTACCCGGATCCTCACAGAACACAAAAACCCTGTTCTCCTTGATAGCAAGAATTTACATGATTAACTCACTGACTTTCCAATCAACAAACAGCCTCTGTTCGTCCTGGACTGCCTACAGAAAAACAGATGGCGCCTATCACCTCAGTAACTCAAGTGACTGTCATGTAAAAACACATCTTTTTCCCCTGAATCATTTTGCTTACTCCTCAACAGGAAGTCACGAGGACAAGGCGCCGCAATGTCGGCAATTTCACGAATCCCCTAGGGGACTTCTTAAGACACTGATTAACACACAGACACTGATTTACACCTTAGAACAATAAGACAAGTGTCCGACCACAAGCCATGTGACTGGAAAACGCACGTACACACATTTACATTCACACCCTCCCGGCTCGGACCGCCAAAAGTTCAGCGCGTGGTGTGAACTTTGTATGACTCCACACGCACAAACACAAAGAAACTATACTAACCCTGACCACGTGGTTTACAAATACCCTATAAACTATATAAATTGTATTTCTGGTTGTGTTTCAGGGTCTTAATACCCAAATTACTATATCTATAAGCTGTATTGTTTTATAACCAATGTAATATGCTTGTAAAATCCCGAGACATCGTGTATCTTTGTTGTTGGATCACAGAATCACCGTTCGCGGTATCATTTTGTGCCAAACAGCCCAACGGTGTTGAATCTTTAATCCAAAATCATGGAGGATGCAGTCTTTTATTAATATCAGGCTATAAATGTTTCCAGATAAGTTTATTCCTTCAGCGCAAGACGGAAGAGGCGCGAACTTTTAGGAGGCGGCCGCAACACGCCCTTCCAGATGATTGGCTCCGGAACGGGAGGAAGGCGTGGCTGTGGTCCCTTCAAAAACACGCGCCCGGCTCTCTAAACTTGGCAGTTCAACCGTTCGAGAGAGAGACCCGCTTCTTCCGTTCGCTTTCTTTTTGTTTCGTTTTTACTCTAAGTCTTTGTTTCTTGATACGTTATTTCAGTTTGATGATTCTCATACAAACCACCTAAACCAACTTAAAGACTAAGTTATCTTTGAGCTAAATTTAACGAACTCTCCAAGTTACCATAGCAACCAAACCTCGCCTCCGACGAAGCGGCCGACCACACGTTCCAGGTGCCTTTGTTTCATGAGACGCATACAAGAGGGCTCCAAACAAGTACTGTATATCCTTAAATTTGCAGATCCAAAAGAAACGCTGTTTAAGTTGACTAGAAATTGCTATAGCCTTTGGGTTCTCGTTGAGAAGTAACATTTTAAACTGTTTTGCCTTCTTCCTTGTTCTGATTCTCTCATACACAATCTCACATTTTTCCTAGACTTACAGACACACTCTTTCTCAAACTCACACGCTCCTAGACAGACACACCCACACGCTCCTAGACAAACACACCCCACGTGCTCCTAGCCAAAACACACATACACGTGTTCCTGAACACACACGCTGCCACACCTACACACACCCAAAGCTCTCTCTCTCTCTTCCTCCTCTCTCTCATTTTCTCTTCCCCTATAACCTCGTTATTGTTTTATTCTGTTGCTTTGTCTTATTTTATGTTTTATTGCGATCGCTTATGTTGTTTTGTTTATGCATATTTACTCCTGCGTGATTTGAATTAGTACATGTAATCTTAGTTGTTTGATTAAAACTTCATAATCCTATGAAACTGAATCTGTCTCATATTGTTACATTGCTGAAATCTCTGAGAGTGTTGATTACCTCTAAAAACTCTACCAGTAAATATCTAAACTGTCTATAAACCCTAAAGTATCGTTCTCTGTGGCCACAAGAAGGATATCTTGTCGGTGTTATAGACTGATAGGTTTCTGTTCAGTAATTGTGCATATTGTCTGCCGGACAGATGATTTGCACGATAAATGAACACTAACTTTACCTAAATTTCCCCTGATTGAACACATAAATTCTACCTACTTATCCCCTATTTAGAATAAATTAATTTGTGTATACAACACATTAATATTCATATCTTATGAATATTAATTCTGATTGAGCTAATTAATTCCCCAACACAAAGTCATTGTTGTTACATTAGACACCTTATTTGTTAGATTGAAAAGAAGTTCAGTAAACTTTAAATGTGTATTGTTATGTGTTGTAGTGTGTGTGCACCTATATGTGGATGGTTGGAGATCCTTAGTGGAATAACATTTTTTTGGAACTCCGCCATGGTTGTTATTTTCATATAGTGTGTGCTACCAATGTTACCAATATTTGAATCTGGGAATTCTTCAAGTTGGTACCAGGCGGTAATATTGTGGTGAAATTGTGGTGCGCGTGTGTAGCTTGTGAAGTTTTTGTCTGGAAGATGTCTTACAGCATATTTTTGTTGCACAATTTGGTTCCGGTGCTAATCCGGGGGGCCATGTGACTATTTCTTTGTATGTGACTGGAATGTATGATGTGGATGGCCCCTTAATATATTTCCATACCCATCTACCGCATCCTAAGGTGTGTGCGAGTGTGACTCGTTGTCCCAATTCGATGCAGGTGGGTCCGGACACTGTCCTGGCATCTGGCCTCCATGGAATTGCGACGACTGTCCTATGAAGGAAAAAGATCACAATTAATTCAATGAACCTTTGAACCGTTTACATTGGGACATGTGGTACCATCTTAATTTTCCTCTGATAGTCACGGCCACGCAACTGTTGCAAACAGCTTTAATTTCATAGGGCCCGTGCCATCTTGGGGAAAATGCGTTTTGTTTTAGTCAAGTCAAGTCATTTTCATTTATATAGTGCTTTTAACAATGTAGATTGTCTCAAAGCAGCTTTACAGAGATAAATGTATAATTTAACGTAAGATTGTTTTGGCTTTATAGCGGTTCTTTAATAAAGTTATTTTCCAGCTAAAGTTAGTTTTGATTGATTCGCTTCCGTCGCAACGATCATTTGTTTTTAAATTAGGGCCGCCAAGACGACACCATTCTCTCTACACAGACTTTAAACGCGAACCTGTGAGAAACGCTGATGGCGTTCAGATGCGCATTAAGAACGGGTTCTATAGTTATGTGCGTTTGAATATATGTGTGCAGGTTTGGAATTCCCTACAAACCAAACCTAAACAAATTACTGGTGTTTCCTTATAGTTTTGATTCAGAATTTTATTTTATTTTATCAATTCGGGGTAGATACGCAAATTGAGTTTTCCCGACGACGCGTTATCTGGAGAGTGGGAAAGGGATCCTCCATAGGGAGAGACTAGTTGGTACTTCAGCACTGCGTTGACATCGGGTCCAGGCGAAGGTCCTTCATCAGATCTGGAAACGGCCTGGATCCGGCAGGCTGCGGGAAAACCTTGGGATAAACAAAGACACTAAAATTAGCGTAGATGCCATTCTTCTCATGATGTAACAAGTACATCAGGATTTATGGGAAGTGTTCCCGGTTCCAGCTGACCTAATCTATGCAGCCTAATATTGAATTATAGAAGTCTATAATGTATTATGTGAACGCTATGTCAAAGAGATGTGTCTTTAATCTAGATTTGAACTGACAGAGTGTGTCTGCTTCCCGGACAATGGTAGGAAGGCTGTTCCAAAGTTTTGGTGCTAAATAGGAAAAGGATCTACCGCCAGCAGTTGATTTTGATATTCTAGGTATTATCAACTGGCCGGAATTTTGAGATCGCAATAGACGTGAAGGAGTATAATGCGTTAAGAGCTCGCTCAAGTACTGCGGAGCTAAACCATTTAGTGCTTTGTAAGTAATCAGCAATATTTTAAAATTGATGCAATGTTTAATAGGGAGCCAGTGCAGTTTTGACAGAACCGGGCTAATATGGTCATACTTCCTGGTTCTGGTAAGAACTCGAGCTGCTGCGTTTTGAACTAGCTGTAGTTTGTTTATTAAGCGTGCAGGGCAACCACCCAGTAGAGCATTACAATAATCTAGCCTTGAGGTCATGAACGCATGGACTAATTGTTCCGCATTTGTCAATGAGAGCATATGACGTAATTTAGATATATTTTTAAGATGGAAAAATGCGGTTTTACAGATACTAGACACGTGACTTTCAAATGAAAGATTAGTATCAAAGAGCACACCCAGGTTCCTAACCGACGACGAAGACTTAACAGAGCAGCCATCAAGTGTTAGACAGTATTCTAGGTTATTACGTGAGGAAGTTTTTTGTCCAATAATTAGAATCTCTGTTTTTTCAGAATTTAGAAGTATGAAATTACGAGTCATCCAATTTTTTATATCAGCTATGCATTCTGTTAATTTAGTGAATTGGTAAGTTTCGTTAGGTTTTGAAGAAATATAGAGCTGAGTATCGTCGGCATAACAGTGGAAGCTAATTCCATGTTTCCTAATGATATCTCCTAATGGCAGCATGTACAGAGTGAACAGCAGCGGTCCTAGTACTGAGCCCTGTGGTACGCCATACTGAACTTGTGATTGATAAGACATCTCTTCATTTACTGCTACAAACTGATAACGGTCAGATAAGTATGATTTAAACCATGCTAGTGCAATTCCACTAATGCCAACATAGTTTTCTAGTCTATTTAAAAGAATGTTGTGGTCAATGGTGTCAAACGCAGCACTAAGATCGAGTAACACTAATAGAGAGATACAACCATGATCGGATGATGAGAGCAGTCTCAGTACTATGGTATGGTCTAAATCCAGACTGAAAATCCTCGCAGATATCATTTCTTTCTAGAAAGGAACATAGTTGTGAAGATACTGCCTTTTCTAGTATCTTTGACAGAAAAGGTAGATTCGAGATCGGCCTGTAATTGACTAATTCTGAAGGATCAAGTTGCATGGTGCAAGTTGCAAGTTTTTTGGTACGTATCCTAGAGACAAAGACGAATTAATGATATTAAGAAGAGGATCTATGACCTCTGGAAGCATCTCTTTCAGTAGCTTAGTCGGTATAGGGTCTAACATACATGTTGTAGATTTAGATGATTTAACGAGTTTAGTAAATTCTTCCTCTCCTATAGCAATGAATGAATCAAATTTTTCCTCAGGGAGACTAAAATGCACTGCCTGATGCGATACTGTAGTAGACGGTTGCATAGTTATAATTTTATCCCTGATATTATCAATCTTATAAGTGAAGAAGTTCATAAAGTCATTACTGCTGTGCTGCTTGGAACCTTCTGTGTTTGAAGCTTTCTTTTTCGTTAGTTTAGCCACTGTTTCAAATAAATACCTAGGATTATGTTTATTTTCTTCTAATAGGTTTGAAAAATAAGCAGATCTAGCAGCTTTTAAAGCCTCTCTGTAAGCAATCGAGCTCTCCTTCCATGAAATGCGAAATACCTCTAATTTTGTTTTCTTCCAGTTGCGCTCGATTTTTCTGGCTGCTCTCTTAAAGGAGACATATCATGCTTTTAAATTGTTCCTTTTTACATATAAATCATACATTTGTGGTCTATATAAAGCGGAACTGCAATGCTTGGGTCTGAATTCCTCATTATTATAGCTCCACAGGCCCCTTTTTTACCCCTTTTCTGATGTGCCTCTGAGAGCAACCCGTTTTGGTGCGGTCTCTTTAAATATAAATGAGACACTTCATACCCCGCCCCCTCTCCAGGTTGCAGCGGCGTCACTCTGTTCAACTCCACCCCGTTCGGCCATTTTTGTAGTTTAATAGCAGAGATACGATTATCTAGCGGCACAGAAACTTGAAAAACGTTAACAAAATGTCAACAATGGACTTGTCCATCCAGCCTTATATGTTCGAGCCGGAGTCGGACCCGGCGCAGGCGCAAGATGAAAATGAAGACGACGAACCTGAACAACGTCTTCATATGGATGTATCCCAATGGTGTGTTACTGTATTTACATTTACTTCTCCATCCATGCCCACTACTATACAGGTGCTTCCCAATAAATTAGAATATCGTGAAAAAGTTCATTTATCTCAGGAATTCAACTTAAAATGTGAAACTAATAAATTGTATAGATTCAGATTCAGATTCATTTTATTTAAACAGGGACAATGCACAAAATAACATTAACCTTGTATCAAAACAAGGAGAGATGCATTGTGCCAGGTTATAGCACAAGTGCTATTTTCCGCCCGTAGTCCCTTCACAGAACAATAAGACAATAAAACAAAATTTCATAAAAATAAAAAACATTAAAATATACAATTTTACAACTACAGTCACACTTAATTTTCAATTAAAACTATCATATGCTCAATTGTTCCCCCTTCCTTAAACCAAAACACACACACACACACACACACACACACACACACACACACACACACTTCATAAATGTGTACAATTTTGTTGTGACAGTAACCATGCCTTTGTCAAACTCGAAAAGGTTAGAGGATTTGTACATGTAATAAGGTGTGTAGGGAGAGTATTCCACTGAGTTATGGCCACAAAAGAAAAAGTTGATTTGCCAAAAGAAGTTTTGCGATTGGGAATATTGCACTCTCCTCTAGTGGCTGACCGAGTAGCTCTTTTTTTTTCTGAGTTGAGCGTAATACATTTTTTTAAAGGAGGAGCGACAGCATTATACATGATTTTAAAAAGTAAGCAAACATTTGAATGCTTTATCAAATTTCCAAAATTTAAAATATTGTACTTAGTAATTATTTTGCAGTGGTGATATTGACGCGTTTTTTTATCATGGATCTTAAGTGCTGTTTTATATAATGATTCAAGTGGTCTTAAGACTGTCTTACCCGCTTGGGACCAACTTGTCATGCAATACAAAAAATGTGGAACAATCATTGCACTTAAGTAAGTATTTGATGCCTCAATGGTAAGAGAGTTTCTTATATATCTGTAATTTATAAGATTAAATTTTAGTGTACTACTCAATCTTTTAACATGTTTTTTAAAACTAAGAGTTGGGTCCAGGGTAACACCCAAATATTTGAATTCATCCACATTTTTAATTGCATGCCCATTTACTAAAACCTCAGGACATTCCTTCAGTTTACATCTATTTTTAAAAAACATGGTTACCGTCTTTTCAGTATTCAAAGTGAGACATGAATTATGTAACCATTCAACAACCTTATGCATTACATTTGTTAATTTTAAAGCAACCTCTGTAGCATTCTTCCCATGAGTGTACAGCACAGTATCATCCGCATACATTATTATATCAATATCATTACATACTAGTGGAAGGTCATTTATATATATACTAAAAAGCAGTGGCCCTAAAATTGACCCTTGCGGGACTCCCATGGTACAGCTTTTCAAGGGAGATAATGTGTTGTTGATTCGCACGCACTGATGTCGTCCACTCAGGTAAGATTTGAACCAGTTTTGTGTATTTTTTGAAATAGTATAGTATAGTAATGAGTATAGACTCATTGAAATCAAAGTGAGATATTTAAAGCCTTTATTTGTTATAATTTTGATGATTATGGCTTACAGCTTGTGAAAACACAAAATAAAAATCTCAGAAAATTTGAATATTGCATGAAATCACAGAGTTACACAGTAATCCCATGGTCATTGAACCGGGTTTTGGTTCTTTTGGCAGTGTGGGCAGGTGCAAATCCTGCTGGAAAATGAACTCAGCATCTCCATAAAGCTTGTCTGCTGAAGGAAGCATGAAGTGCTCTAAATGTCCTGGAAGATGGCTGTTGACTCTGGACTGTGCTTTATACATATATAGATTTAACACAGCCATCTTTCATTTTAAGTTGAATTCCTGAAATAAATTTACTTTTTCACGAAGCACCTGTAATATTTCTTTTTTTTACAATGATTATTTAACACTCACAAAATAATATTTAAGTTATTATAAACTATTAAAGAAAAAAACACAAAAGTAATAGTGAACTTTTTGTGTTAATTTATAATCTAAAGTTTATAGTCCAGGGATAACATTTTAGATAGATTTTTTTATATTTGTTCTGAACATGCTGAAAACAATCTGTTAAAATTTTTATCAATATTGTAAATTATAAGGACTAAACTGCTATCTTGGCAACTGCTTCTCATGGGTGAACTGTGCCTAATTAGTGTACAGAAATGTTTTTGAAGCATAAGTAGGTGTTTGATGTTGTTGTTGTGTAAAAGTAGCATGCCGTTAAAAAAAAAAAAAAAAAAAAAAAAAGGTAGGCTACACCTGTACTAGACCAGTGCTTTGGATCAAATCAGAATTCATAAACTGCCCTTTACGATATCTCTGCAATGTTCATATTCATAATGCGTATATGCTAACTTTACATTAACATGTGGTTTATTTACTTACTCCACAAAACTGACGTTTTTGTTTTTTATCTTTATTCCAATCATGTGTTCAGGTGTTCTTGTGGTAACTGTGCAACTATGCCAACTGAAGTTGAAAATCGATGCTGTCGAGAAACTCCTAAGGTAAGTGTGCTTTGTTAGTACATTAGGTTAGAGTATACACAATCCACCATAATAAATTAAACATTTGTTAGGTTACAGCTCGAATGGAGGAAGTATCCAGTCAGCTGACATGCATGGTGGATCATCCTGGATTTGAGCCTGTTTGTCTCAATGAGTATTCTCTACAAAATGCAATAAATGTTTACAAAGCACAGTATGGGCCATTACATCTAAGAGGAATGGTACAGTAAGTGAATTTTTGTTTAGTCCATTTATTGAAATACAAATTTACAATTTTTATAACTACAAAGAAACAAAATCTTGTAATAATTTTCATTGCAAACTGAGTAATTTCACCTCTTTGTGTTTTAGTCGTTACAGGTATTGTGCATACAGGAACTTTGTTTCCTGGTGCTGGGGATATCTGGGCCAGAAAGTGCGTGTTGTGCAGGAGTTTCCAGACAATGAGGGACAGTATGTGGGCTTCAGACCGGTCCGGGATTGAAGCGGGAGACGTAAGCGGAGACCACTGTTGCCTTGTCTGGTCGTGGATGCTGAGATGAGAGTGTTGGTGGGATAGGGATCTTTTCTACCTCATCTATATACGGAGTTGGATCAGGGAAAACTTGTTCAAAGACCAGCTCCATGATGTCGTCGACATATTCTGTTGACAGAAAATAATTTCCATAACCTATTTTGCTGAAAGGAATAGTTCACCTCAAAGTTGAAAATTGTGTCATCATATACTCACCCTCAAATTGTTTCTAACCTGTATGAATTTTTTTTTCTACTATGGAAGTCATTGGGTATCAACAACTGTCTGGTTACCGACAGTCTTCAAAATATCTTTTTTTGTGTTTAGCAGAAGAAAGAAATTCATACAGCTTTAAAACAACTTGAGGGTGAGAAAATGATGACACAGTTTTCAACTTTGAGGTGAACTATTTTTTTAAGTATGTTCTATTGCACTGCCATTTATAGTGGCATTGAAGTTATTTATTTTTGTTGTGTGGCTTTGGTTCAATTGTTATTACTCTGCATGAGAACGTCATTATGTTATAAATAAAACTTTTTTATTGTTATTAAAATGCTGCTACAATGATTTAGATTTATTGAAATCTAATTAACCACATTAACACACAGAAACATTAATAGTCCCTAAAAGACTTACTCAAGGTTGCTGGTGTTTTGATTGGCTTAGAAGTTCTTTCTCCCTTCTTGTACTTGGGGCAAGACATTCTGTACATGGGCTCTCCATATGAGGTGGTAGCTTGCAGACGGTGAGAATTTTCTTTGAAGTGCATTGCCGCCAGGTACAGCCTAGTAGAATAGAGAATAATATATAGTTAAATAAAATTAATATTTCAACGTAATACATTTAAAAGCTATATGAAAACACGCAGAATACAAACATTGAACAAACTAAAAACACAAATGCATTGGCCCACTGGTGTGGGTGTTGTTTAGGACAGTTAGTGCAGGTGGGATGAATTTAAAGTATTTTAAGTAATTTAAAAAGTGAACTGAGCGATTATAACGCCTTTGCAATACTTTTTACCTGCACAGCATTCCCAGGAAAGGATAGTGATTGATTTTTGGGGCAAAGAGCAGGATGATACTGTGGAAAGCTTCAACAGCTGAAGTCTGCAAGTGGGGACTGAGTTTTTCAACGTCCTTGAGAATCCTCTTGGATGTAAGCAAGTTCTCCAGCCAGCAGAATGCAGGTGTAGCTATAACAAATATAGATTAAAGTAATTGCCTACATAAATTCAATAGTAAAAGGTAATAAAATCATCACCTGGTTTTAACCATTGCTTTGTATCCCGTGTAGTTTGCAGTGGATGTAAACACTGGGGGAATGCAGGATCATCATGTGTGTGAATGTCTAGCACATGGTTAAGAATGGAGGTCCACTTTGCTACTCTTTCCTGGGGGGTCGTTGAGGAAGCAGCTGTCCAGTAGATATGATTCTTTATACTGCGAAGCCATTTGCTCAGTTGTGTGCAATCTTTTTTTTTAGCTATATTTACCATCTTTTTGGATATCCCTAAAGACCAAAAAAATGTTAAACAGACAAGAAAATAAATTATTTACTGAGTAAACTTATACATGTTTAAAAAACAGCCAATATACAGCTATAATTTCATCATCGACATTGATAAAATACCTTTTTCTATGTGCCAAACATCGTAGTAGTGGGTGATCTTGGCTTCTTCTCTCAAGTATTTTTGGACCTGAGGATGCCGGTCTGTGACAATACAGTCAAAAGATAAATTGTGTGCATTCAAAACTCCAAGACTGCGTTTCAGTCCCTCAAGCTCCATATGATAACTTCCACCCACTTCATTGCTCTGCAAGTACAATAAAAACATGATTCAATGTGGTTTAATCTCAGAGAAAATGCACTGTTATTTTTAATTACTTGAATTAGTTGTAGGTCAATGACTCTCTGGCTCCTCAGATCCATCATTGTGTAACTCCCGAACTTTGCCGTGTGTCCTTTGAGATTCACAATCTGAATATTAGTAATTGCATCAATCCTGGCCTCTGAAGTTGTTACATAAATATAAGAATATTAAGAATAATAATGATAGAGGACCAGTACATACCTGGAGAGTCAGCCCTCATGTCACCACCAAGTATGGCATTTTGTTCTTTTAGCTTCTCCATTATACCATCCTGTGTTGACTTCCACTTGTATATAATAGCTGGCTCTATGTAAAGTCTGGCATGCCGCCTATAGGTATTGTGCTGGAACATTTGCAGCCTCATTGCTCTGAATATCTAAGCAAAAACAAACATGTTCCAGTATGCCAATATTTAACACATTACAACTTTGAAGCTTTGAGTGTAAAGTTTCTACTTTTTCCACTCTGAAAAATGAGCCGCCATTGGAATACACAGCAACTGAAAGCTGTAGATTCCCTGCTGGGGTGCCTCCATGTAGTGGTTGACTATTCCATGTTCTTACAAAATCACAGTGTGGACATCGCTGCTCTACACACAGAAAAGTCCCAACTGTTCTGGTCCGCACCCTTGTCCCTCGTTGACACACTGGGCACACCTCAAAAAGTTCTAAGAGGCATTTTTCATATACAATATAAGTAAGCATTTTGTAGGTCGGTATAGAAGGGTCAATGCTATAGAAACAAACAAGCACAACATGCAAACATAAATATACATAGTACAACTAGTTCTTGAAAGAGTCTGCATAAATTATTTACTGGTATTGTTATGCTTACATGTGTCCAGTATCCTCTGTCAAAGCACTTATGGATTCCTGAGGGTTGTAGGTTAGATCATGTGGGCTTTGTATCATTGTAGAGCTGCCCTCTAAAGAGTCAACACCCACTTCGGTCTGCTCCAGACAGGGTCTCTTTATTGGCGTGATTTCATCCTCAATATCAAGCAACTGGTGTCGCTTAGCTGGTGTGGAGGACAGGAAAGCATGTGTTCGCACAAAGGTAGTAGTTGAAGTGCAGACTCCAACATCTGAGCACTTTGGGTGCCTTTGAGTAAAAAAAAGTATTAGCAACACTGTTATATTAGCTTAGTTTTGTTTTTATAATAAAATTTACAGCCTAGCAGTTAACCCATTTTGCTTACCTGTACTCTTGACATGAGGTAGGAGTGTTTTCATAGAAAGCTGTGTCCCAACTGAGCACATCTGGGGTTTTGTTTGACAGCCTTTGTCAGCAAATGTTGGTTTGTGCCTTGTTGGTTTAGCCATCTAAATAAAGTGAAAGTCGATTTCTCTTGTTAAAACAAGTACACTAACACGACAAATTACTATATCCTATTCTTACCACTAAAAATCTGTATTGATAATATGCTACGTTTAGAAAAGCATCAGAAAACACAGCAGCTAAATAACCATTGTCAACATGACACTCAACAACAGTAATACTGCTACAGACGTGTAAAGTTACTTAAAAAGAAAAGAAAAGACAAAAGTACTCCTAAACCCTGACCACCATTTGTTTTAAGAAATGAAAGTACAGCTTTTTTACAGCTTACCGATGTGCTCTGTCCGTCATCTCTAAAGATAGAAAGAACTGACCCTTCCATCAGACGAAGTCGATCGGCAAATCCTTCTTTATACTGCCGGAGGTTGATGAAGCAGTTGTCACTGAAGTGATTCGCGCACACAAAAATGACTTTACCCACAGATGTGGGTATATTTCCGCAAAAAATAAAACTCAACCAGGCACTCCGACGAGGTTCTGATGCTGGGAGACAGTGTAATGACGCGTGTGGGTTAGTACATCCAACAACCGAACAATTTGACTTACGCTCTCGTAAATTCTGCATATTTGAGCTTGGACTACAAATTCGTAGCGAGAAATAAAAATGGCGGATTGCTCCAAGTGTTGAGCCGGTAGTCGATGTCCTTATTTGGCAGTTCCGCTGCAAATACTGTGACGTGATAGTTCACAAAACGTCATAGATAATAGAAAAATCCAAACCGGTTGAAAAATCCGGCCAAAACAGAATATAAAGATATCAACGAAACACCTGAAGAGACTAATTTGAAATTTTCTATACTTCTAAACACTAAAAATATGCAACAAACTGCTATTAAGGGCTAAAAAAGTGGATTTTGCATGATATGTCCCCTTTAAGGGCCCGAGTGTGCTCGTTGTACCACGGCGTTGGATTATTTTCTTTAATCTTCTTTAAGCGCAAAGGAGCAACTGTGTCTAAAGTGCTGGAAAAGAGAGAGTTAAAAGTTTCTGTTGCAATATCAAGTTTTTCTAAGCTATCCGGGATGCTAAAATGATGAAACTGATCAGGAAGATTATTAATAAAGCAATCTTTAGTAGCAGAAGTGATAGGTCTAACATATTTGTAACACGGAGTCGGCTTTGCAGCCTTGGCTAAATGTAATTTACACGAGACTAGATAATGATCTGAGATGTCATCGCTCTGCTGCAGAATTTCAACGGCATCAACATCTATTCCATGTGATAATATTAGATCTAGAGTATGATTACGACGATGAGTAGGTCCTGACACGTGTTGTCTAACTCCAATTGAGTTTACAATGTCTTTAAATGCCAAACCCAATGCATCTTTTTCATTATCGATGTGTATATTAAAATCACCAACAATTAGTACTTTATCTGCAGCCAATACTAACTCTGATAGAAAGTCTGCAAATTCTTTGATAAAGTCTGTATGGTGCCCTGGTGGCCTGTATACAGTAGCCAGCACAAATCTCAAACGTGATTTATCATTTTTACTATATATTTTTACATTAAGCACTAACACTTCAAAAGAATTATATTCGAAACTTGATTTCTTAGTGGTTTTGAAAATATTACTATAAATTACAGCAACACCACCCCCTTTGCGTTTCAGACGAGGTTCATGTTTATAACAGTAATCTTGCGCGGTGGACTCATTTAAAGTAATGTAATCGTTTGGTTTTAGCCAGGTTTCTGTCAAACACAGCACATCTAGGTTATTATCTGAAATCATATCATTAACAATGAGTGCTTTTGAAGTAAGCGATCGAATATTCAGCAACCCAAGCTTTAGCATTTGCTCATCTGTATTATAGCTGTTTTTTATTTGTTGAACATCAATTAAATTTTTAACCTTAGATAGGTTTAAACATTTTTTGGATTTCCAAAATCGGGGAACAGACACAGTCTCTATATGATGATAGCTAGGTGAAAGAGGCTCTATGTGATGGGATTTATCTGACCTGGGTGACGCGAGGCCGCTAGCAGACGGTTGGTTTAGCCAGTCTGTCTGCTTCCTGACCTGGTGCCCAATTTGTCATGTTTGAGCTCTAAGACTATGTGCCATATTACTAGATAGAAGAGCAGCACCATCCCAGGAGGGATGAATACCATCTCTTTTCAACAGGTCAGGTTTGCCCCAAAAACTTTTCCAATTGTCTATGAATTCTATATTATTACACGGACACCACTCAGACAGCCAGCGATTCAGTGAACACAATCTACTAACTATCTCATCACTCCTGCGAACAGGAAGGGGGCCAGAGCAAATTACAGTGCCTGACATCGTACTTGCAAGTTCACACACCTCTTTAATATTAATTTTGGTGATCTCCGACTGGCGGAGTCGAACATCATTAGTGCCGACATGAATAATGATCTTAGAGAATTTACGATTAGCATTAGCCAGCACTTTTAAATTTGCTTTGATGTCAGGCGCTCTGGCTCCCGGCAAACATGTGACTATGTTCGCTGGTGTCTCTATTTTCACGTTCCGTGTGATCGAATCACCAATTACTAGGGCACAATCAACAGAATTCTCAGTGGGTGTTTCACTGAGCGGGGCAAATCGATTTGTTGTGGTAATCGGAAAGGAAGAGTGGTTTTTTGATCCGCGACTAGAGCGATCCCTCACTGTCACCCATTTGCCCGGCTGCACAGGCTCTACTTCAGCTGGAACCGAATCATGTAAAGAGTTCACTATGCTAGGCGCATCCAAAATAGTATCTAAAGCTCTAGCACTCTTACTATCCTCAATTAAAGTTTGGATGCGTGTCTCTAATTCTGAAATCTTCTCTGTCAGCCTAACTGTCTCCTTACATTTATCACATATAAATCCTACATTGCCAACAGAGAAGTCTATGCTAAACATGTGACATGAAGTGCAGGTGACAATAACAGGACAAGACATTACTCACCGTGTTTGTTGACTGATTATTACTTACCTGAGCTTTTATGAACTCAAAGGCGCGAGCGCGCGAGAGAAAAAATAAATAAATAAAACAGCTGAGCGCACGGGTGGCGCGTTAACAGGCTAGCAGTAGCGAATTAGCGTGTTGTGTTAGTAGTAACGGAAGCTAGCGATGTCAATCTGAGATGTTGGGTAAGCTGTATTTAGTATAAACAACTACAAATTGTAGTAAATGATGGTTCAAAACAAAGAAATACGAGGCTAAGACGGAGCTTACAGCACCGAAGCAAACACACTCACAGCAGGCAGCAGGCAGCGAGGCAGACAGGAGCAATCGATCAGCGATTTTACAAAAACGCGTACCATCACAATGTCTCCTTCTGAAAATGTTGTTTCAGAGGTTGGGTTAAATTGTGCATCATTTGTCAGGTCTGACTGCTGTTGTTTCAGTCCAGCCTGGGCGTGCAGCACCTTCAACCTTTCTTGCAATTGCACCAACACCGTCTGCTGAGTTGCGAGCATGAGGGGCCCCAGGTCTGCTGGGGAAATTTCTGGATCAATGGGTAACTTCATCACCCTTCCAGTCATAAGCTCATATGGGCTGATGCCTGTAGCTTTTGATGGGGTTGCTCGCAGCACAGTCAGAACAGTGGGTAAAGCATCACTCCACCTGTTTTGGTGTTGAGCTATTTGCTTAGCAATATTTTCTTTGATGGTGCGGTTCGCACGTTCAACCATACCAGAGCTTTGCGGCCTGTATGAAATGTGAAATTTTTGCTTGATGTTCAGAATTTTGCACATATTTTTCATGACTTGTCCAGTAAAGTGAGACCCTTTATCTGATTCAATTTGAATGGGTGCTCCCCAAAGAGGAATGATTTGGTTCGCCATCACACGTGCCACGGTGTTCGCTGTATTATTGCGAGTGGGAATTGCGTCAACCCATTTTGAGAATTTGTCAATTATCACGAGGCAATAGCGATACCCTCCCTTGGCACTGGGAAGCGGACCAATGAAATCCAATTGTAAGGACTCCCAGGGCCCTTTTGGTGGTTCTGGTCTGCGTAGGTTTGTTCGACCTAGCTTTCCCTGGTTAATTGTTGCACACACCAGACAGGCATAGCACCATCTTTCAATGTCAGCTGTCATTCCTTGCCACCAAAACTGTTTTTGTATCAACTGTGCTGTTTTTGTAGCCGATACATGCGCATAATCATGATATAATTTGATTATTGGTTTTTGGAGGGCTTCTGGAACGACAAATTTCCCATCTCGGATTACTATGCCTTCAATTACGTTCACCATCTGATCATGTTTCAAATGTGGCACAAGTTCTTCATCAGAGACCCACAGATCTTGTTGATACTGTTTGAGGTCGATGGGTGTGACTTGTGCAGCACTTGCTACAGAAACAGAGGTTGTCTCGTTTTGCCAACGGTCGCCTTTCACTGCTGCCAGCTTTGCCAATTGGTCAACAATGTTATTGTTTCTTTCATGCACATCTGGATTTTTGTTAATGTGCGCGCGCACTTTTACCACGGAAATGGAGTTTTCTCGCGCTTGTACAGCTTGCCATATCGCAGTTATGGTGTTGAAATGTTTTATGGGCGTTCCAGCAGAAGTGAGGAATTTTCTCAATTGCCATTGTGCCATAAAATCAGTTACGACGCCGAAAGAATACCGACTGTCAGTGTGCACGCAGAGCGGTTCAGGGTGTGCCTTGATTGCTTCTTGCAATGCAATGAGTTCAGCTTCTTGTGCGGATATGTTAGCTGGTAGTTTAAACAATAATTGCCGTTTAGCATCTGTCTCGGGAAGATGAGGGGTCCACACTGCACAGCCAGTATAGAAATGACCATTTTGACAGAATCGAGACCCATCAATATACACATGCACTTGGCCTGGAAGTGGCTCGTCATGGACAAGGCTTTGTGCCTCTTGTTTGGGCTGGCATGTGTGCGGGTGTCCCTCAACATCCCCGAGCAGATGTGGCAAAATTTGTGTGTTTTTTGTTGTGATTTCGCGCGCTTGAATGTCTGCTAGCCATCTCGCTAATCTTTGGGAGGAAACTCCCTTTATTCGGCCCTGTAACAGCATTCGTACAGGCGTGTGCATTGTGTGTATAACCACAGATTGGAAACCTACAATGGGTTCTGTTGTTTTTAGCATCCAATGCACCGCAAGCACATGCTGTGTACATGGGTCGAATCCTTGTTCGACCAGAGATTTTTTCCGGCTGTAGTACGCGATTGGACGCAGTTTTCCTCCATATTCCTGAGCTAAGACTCCACTTAGCGTAATTTCATGCGCGTCTACTTGAATGTGGAACCCTTTTGATGGGTTGGGCAAACCCAGGGCGGGCGCGGCGCACAAACGCTGTTTCAAATCTGTAAAAGCCTGTTCGTGTTCATCGGTCCATTCAAGGACATCATTTGGTTTTGTTTTCCCTTTTAAAAGCGAATACAACGGTGCGGCGGTATTTGCAAAATCAGGGATGAAATCTCGTAAATAGTTTGCCGTTCCTAATACTTTTTGCAACGAGTTTAAAGTATAAGGTCGAGGCAGTTCGGCAATGCATTTTTTCCTGTCGTCTGTTAAAGCTCTGTGGCTTTGAGTCAGAGTGTATCCTAAATAGTGTACCTCCCTCTGCGCAATTTGGGCTTTTTCTTTGTTCATTTTAAAGCCTGCGTCACCTAGCATCTGTAACACTTCGTCAACCAGCTGCAAGTGGTTCTCAAGTGGTTCATCTGTGGCTATCAATATGTCATCTACATAGTGAACTACTTTGCCAGTCCCTAATAAGGGACTGAGCACATCTGCCACAGCTCGATGAAAAATGGAGGGGCTGTTGTGAAGGCCTTGCGGCATTCTTTCCCAGGTGTATTGCATTTGATTTACAGTAAATGCCAGTTTCCACTGGTCTTCTCGTTTGACCTTAATAGACCAAAAAACATTTTTGATGTCAAGCACTGTGAACCACGAAGCATTGGTTGAGACTTGTGATAAGATTGTAGCTGGATTTGCCACTATAGCTGTTGCTTTAGGCAGAACTTTATTGAGACGCTGGTAATCAATGCAAAGACGCCATTTACCATTAGGTTTTGGAACTGGTAAACACGGAGAATTTGTAGTTGAACAGCATCGCCGAACTATGCCTCTGATCTCAAGTTGTTTCACTATCTCATGAACAGCGACCTCTGCCTCTGGCTTAATGCGATATTGTTTTTGTGGGGGAGGGGGCTCTCCCTCAATGCATACTTCAAAATCCACAAGGCCGCAGTCGTGTTCATGATTAGCCCAAACATCGCTATGTTTGTTGATGAGAAGTTGAATTGGATCTGTACTGGATATGGACATAATGTTTGCCCTGCCTTGAGGCAGGCATTTCTTTGCGGTTTTGTTTGTTTGTACTTCAATTTGTTTTTCAAAGCAATGAATTACAAAGCCATGTTTTCTCATAATGTCCATACCCAATACAGTTCCTTCGCTGTTATCTGGTAAATACCAGAATTGTTCGTTTAACACTACCATGCCTAGATCGAGTTGGACTGATTTTGTTTGAGTTGCTGTCATCAAAGTATCGCCTATACCTTTAATTTGGATTGTTCGCGTGCTTAGTGGTAACGGAATGTTTGTGCAAGAACAAGCAGCTCCGCTATCAATAAGAATGTTAACTAACCGGCCTCCAAGGTTAGCTCTTATTTTGATTCGGTTTCCGCTTGTGACAACACTTCCTATAGCAACGGAGGCCACGCACCCCTATTGGGGATTGTTGTATTTTGCTAGCAGGTTAGCGATGTCTGCTTGGAGGTTCCTGTACGGGTTATTCGGATTTTTAGGTTGTTCTTCCGTTTGTTTTGGGCTGCTCCCTGAGGAGTTGTTTTTTTATGATCAAATTCTCTAACCGCTTAAGAATGTCATCATCAGCTTTAGAGTTTACCTTTTGATTATTTTCGGCCCTCCTTAATCTGAAACAATCTTGTGTAACATGATTATTTTTTCTGCAGAAGTAACAGAAGGGTTGAGATTTGGGCTTTAGATCAAATTTTTTGTTTCCTTTCCCTTCAGCTAGCCATTGTGTTGTTGAAACGGACCGAGTTTTGCTTTGCTTGAGTCTAGCTTCTATTTTGGAAGCCCAATCCACCAGTGACCGGTAGGTATTCTCGGATGGATCGGCTCCATGAACGAGCGCTTGCTGTATATGAGGACCTGCATTATTTTTCAGGAGTTGTAGTAAAACTTCCTGATCACGCCGTGCATCTTCTAACCCTGAGTGCTCTTTATAGGTCACCCATAAACGTTCAGCATAAATTTCAAATGGCTCTTTGTTGGCCTGTTTGATGTCTAAAATTCTGTTCCACTCGGCGTGTGTTGGTCCCCTTAACTCTAATAAAGTCTCCCTCAATCTTTCGTAAACCTCATTTTCATCCTCATCTTCCTGTTTGATTATAATTTCTCCAGATCTCAATTCGCGTGACATTTTTGGTTTTAGCTCGTCTGGAATAGTGAGGAGGGCTACTTGCCAAACGTCTCTAGGCTCTAACTTGTACACTGAGGCCTGTAACATTAAGTTGTCCCAGTAGGGCTGAAAAGGGCCTTTCCTTGGCATCATGCCCACAACTTATTTGTGTTTTGTGCATTCTTCGCAAGTTAAAGGTCGGCTAATGGTAGTGACTTCATCATCTGCGTTAGTCATTGTTTTAAGTACAGCAACTTTTACTGTTTTTTTGAGAACAGTGCCCGATTTACTTCGAGTTCTTATGGGACTGCGGGGCTTCGGTTCTTCGGGTCTATTTGGATAATACATTTCAGTCGCGGGTTCTGGAGAAAGATCGCGCACTCCCAGACTAGAGCGTGCATTTGGAGTTTGTCTGCGAGTTTCTGTCAGGGATGATTGATCTTGGATGCCGCTCGGTAGAGCTGCTACCATATCATCCTCATCGCTATCACTGTATATATCATCGCCAATTTTTGAATTTATCGCCGCTATTTTAACTGCAGCTATAGAAAAGCCTGCAGAACCGCAGCACTCCTCGAGCACGGACGTGTATTGTTTATCTACTTTAAGTTTCTTTTCAAGCTTTTTAATTTGTGTTCCCATCGCGTCGCCCTGTCTTGCCCAAGTTTGTTTATCATACACAGATGCTTCGACCTGTGCTCTGAGTTTTTTCAACTCCTCTGATCGCGCTTTTTCTAGTTCTTTGATGTTTGAAATCACGCATTCGTTTTCAGCAATAGTTGCCAAATCATTTCGTCGTAGCAAATAGACGATCGCGACCGGAATTTTCCGAAAATGAGATTTAATCTCTAGTTTCCGCCCCTCGGTAGCGTACCAGGCTAAAATTTGCTCATTATTCCAATCAAAATCTACTCCCTTGTTACGCAAACGGAAAAGAAGATCTTTGATTTGCAAAGCGAGAGATTCCATTACATCCTTGTCTACACTCAAACTACCATTTCCCTGATAAGCCATGTTTTTCTGGTTATCTTAGATTTATACCGGTTTTCTGCGGTTCCGGTCTATCCTGGGTATTCCGACCCGTTCTACCAATGTGTCTATATGAGGTGCGTCTAAGTTTTCCCTCAACACTTTCTAAAAGATACAGGAAAAATGTACTTACCACAGTAGCTGGAGACAGAGAAGGAGAAGCTCAAACCTCATGCTCCGTTTGGATCTGAATTGTTGCGCCGGAAGACGTCACTCGCCTGAGACTGGGAGATCACGGAGGGCGGTCACCACTTTGTAAGCTCCAATCACCGGTCCAATGACGGCGTCCGGTGTCTTGGTTTGAAGGGAATTCAGCGTGCATGTCTTTTCGGGCGCTTCTGAAAAATCACTTTCATTTATTAAACAGTTGATTTCCAATTTTAATTCTGACTCCATTAATAATTTAATCTGACTCCAATTTTAAGTGACTCTTTGTTTTTACTGACTTTTCTCTTAATAGCTGATCAACCGAGGAATTGTGATTTAATTTGGATCTTTACTATTCTTAACATTCCATACTTTCAGTTATTAATACATTATGGACCCGAATGCCGCTTAGAGATCACGTTGGCCAAATCGTGTTTCTCACGGACACAAACCTGTTAATTCTGATTTTAGTCAGTGGATGTAGGGTTTGCTAATCTACCCCTAAAGTCAGTCGCCTACTGCTTACTGACTAGAGAGTGTAGTTTAATTTAGCCATTTCCATACAACTTGCTAAACCAGTGATAGACAGAAATCAAAAGGTCTCCAGATGACGTGCCTACTGCTCCGTTCATACATGTGCCTTTAGTTTGACCTACCTTAACTAAGATTTTGCGGTAGCACCAGCCTCCTTAAATATACTAAAATAATGATTTCAGAATACTTCAGAATAAATCAAGATGTAACATTTATTTTGCCAGGTAAGGTTAAACATCAATTAAAAGAATTAAGCAGAATACACAATACATAACTGATCAGCATAAAATACAAACATAATTCAAAATGCAATATCAAAAATAGTTTCAAAGAGTCAGCATACCTGGCAATAGAGACACACAGCAACAGTGTGGGAAGTTCTGTTTACAGATGCTTCCTTGAGAGTGGTTTGCCAATCCCCTTTAAATACCCAAGAGGAACAAAAGAACAATAAACATCTAGCACCCAAATATTTATTCAGCTTTTGCTGGACCCTTTCTCGTGCCCAAGTGGTCACGCCTGAGTTTGGGGGATAAACACAAATGGTTATCTATTATCTTTATTGGGGCATCTCCCACATCAGAAGAACAGGCATTGTTTTCTTTGTTCTGACTGCTCTGCTGCTGCGGGAATGAAACTTCTTTACCACTCGCACCAAAAGTATTTATTTTGACCTCTCATAAAACAACTGGAGACAGTAGGTGTGTGTGTGTGTGTTTTGCATGACTGAATAAGACCTGGGGGGAAGAAGACAGTGTGAGGAGTCAGGCTCCCAGCATGGGGGGAAGAGACAAGATTGGAGAGGTTGTGTTGTGCTCTGTCCCACAGATCTCTTCTTCAGATTAGTGAGTTTTATTGTTTTATTGCAGGTTAGGATTCTTGAATTCAGTCTTAGTAAAAGTCCATCCTTACAGCAGAACTATACCGAAGAATATTTTACAATAGCATCTTGTATACCCAGGGAGGTACCGGTGTATAAATTACAGGACTATGATGGAGAAATAATACAGGGTTTTTTTTACGAAAAAGAACTCCAAAAAATTATTGTGAGCGATGAAAAAATTCTCGATAAAAAGCGACGCGGAAAAGCCATGTACGTTTTGGTGAAATGGTTTGGATGGCCAGCAAAATTCGGTAACCCTTTATTTTACAGTCCCCTAATTACTAGGTATTTACCTAGTAAATACATGGTAAGTTATAGTTGTTTATTGGTAATTACCACAGGTAACAAGTATGTAAATGCAGAGAAACTACAAACTAATTACTAGGTATTTACCTGGTAAGCATATGGTAAATTATAGTATTTTAGTGTGTAATTACTTAAGGTGATTAGTATGCAATTACAGAGAAACTACCAGGGAAAAAAACACCACTGTTAAATATCAACTCAACAAAGTCCTGTGTACTTGTTACCTGTTTAGGTTGGTAATAACTCCGATTGAATTGTGTACTTTTTTTTTACCGGAATTGTACCATATCATTCCCTTTTCCATAGTCACATTTTTATTTTTATTTTACCTCATATGTCCTGCAACGTTACCAAGGAAAACATGACAATTTACTCAGTAAGTAAAGTGCAACTGTACTGTAAAAGGAAGCCTTGTTTATTTCCATGGTATTACCAGACTCTTACCACATC
The DNA here is from genome assembly GCF_951802725.1 of Rutilus rutilus. Taxonomy (NCBI): domain Eukaryota; kingdom Metazoa; phylum Chordata; class Actinopteri; order Cypriniformes; family Leuciscidae; genus Rutilus; species Rutilus rutilus. The sequence goes on along the minus strand of NC_140229.1, from coordinate 28,883,840 downwards.
CTTTGCTACTGCTTAAACATTTTTGAAATCACAAACTTTTACCGTGTGTTCTGCAACTTAACTAAAACATTCCAGCCTGGTCTCATTGTTAATACGTAGTATTAACACGTAATTTTCAAAGATAGAAAACTACATAGGCTACAGTTATGAAGAAAAACAACATACGTGTAATCACAATAATTTATTTATTGCGAAAATGTCAAAACCGGTACCAAAGTCGTTCACATGACGATGTGTTGCAGTCACAGTCCTCTCTTTCAGTATATAATAATTTTGAATGAGGTAATTTACAGAGCAGAATTTAAATGATTAATCCATGAAAATGTTAATCCGGTTTCGCTCTGTGTGAAGGCGCGCGCGCTTCTCCATTTCAAATATAGTTTACCGACTGAAATACGGCATGTCGCAATCTGTGACGAACATAGACGAACCGGCGAGAGCCAATGAGCGTTTGATATCACTGCCGTAAAACATGTCGTAACGCTTCTTGAGGGCGCAATTTTTGAATTTGAATTCATCAACGAGCGCGGGTCCGCGGGATTTGACAGTTACAGACTGCGCTGTTGTGATAGCCTGTGAAATGGAGATGAAGATCACTCACTGGATAAAGGGCTGAATTTGGATCTCTTTCTTGCAAACGTATGGATTCTAAAGATTTGGATTATATCAAGTAGGCTATAATAAAATTGATGTCTTTTGTGAATTTATGTTGGGTTTTGGTGTATTATCGTTCTATTGGAAAAAACGCATTTTGTGTCTCACTGTAAATAAACTAAATATTAAAATGGTTAAACGATTAAATAAGGTACTTTTAAGGTTTTAAAGTGTATTCTTGTTTAACTGCATGCTAATCCTCCGAAACGAGTTTGCAGCAGAAGGCACGAACAGAGCGAAATGTTATTAGTCTATTTCTTGAGTAAACTGCATAAATGCGACTGAAAACGTAATTGATAAGACATTTGAATGCAATAGAGTCAAAACATTAATGCCACGATTTTAATATGCATAAATAAGAATGCGTACAAATACGTCGGTATAGAGTTGTTCATACGTAAATAATTTATGTTTTTGTGCTGTTAATGCAAACATTTTACGTTTTAGTGCTGTAAATACTATACGTTTCTGTGTGTATAAAACGTAAGTAAATGTACGTATGGTAGAATTACACTTTACGTAAAAATACACACGTATTCTCATGAGATCACGTTGAACATTCTCAGTAAGTAAAGTGAAACTGGAACGTTACTGTAAAAGGAAGCCTTTTTTTTCCCATGGAATTACTGGGATCTTACCCTATAATCTGTAATAGGTACAGTTACGTAGCTATAACAGATTATAGGGTAAGATCCCAGTAATTCCATGGAAATAAAAAGGCTTCCTTTTACAGTACAGTTTCACTTTACTTACTGAGTAAATTGTCATGTTTTCCTTGGTAACGTTGCAGGACATACAAGGTAAAAAATTGTGACTATATGGAAAAGGGGAATGATCAGGTTATATGGTACAATTCTGGTAATACCATGGAAATAAACAAGGCTTCATTTTACAGTACAGTTACACTTTACTTACCAAGAAAATTGTCATGTTTTCCTTGGTAACGTTGCAGGACATACTAGGAAAACAAATAAATAAAAATGTGACTATGGAAAAGGGAATGATATGGTACAATTCCGGTAATACCATGGAAATAAACAAGGCTTCCTTTTACAGTACAGTTGCACTTTACTTACTGAGTAAATTGTCATGTTTTCCTTGGTAACGTTGCAGGACATATGAGGTAAAATAAAAATAAAAATGTGACTATGGAAAAGGGAATGATATGGTACAATTCCGGTAATACCATGGAAATAAACAAGGCTTCATTTTACAGTACAGTTTCACTTTACTTACTGAGTAAATTGTCATGTTTTCCTTGGTAACGTTGCAGGACATATGAGGTAAAAAAGTGTGACTATATGGAAAAGGGAATGATCAAGTTATATGGTACAATTCCGGTAATACCATGGAAATAAACAAGGCTTCATTTTACAGTACAGTTGCACTTTACTTACTGAGTAAATTGTAAAAACATCTGCAAGAACATACCCAGTATTTAAGATGTGCCTTGACATTAGGGAAAACTGTTCCTGCGGGGTAGTTACCAGGTAAGTGTAAGGTAAATTATTTGATAAACCCTCTATAAATGGGTGTAGCAATGAACAACAACTATGTAAGACAAGGTAATGTATTGGAAACTACCGTCTTAATTTCAAGATAGTAATAAATAAACATGGACTGTTACCAACATAACCCTAGGATAACTACAAACCTAACTTGAATTGATGGGTAATACTGGAGGTGTTTCTAAAAATAGTCTGCCTACATTCTGAGGAAGTACACAATTAAATCGGAGTTATTACCAACCTAAACAGGTAACAAGTACACAGGACTTTGTTGAGTTGATATTTAACAGTGGTGTTTTTTTCTCTGGTAGTTTCTCTGTAATTGCATAATAATCACCTTAAGTAATTACACACTAAAATACTATAATTTACCATATGCTTACCAGGTAAATACTTAGTAGTTAGTTTGTAGTTTCTCTGCATTTACATACTTGTTACCTGTGGTAATTACCAATAACCAACTATAACTTACCATGTATTTACCAGGTAAATACCTAGTAATTAGTTTGTAGTTTCTCTGCATTTACATACTTGTTACCTGTGGTAATTACCAATAACCAACTATAACTTACCATGTATTTACTAGGTAAATACCTAGTAATTAGGGGACTGTAAAATAAAGGGTTACCCAAAATTCAATAGTTGGATTCGCGAAAAACAGGTGATTGATCTTCACTCTCCTTTACAACCCTAGGAGAGTCGCTCGCGTTCTCATTTATACAAAAAAAACATGTCTGAGGAGGAGGGGTTCTACGTCACGCTCCCGTGCAATGCATCAGGCAAGTATACCCCGAGAATCGCATATCTAATTACAGAACTAGATTGGCAAGAGCTATACATTTAAAAGGATTATGGGAAGTAGCCCTGGTTGAGTTTCACTATCCAAAAACTTGGCATACTTTCAACGAGGAAGACGCTGCTTTTATTATTGAATGCGAACAATGTTTGAACGACGATGAACGTAGCAAAGTGCGAGGGGATAATATTCAAACTTTTCGGAAAGACCTAAAAATAAAATACGGGTATTTTGAGGATATTTCAGTATTACTCAAGGAAATAAACGCAACTCTTCCACCGCGGGTGCAGCTCAGGTACGATAATATAAAGAATAAGATATCCCTCAAAACAAATCAGAGAGCATCCCTAACGTTTTACGGAAAGCTAGCCGTTATTCTAGGCTTAAAACCCGGTGTTCCTATAGAAAATCTAAACAGTTCGGATGATCACGAAGACGTGCGCACATACGCACCACATCAGGCTGATATAAGCGGAGGATTTTACACTCTATTTGTATACAAAGATATAATAGAATATCAAGCAATCGGTGACGCGTATGTTCCATTATTAGAGACGATACATATTGAACCGACCACTAACAAAGCAGTCAGTGTCAGGCATAACAAGTCTCATTACGTGCGTCTTAATAAAAACGTCGTATCAGATATCGGGATCGAGATTAGAGACGATCAGAATAAAGACGTACGATTCACCTACGGCAAAGTTGTGACAAAGCTGCACTTTAGACCAGTGAGAAAACATTTGTTTTAAAAATGGCTTATCTCAATCCCTACCAAGAAGATCCCCACCGCTACATATCATATTATCAGGCCCAGACAGGACACGCCCTGCCGGGCTATGCCGGAAGCGGAGTCATGTACGGTTCCGGTTTTGCCTCAGGTATCGGAGGGCTGTTTCGAGGGTTATATCGTATGGCAATTCCGTTTCTAAGAAGGGGTTTTAGTATTGCAAAGCCACACATAAAAGCTGCGGCAAAAAATATAGTAAGTGATGTAGTTACCAGAGCCTTGTCAAAATCATTTAATAATAATGATAATACTGAGGGACAGAGCGGTCACGGTCTTATGGTCATGCGCAGAGGGTTGAAGCCCCCTGGGACCCGTATGAGGAGGGGGCGTGGTCACGGTATAAAGAAGACAAGACGCATCACTAAGAAACGCCCAGTTACAAAAAGGAGACGAAGAAGCCGGGCGAAACGTCTCAAAAGATCTACAAGTTTGAAAAGACAAAGCAACACTATCTTCTAAAATCATGTTGTTGATTCATGCAATGTCAGACGAATGTATTAAATCTGAGCTGGATATTTTTACCCTTCCTTTAACTCAGACAGCTATTGAGAAAAACACTTATGTGGAAATCCCGCCTGTGTCAGCGATTAATGATGCTTCTCCGATTGAATTTTTTATCGCAGGGACTGGTGAAGATTACACTGATCTGAATAACACATTATTATATACTCGCGTTAAAATAACTCTCCCAAACGGAGATGATGTGCCGGACGGTGCTCCGGTGGGGCTGATTAATTACCCGGCTTCGACGATTTTCACGCAGGTGGATGTGTCCCTTGGAGATCGGCTGGTGTCACAATCATCCAGCACTTATCCGTACAGGTGTATTCTGGAGATACTTATTAATTATGGAAAAGACACCCTAGAGAATAACTTTTCAGCAGGACTGTTTTACAAAGACACAGCTGGGCATATGGATTCAACAGATCCCGCTGGCGCTAATACAGGTTTAACAAAAAGAGCTGCCTTTACAGACGGAAGTAATATTGTGGAGCTACTGGGCCCAATACATAGTGATATATTCTTTCAGCCGAAATTATTATTGAACGGCGTCGATATTCGTATTCGCTTAACTAGAGCAAAAGACGCGTTCTGTCTAATGCTTGGGGACGCGATCGATTATAAACTAAAAATAATCTCCGCATCTCTCTTTATCAAAAGAGTGTCTGTCTCACCCTCGCTCCGTTTAGGACACGCTCAGGCTCTACTGTCGACCACAGCAAAGTACCCTTTCGACAGGGTCTGCGTTAAGAACTTTAATATACCGGCTGGTTCGCGCGTCTCAAACCATGAAAATCTCTTCCTAGGCACTTTGCCGAAATCCATTATAATAGCAATGACGGATAATGATGCTTTTACTGGCGCATACAATAAAAAAACCCTTTCTTTTAAACATTTCGGTCTTGAATATTTAAATCTCACCTCAGACGGACTACATATTTCAACACGTCCGTTTCTTCCGCAATTTAATTTAGGAAATGCTGTTAGAGAATATTATCAACTGGTTACCGCCACGGGTAGACATCTGAAGAATCAGTCTCTCGCTATAGACAGGGAGGATTTTCTCAACGGCTACACCCTGTTTGTGCCTATAATCTTACTCCGGATGAAGAGTGTTCGCAGCATGTGTCGCTGATTAAATCAGGGAATATAAGGTTAGAAGCATGTTTTAGAGAGCCTCTACAAAACACAGTAAACATCTTGATTTACGCCACCTACGACTCTCTTCTTGAAATTTCAAATCGGAGACAGGTGCTTGCTGAGCACTATTAAAGGGATTGAAATGAATACGGTGGAACTGATGGAAATTATGGATAACATTACGTGTCATGTAAATTTTTTAGGAGTACTTGCTTGCGATCATCTTGCCAAAGAACCGTTGTTAGACCTCCCTGCTCTATTAATTTGTAATACGGATCCATCGGACGAACCGGGCCGGCATTGGCTGGCCATATACATAGATCGAAACGGGCTCGGATGTTTTTTTGACAGTTTTGGGAATCCTCCCGAATCCAATTTTTTTCCTCCATCCATTCTCGACTTTCTAAAAAACAATTCTACACAAGTTCATCATTCTACCAGACAAGTTCAAGATTTTACATCAGTCACCTGTGGACAGCATTGTGTGTTTTTCCTGTATCATATTTCACGAGGTGTTGAGTATGAAAATATAATGAATTTTTACCATAACGATAATCTATTAAGAAATGATACTATGGTGTCTCTTTTTGTGAAAAAATTGAAACCCATGGTCTGTGTTAGTAAAAGATTTAAATGTATCCAGTGTGTGGAGTCTGGTAAAATGTTCCAGTCTTATTAACACCTGTGTAACGAATAAATAAAGAATATGTAATGAATAAACGAGTCGTAAACAGATGAATAATTTCGTTTTCTTTCTTTTATTTGACATCAAAAACAATAACACAATATGTGTACTAGGGGTGACCCCGAATAGTCGAAGATTCGATGCTTCGATAGGAGGAGCCTGATTCGACTACCGATCTCACGGTCGAATCTTCGCGGAGGTGTTATGAAACGAGGATCATGCCACTTTGGCTATATGAGGGCGCTCAATGTCTGATTTCACATAGAACTAGCTTTTATGTCAATTCGTTAATATTCAGCCTATTGTGATAATGCTGTATATACAAATGTGCAAAGAAAGAAGCTTTTAATAAATATTTTTTAACGTGCGTGATAAATCCAAACACCCCGTGACAGATTTAAGTTTCACTTTCAATCCGTGACTTCGTCTTCGCGGCAAGGATTTGAATCTTTAACAATGTCTGGGATAAGAAAATCTAAAGTGTGGATGTACACCATCAGAAAAGGATATTCTCCAAGGCTGGATTTAGCATCAGGAAAACCATGATCGCACTTCTGCCGGCCAACGTTTACACGTTTCACGCATAGACTGGGTTTCACGTTAGAATGTATTTTATCCGCGCGCACAATTTGAAAAGACTCCAACGGACACAGACAGAGTGAAAGACTGGATTTGTTCTCTCGATCAGGTAACGTTAGGGTAGGCTACAAGTGATTTCAAAACTTTTCAGCCGGTATTAATTTGATTTTTGGATGCTGTGAACATTTTTAGCTAAAAAGACTGCCTCTCCAGTTTAGCATTTATTGTTTCTGCAGTTAAAAAGACAAAGTTGAAAATTCTGGCTACTATCGTTATTTTAATAATTTATTTATTTTTATTTTATTTATTAATCTGTCAGGGTTATCTAATCTAACTATTTGTGGCTTGTGTTTTGAATATATGTTCCTCTGCACTTTAGGCATTTTGCACACATTTGCTCATCTTGTGACTTGATTCTGATTTATTTCGTTTTGTATTTTTATTTATTAGAAAGGTATATTCTGTTCTAATTTAATTTTGTAAATTAATTGTTTATTTTTTCGGTGCATCGATGTTGTGCTGTAGGCTGGCCTGCTCGCACAGGTAATTTAGCCGATTTAATTTGATTTGCATGTGAAATGCAAATCCTGTCTGCAGTGTGGCCTTTCTGGAGTTATTTATGTTATTTCTTAGTTTTATTGATCCAAAATGTTTTTATACATTTTCTTCTATAGCTTTGTGTGATTTTCTGTACATCGCGGCTTTAAAACGTTAAAGCCCCGCCCCCATACACATGATTCGACTATTAGTCGACTATAGGCAAGACATGACGATTCTGATTCGACTATGAAAATCCATAGTCGGGGACACCCCTAATGTGTACACAGATACAAAATCTCACACATGATAATATTTTGTAAAAACAAACAAAAACACATAGCTATGCCATTACATATAATTGTTAAAAATGCATCCATTGTTTCGCATCTACACTGGGTGAGTTAAATACGTTTTCATCAGAGTCGTGTGCATGTGTGTCTGTGTGGCGTTTTTTCAAAGACTTAGTAGGTACAGTACCAAAGTCATCCGCGTGTGTTTTTCTTTTAAATGATTCAATCATCCGTCTTACATTATGATTGGTTACAGTCGAATAAGGAATCTTTAACCCCGCAAATGCATCCAGAAACTCATACAAGCCTACAGGACATCGGTTGTCTTGCATCATCTGCGGTGATGTCACACTCTTTACCAGATCAAATATATGGGATCCGGGAATGATTCTCCCTTTATAAACAAATTCTCCATCATCTGTCCATGAAGACACGTGTTTGGCTTTGGACATTTTATCCATAATATATTTTACATTTTTTAAGCTTCTCTGAGGAATATTGTTTAAAACTTCTGAGACGATTGGGTCATCACTGACGTCATCATTCCTAACATCGGAGGTGTGGGAGGGGGGAGGTGCCTCGTGTTCCGGTAATGTAAGAGTTAGAGTGTTATTTTCCATATCACCATGCTTTACCACACTTTACCAACTTAGAATCGTTGTAAAACATTAGTGTAGAGCTTGGATTTTTCGTAAGTGTTCAAATCATGCCTCTGGAGTATATCTCTAATAGATGAATCCAAGTTTTCCTCCACGGACGTATGAATATTCTCACGAGTCGGTCCAGTCCTTAGTCTATCCAGCTGATGTTTTGGCACGAGATACAATTTCTCGGCATGTTGCATTTTTCTCTTCAGATTCAGGTTCTAGTTATTAGACTGGTTATGAAAGGAAGTGCCACACTAAGAAGGGGAAGCAGAAACCCCCCTTTTTGATTAATCATACGTCTTTTTCTTACAATATTGATTTTTTTATTTGCAACGTATTTCAATTTTTTTTTTCCTTCTTTTTAAAGTCCCGTGCTGTTTCGCAGTTAACCCTCTGGGGACCAAGCTGTTTTTGGGGTCCTTGAGATGTTCTGACATGCTCTGACATTTGTGCTTTTTTCAGTTATTTATAAACATGTTAATGGCAAAGGTGTAAATTCACTCTATATAGCACAAACAGGCCTACCATAATATGCGAGCAACATGTATGTAGATGTTTGTATTTTTAAGAGAATAATGTTTATGCGTGGTTATTTAAAAAAATAAAAATGAAAGTTGCTGAAATAAGACCACAAAACTCATACAAAATATGTGCCCACAAGACTTTTGACTAATGGATGTTTTCTCTTCGAGTTCTAGCTTCAAAATTATGTGAAAATAGTCTTGCTTTATCGTTCACAAAAAAAAATACATTGATTTAAATGGTGTAAAACAGGTTTTGCTTGGAAAGCCAATATGCGAGGGGGAGGAGTAGTTTACACCTTAGATTACCCAGTCCCACCCACTCATAATGACTCTGCATAATTAGCCATTCATTCAGGTGTGACACTGACTGAGCCACAATGCAAGGACAAAATAGCCTATATATTTAGAAGACTTATATTGACCATTTAAGATTTTGCTTACATCTATCTTGTAAATATGTTTTGCTATTTTATTAAAAAGGTTACAATTACAACAATAATTACAATTTCAGCAATATTTCTGCAAAAAAAGTACTTTCTTTGTAAAAAAAAAAAAAAAAGATTATAGGCCTACATTTTATCATATGTATTCATTAGTTTGAATATAGCCAACATTGGAACATCTTAGTCTATGACTTTATTTTTGACAAAATAGTATTTTATATATATGAGCAGAAAAGCTTATTTGATGTGACAGTATATTCTACAGTAAAAACTGTACCCAAATCTAGTCAACAAAATATTGTCTTTCATACTTCGCCTGACTGTAACGTTGTTTTTATGAAATATTAGGGCATAGCCTATAAATGTTAATTTGCAGTTTAATACGTTGCTTATACAAATACATTTTATTTCAACATATTTCAGTCGATTTTTACTCATCTCAGTAGGCTCTAGCAAAGCAGTTTATTCACACACAGACGCGCGATTCATATTTAGGCTAAACAGTCTTTACAAATATGTACCCTTCATTCATCTCACAGAAACGCGATTCATATTTAGGCTAAACAGTCTTTACAAATATGTACCCTTCATTCATCTCACAGAAACGCGATTCATATTTAGGCTAAACAGTCTTTACAAATATGTACCCTTCATTCATCTCACAGAAACGCGATTCATATTTAGGGTAAACAGTCTTTACAAATATGTAGCACTACCCTTCATTCATCTCACAGAAACGCGATTCATATTTTGGCTAAACAGTCTTTACAAATATGTACCCTTCATTCATCTCACAGAAACGCGATTAATCTTTTTGTTTACATAGGCCTACACTAACGTTATTCCATAACGTTATTCCACATTAACACTTGAGAAAGGATAACTTAGCCTACCTCACTCCTCAGCGGGATCTGCTCCTCATATTGCTCCTCATATCAGCACGGAAAATTTTCTCCATAAGGTAGGCTATATTATGCCTCTTTGTTTACAGCTGATGTGGGGGCGTTTCACAGACTGAAATGGTTCTCAGAATTTGCGTTTGAATAACACGCGCTCTCCGGGGCGTGGTCAAATTACTGTGAATCATCTCGTAATGAGCTCGACTGGAGTCGCTCTCTTTTTATACAGATTACAGAAGCTGATAATATTTGTTTTTTATATAAATTACTTCATTTAAAAGCTGCGATCTCAAGCTTTATGCCCGTGGGTCTGTTTCCCTGTTTGACTGAATTTTCGCGGAGTTATAGATCATTTTCGAACGCGTTTCAAATGGGAGTTTACTGACAGAGAGAAGGCAGAAATAGCATCATGTTAGTTTTTCTTTATTTGTCAAAAAGCAAAACACTTTATTTTTATTGTGAGTATACAGAAAAAAAATAGAAACTGAACAGGATCGATTGATGTATTACACGAAAATGAAAGATCAAAATTAACAGAGCATTTTGTGTTTATTTTTCATTGCTAAAAAAAAGCAAAAGTTTTTTTTTCATTGCGTTTTTGGTCCCCAGAGGGTTAAAGGGATTTTCCCATGTATAATATTGAGAGCCACTTCACATAGAGCTAATATTAACTTGTCGGGAGATGAATGGAGAATAACGCGTCGTTGTTTGGGTGAGCTCTTGTATAATAACTTTAAGAGGTAGAGGTTTCTGGAAAGCCTTGTACTCATTGTTTCTTTTGGATGTACACCACCGGATAGTCTGACAGTAAATCCGTTCTGAGTCGGAATTTTTCAGGTGTCTGTGGTTTATAATCTATGAGCAAGTAACGTACTCGGTTACTAACGTAACCTCGGTTCTCTCTAGAAGAGGGAACGAGTACTGCGTTTTATCAAAACGCTACGGGAAAAGTCTCTTTTCACGAAACACTGAAGCAAAAAATTATCCTTTAATTTTCATATATGTAAAACGCGTTGCGGCAGCAGCAGTCAGCTATGGCGAGACGGCTTGCTCGCTCATTGGCTGCTCTGCGGCAACTGCTTAAGCCTATCGAGCGAGGCCTGAGATGACGTCAGGCCAATGAGGGCGCTTCGCGCCCTCCTCGCCACTTCCCGCCGAAACGGGCGTGGCTTACCTCTATAAAAGGAGCTCGAGAAGGCTGATTCACTTGATTTTGATCGCCGAAGCGAACCAGAGTGAACCGTACGCACGGCAGAGAACGCAGTACTCGTTCCCTCTTCTAGAGAGAACCGAGGTTACGTTAGTAACCGAGTACGTTCTCTTACGAGAGTTCTCTCGTACTGCGTTTTATCAAAACGCTACGGGAACCCCTTGCAAAACGCCGTGCGTGCTGGGATAAAAACACTGATCACCGGAAGCTATTTCAGGCACACAGTGCATAATCACCAGATTGACTCACACAGAGTCAGGGAATAAGGGTGGGAGCCTTAATTCCCTATACTGTAGCGTCGTAGAATAGACATGTCCACAGACGCAAGTATAACATCACATAGACAGGGTAGGGAACCTGAACTAATGTGGGAAATGTGGGTCTTACACAGTTCTGCCCAAGATAGTCGGTAGCGCATTGCGCATGGGTTTCAGCGGTCTGACTAGACGGCTGAACAGATTACACCGACAAAAGCTTAGCCTGTAAGGCGGGAACCTCTAGGTTATAAAACCTGATAAATGTAGACGGAGAGGCCCAGCCTGCCGCCGTACATATATCCTGTAGGGAAATCCCGCTGGACCAAGCCCACGAAGAAGCAACGCTTCTCGTAGAGTGCGCTCTAACTCCCAACGGGCATGGAATGCCCTTGGCAGTATAAGCCAGCGCTATGGCGTCAACTATCCATCTGGATAGACTTTGTTTCGAAACAGCCATTCCTTTGGAACGTCCGCTGAACGAGACAAAGAGCTGCTCTGTCTGTCTGAAGACAGCAGAGCGGGACATATAAGCTCTTAAAGCCCTAACAGGGCAAAGAAAACTCGAGTCCCCTTCCTCACTCGATGCCGGCAGGGCAGCCAGGGAAATAACCTGAGCCCGAAAAGGCGTGTTGAGGGATTTCGGCACATAGCCGTGCTTAGGTTTAAGTATGACTTTAGAGTCATTAGGACCAAACTCCAAGCATGCCGGGCTCACAGAGAGCGCGTGCAGATCGCCTATGCGCTTCACTGAAGCGAGAGCCATCAAAAACACTGTTTTAAAAGACAAATGTTTGAGGCTAATAGACTGGATAGGCTCGAAAGGGGCACCTTTCATGGCCGCCAGGACCGTAGAAAGGTCCCACATAGGGACTGAAGGAGGTCTGGGTGGATTCAGTCTCCTAGCTCCCCTGAGGAAGCGGATGACTAAATCATTCCTTCCCAGTGACTGACCCAGCGTTGAACCGGAGAACGCTGAAATAGCCGCCACATACACTTTGAGCGTGGATGGGGATCTGCCCTTATCCAACAGCTCTTGTAGGAAGGAGAGAACCTCCGTTACCTCACATTCGAGGGGTGAAAGGCTCCGAGCTGTACACCAGCCGGAGAAAACCGACCACTTTGAAGCATAGAGTCGCCTGGTCGACGGCGCTCTAGCCTCTGTGATGGTATTCATGGCTCCCTCTGCGAGACCAATGGGTATCCGTTGAGCGCCCACACATGAAGGGACCATAGTTCCAGGTGTGGGTGCCAGATCGAGCCCCTGGCCTGCGAGAGGAGATCTCTCCTCAACGGCACTGGCCATGGAGCGATGTCTGCTAACTGCATCAGAACTGGGAACCATGCCTGGTTCTTCCAGAACGGTGCTACAAGCAGCACTGGGCATTTCGTTTTCCTGACCCGTTCCAACACCTGAGGCAGGAGGGAGATGGGGGGAAAAGCGTATAGCAGGCAGCGCGGCCACTTTTGGGACAGCGCGCTGTCGGTCTTTGAAAAGAATGCGGGGCAGTGAGCGTTTTCGCGGGACGCGAATAGGTCCACCTCCGCTTTGCCGAATCTCTCCCACAACAGCAGGACTGTTTGTGGGTGTAGAGACCATTCGCCCGTAGGAACATTGTTCCTGGACAGTCTGTCCGGGCCCACATTCAGCAGCCCGGGCACATGTACTGCTCTCAGCGAGCGCAGGTTGTGCTGAGCCCATAGCAGGAGGCGTTTCGCCAGCCTGTACAGGGGTATGGAATTCAGACCGCCCTGGCGATTTATGTAGGACACCACTGCCATGTTGTCCGAACGGACTATGACGTGTTGGTCCTTGATGTGGGGACAAAAACGTGTCAGCGCGTTGTGCACTGCCAGCATTTCTAGGCAGTTTATGTGTTGGAGCTTTTCCCGTTCCGACCATAGGCCGAAGGACGGTCTGCCCTCGAGCAGCGCTCCCCATCCCGAGGTGGATGCGTCCGTAGACACCATCCTCACCCTCGAGGAAGTCCCCAGGCTTACACCTGATTGGTACCAGTCTTTCGCCATCCAAGGCACCAGGGCTGTGACACAGTCCTGATCGACCTTGTGGCGTAAATGACCGGACACCCACGCTCTGCGCGGAACCCGCACTTTCAACCAGAACTGCAGCGGGCGCATGCGGAGCAAGCCCAGCCGGAGAACTGACGATGCTGAGGCCATGAGACCCAGCATCCTTTGTAATTTTCTGAGCGGGGTGAAAGCGCCGCGGCGGAAAGACATCGCCGCACGCTGAATGTTCAGCACGCGCTGTGGCGACAGCCGCGCTGTCATAGACTGTGAGTCCAGAACTATGCCCAGAAACGGAATCGTTTGGCTGGGGTTCAGTGAACTCTTCGCCCAAATGACCGTGATACCAAGATTCTCGAGGTGATCGAGTAAAATGGCTCTGTGCTCTATGAGCTGAGATCGTGATTGGGCTAGGATCAACCAGTCGTCCAAATAGTTCAGCACTCGCATGCCTCTGAGTCTGAGAGGAGCGAGCGCTGCGTCCATGCATTTCGTAAATGTACGAGGTGCCAGGGACAAGCCGAAAGGCAGGACTGTATACTGGTATGTCTGACCCTCGAAGGCGAATCTCAAGAATCGCCTGTGATGTGACGCTATCTGTATTTGAAAATACGCGTCCTTCAGATCTATCGACATGAACCAGTCTTCTCGGCGAACATGCGCGAGAATTTTGCTGGTTGTGAGCATTTTGAAACGGCGTTTCACTAATACTCTGTTCAGTCGTCTGAGATCCCGAATGGGTCTGATACCGCCGTCCTTTTTGGGGACTAGAAAGTATCTGCTGTATATCCCCTGTTCGCTTTGAACTCGGGGAACAAGCTCTATCGCCCCTTTGCTTATCAGTTTTGATATTTCGGCGCGAAGTAGGTGTGCTACATTCAGCGGAACCGAAGTTTCGACGCGCGCTGTGAAGCGCGGAGGGCGTCGACAAAACTGTAGCGAGAAGCCTCTCTTTATAATGCCTAAGACCCAGTGCGAAATCCCTGGAAGCGCTGCCCATGCATCTGCATGGTTGGCTAAGGGCCGGATACAGAGCGTGCTCTGTTCGCCGTGCGACAGAGGTGCTATGGGGCTCACAAACATAGGCGTTATGCCTGCGGCATTTGAGGCGGGGGGCGCGCTTAATACAGCGGGCGGAGCGCTCGCCCTCGACCTTACAACAGTGTTTGACTGAGTGAGGGGGGGCTGCGCGAGTCCCGTGGGACTCATGTGTGCGAGTAGATGTGGGCTGTGAGCGGGCACATTTACTGCTTGTGTAAGCAGCGCGCGTGCTGACAGGTCTCGTTTTTACAGAGAGCCTGTGATCTGATAGACATAGTGTTCATGGGCACTAAGTAGTGGGCACTTTTACTATGTGGGGAGCGCAATCGACCTGAGTCGATTTTATTTGCGTGAGCCCTAAGTGCAGGGCTGTGCTTGTGTGTAGGGATGGGCACTGAGAAGTGGGCATCGACACTACATTTATAGCACCATCGGCCGTGGCCGGGACACCAGAAATACCGTGAGTAAGTGTGGGCGCGGGAGAGCGGGCACAGTTACTGCAATGAGTGCACTGTCTGTCTGAGCAGAGTGAATGCACACAGGTTTCGTCTTTACAGAAACCACAAGGCATGCAGAACATAGTGTTTGTGGGCACTAGGCAGTGGGCACGTTCACTATGTTGCGTGCGTGATCGACCCGAGTCGAATATATGAGCGCGGGCCCTGTGTGAAGGGCTGTGCTAGTGTGTAGGGATGGGCGCTAGCAGTGGGCATCTTCTCTACACATATAGCATCATCGGCCGTGCTCGTGGGCAGCAAAAAACACGTCTGCAGTTGCCTCTCGGGGAACAAACAGAGTGATTTGCATTCGGCGGCATAAATATTTTCTGCCGGCCGGCCTGGGGTTCGAACCTCCGATCCCCCGCGCGCAAGTCTAAGAATCTACCACTGGACCACAGTGAAGATACATTGACAAAGTCAGCGCGAGTATTATCCGCACTGGCGTTTGCTTGTCAGGCATGTACCACGTGCTTGTGGGCAGCAAAAAACACGTCTGCAGTTGCCTCTCGGGGAACAAACAGAGTGATTTGCATTCGGCGGCATATATATTTTCTGCCGGCCGGCCTGGGGTTCGAACCTCCGATCGCCCGCGTGCAAGTCTAAGAATCTACCACTGGACCACAGTGAAGATACATAGACGGCATGAACCACGTGTTCGTGGCCAGCAAAAAACACGTCTGCAGTTGCCTCTCGGGGAACAAACAGAGTGATTTGCATTCGGCGGCATAAATATTTTCTGCCGGCCGGCCTGGGGTTCGAACCTCCTATCGCCCGCGCGCAAGTCTAAGAATCTACCACTGGACCACAGTGAAGATACATAGACAAAGTCAGCGCGAGTATTATCCACACTGGCGTTTGCTTGCAGGCCTGAACCACGTACTCGTGGGCAGCAAAAAACACGTCTGCAGTTGCCTCTCGGGGAACAGACAGAGTGATTTGCATTTTCAGAACGCCTGCAAAATGGCAGAATGTGAGAAGAGTGGAAATCGCCCAGATTCAGCGGGGCTGAAAACACTCCATTCTCTTTCGCCAGTGACGCGCGGGAACCGTAGAAACGGTGTTCGGTTGCAGGCAAGCGGGTACTACGCGCTCGCTGGCTGCAAAATGCATCTCTGCAGTCGCCTTCAGGGGACTTACAGAGCAAAGCATTGGCGGCATAAATATATATGCCGCTAGACCGGGATCCGAACCCCGGTCTCCCGCGTGGAGACACTATAATTCCACCACTGAGCCACAGGGGGATACAGGCTTTGAAAGCGGCGTCAACATGTATTCTTCGGCGTTTGCTGGCAGGCAAGCGTGTAACAGACTCACTTTCTGCAATAATATTTCCAGTCGCCGAACAGGGAACTGAGAAATGTGAGAGAAAAGAGTTCAGACCGACCAACGGTGGGACTAAGAACACTCTTTTCTCCTTCGCCGGTGAATGACGCGTGCAGAGGCAGGGTAGCTTTTCTTGTAACGTAAAGAAAAACTAATCCCGCCGTCCGCTTCCAGGAAGGGCAGCCTCGGAAAGGATGCCTGGCGAGTCCTCAGAGTCACCGTAGGCAATTGGCTCGGAGCGAGCGCGAGCGCTGCATGAGAAGGCGTCTTGAAAAAGACGCAGCTCTTTTAGGGGGTGAGTGTTGCAGCGAACACACACACACACACAGAAAACAGAGCAATAGCAATAAAGGATATAGGCGTCGGAAAGCGCAGCAGGTACGGCTGTAGAAGGCGGCGTTGGCCAGCGGCTTCGAGGGCTCGTCCCGCTGAAGTGCTTGCTTCGAACGACGCTTGCTTCCGTGATCCAGCGATGCGTGCGCTTCGCTGAAGAGATTAAAATCAAGTGAATCAGCCTTCTCGAGCTCCTTTTATAGAGGTAAGCCACGCCCGTTTCGGCGGGAAGTGGCGAGGAGGGCGCGAAGCGCCCTCATTGGCCTGACGTCATCTCAGGCCTCGCTCGATAGGCTTAAGCAGTTGCCGCAGAGCAGCCAATGAGCGAGCAAGCCGTCTCGCCATAGCTGACTGCTGCTGCCGCAACGCGTTTTACATATATGAAAATTAAAGGATAATTTTTTGCTTCAGTGTTTCGTGAAAAGAGACTTTTCCCGTAGCGTTTTGATAAAACGCAGTACGAGAGAACTCTCGTAAGAGAACTGTAAGGATGTTCAGTTGCATCGTGATACGCTTCAATAAAAAATCTCGTATTACCTGGATACATTTGTCGACCCAAAATCCCTATCTGCTGTTTGTCACGAGGGTTTTTAAATATTATTAAATAATTTGTATTAAGGCCTATTGTTCTGCTAGATTTACCCTGGAAAAACAGATTCTGTATTAATAACAAACAGCTAATCTTCATATGGTGCACTAGTCGTGTAAAAACGTTTTCGACCTCAGAGTTGGACGCAGCTTGCAGCATCACATCATCCATGATAAGGACCGATGTTTTACCAGGAGGAAATAATGATTCGTCATCCAATTTCTTTGGTATACCTTCAATGAATTTAATATCACAAGCATGTAACATTTCATCATACATTGGCTGCCAGGATGTATACACGTACACAAAATTATCAAACTTGACAGAGCATATTTTCTCTGAATTATACATTAGAGTTTTCACAAAAAAAGTCTTTCCGCTGCCGCTGGGGCCGGAGATAATACACGAAAAAGGATGGTTCATTCTACAGTCGAACACATCTGTTTCACACATTTTTAAAAATATTGTTAGAATCCGTAAGGTAATGTCGTATAATCTCCTTGGAGTACCCTTTTGTCATACACAAGTTTGAAACTTTTCACGACTGATCTGTTAGATAGCGTGAGCCGACTCTTGTTTCGTATGATGGTGTCTGTTTTTGCTGACAGGTGTAATCTGACACCTCTTTCGACATAGCCTCGCACAAGATCGGTCAGACTCTGTAGTGTAACTATTTCAGCGTTCTCTGCTGTTAACGTGATGCCTTTAGCTTTGAGATATGAATGGACGTCTTAAATGCATACGATTTTGGCCCTGATGAAACGAATTGAACAATATGCTGGCCAGAATCTAACTCGCTCGTCAGCTGACCGAGATAAGATCCTGTCTCAGGAATCCAATCACCGGTTTTTGATACAAAAATCACGGAATCTATATCGGCTTAAATCACACGTTTGTCTAATTTATCCAGAAGATTATACAGCTCGAGTCGCCCGTAGCAGGTCGTAAAAGCGCCCACAAAACAATTTACATCACGTGTGGGAGATGGGTCTTGTGTCGCACTACTCCATTGAATCAAAGCCACTGAATCAGATACGAAAGAGAAGTGACGTATTACGTGGGCGTGGCTAAAGAGACGCTGAGTGAACTCTTCTGGGTTTGTCAGGAGTTCACTGTGTGTAAGGTGAGATCTCAGACAAAACCTACCCCAAAGTGTATTCAAGATGAGCTTAGCAATGGATCTTTTTGCTGGATTTTTTATTATTTTAGATGGATCTAACTGGATCCCTTCTTTATCCAGGTAATCAGCTACGTAAGATTGTTTTTCTGTCTCTGTCACTACATCGGGCGGATACCCCGACGGTTCCTGTTTCAGTTTGAGGAATGTTTTAACATATTCGGTGAATAATGTATCGGACGTGTCTGGGAAATGCCAGACCTCGTGTATTTTTATTATCCGATAGCCGTGTTGAACAGCCTTCTGGAGCTCAAGGGTCACCCATGTGCCTGTAATACATCTATCACCCTCTGTGTGGCAGCATTGTCCATCCTGAATCTGATTCTCTGCACAAGTCTTACAGATGGTGGACAACCAGAATGAGACTTTTACCGCCGCCGTTCCCGCGGCGGCAAAATTGGGATGTGTATTTGCTGCCTTTTACCGCTGAGTGGCGCTGTAATCACAGACTTTGAAAAGTGTCAGTTTATTCTCTTTATGACGTAATCTGCCGCGGCAGTAATCTGAGCTGAGGCCACAGATAAATTCAAGATAAATATTGTGGTTAAACGAATTCAAATTCATTAAATTTAAACAAAGTAGACACGTTAAAATTGTGTGCCCAGTTTTTCTATAATTTAGAAAGGCTATGTCAATAGGTTAGCCTACTTGTCATTTACTTACGTAAAATTAAAACATTTTCAGGACTTGCAGTTTCTAACCGATGTTAGTCGGTTTAAGCATTCTTTGTTATATTCAGAATTAAATAGGCTTACATGTTGTTATGATTATCAATTGAATTATTTAATAAATAATCAACCACAATGCCTATTACTGCCGCAGCAAAAATAAACCAGTCGAATTTCAAAGTCGTTCGCGAAATGACTAGGCTATACCGGGTGGCGCAAGTGACAGGGCAAAACAGCAGCAACTGCGGCATTTTAAAAGGTAAGTTTCCTATCTGTTTATTTAAAAAAAAAAAAAAATTATTTGAACAAAAATGAGACTGATTGAATATGTAAAAATATAAACAAACAAAGCAGAGAATAAAACAAACTTTTAGGGAAAAAAATATAGGCCTATTATGCTACAACAGAATTGGTTAACATTAACGAAAGCAAAATATGTAAAAATACATTTAAAATCGGTTCAAATCCCGAACAAACAGTACTAAATCTAGGCTATTCAGACGATAGCTCTGTGGTCAATGCATTAACAATAGCCTTTCGAAGATTCAAACGGTCTGAGATCGAATCTCAGTGTAGCCGACAGTGTTTATGTTTTTCCGTTCTTGATGCTTAAATATGCATCTGTTTATTAAAGTCAATCGTCTTGTTTAATTATCAATTGTACATTGCAACATAAATTTGCTACATTCCAGTTGTAGATTTATTAACTGAAACATAACAGTGAAATAAATTAAAATAATTTTTTTAATTGTTTTAGATGTGTCGCTGCAAAGACGACACATCTGATGAAGGAAGACTGTAAGCCGATTGCACCAGAAAATGAAGATGATGAAGCTCGTCTTTAATCTGCTAAATTATTTTTTTTTTGTGTGTGTGAATCATTCACGAGATTGAGATGACTGTCAGTGACAACATAAATTAAGAACAGGCGTTTTTCTTTGCCTCTCTCGAGCTGGATATTTTTTTAGTAAGTTTGGTCTCCCTCACTGCGCGCGGCGCGGGTCTTTCTCGAAATTAAGCATTTCAGCGTAAAAAACACCATATAGCTGATAATACTGTATATGTCGCTGTGTGTCATCCACACAAATCACGAAAGAAAAAACTGTAACAAATAGCTTTTGTTCCTTCAAAGATACAACATGCCTTGCTGAATTCACCTTACAATAAAACGAGGTGGGTCGCGAATTAAAGAGCTCTGTATCTGCTAAATTGAAATTGTGTGTGGAAAACCTTTAAATACAATCAATAAAACTACAACATATGATTTAATAAGATATAGGGCCTACTGTACATAGGCTATGGACTTTTGGAGATTTTGAGATTAATCCTTAGAAGAATTTTGCCTTTGCCTGCTCATCAGGCTGGCTCCGACACTCTCCATATGAAAGACGGAACATTAACACCTCTGTCCTGCACCCCCACGATAAAGCAACTATTGCCTTCTCCAAACCCCCCACTAACTGAGTTTGCAAAACAAAACAAAGAGTTTGCCACTCGTCGTGGTGTGCCAAAACACTTAATTATAAACTTCAATATTTCATTCAAAAATCTCAAAACGCTTTGTGACATTTTGAAAAGCCGTGGATGCATTACTGCCACTGAAACCATGAACGCAACAGAATACTGGTTCTGATTTTATTGTTTGTCGTTTAAACGTCATATATATATATATATTTTTTTTTTTTTTTTTTTTTTTTAACAGAACTGCTTTTGAAATTACGATTGGAATTATTATAGGCTACAGAAGTAAAGTCATTGTATAATATTTGTTCCTTAGTGTAAAATGGAAATGCATGGTGATTTTATTTTGTAAACAGGCTATAAGCAAAAAACTATGTTTTAGAACTAGACAAATCTCTGCATCAACAATAGACTATAAAATGCATTAATAGGCTAATATAAAAATATCAATAGTCCAAGTTAGTTCGGGATTCGATCCCGTGTCATCTAAATGATCGTAACGTAAGTTCAACCACTCGGCCACGATTCACTCGTTGCGACATGGCCTAACGTTCCAGTGTGTGTTCGCTCAAACGAGCGAGAAGCGCTCTTCATTCAAATGAACGCGCCGCCGCGTTTGTCGAACACTAATTTAACATGCCAGAATAAAACCTGGCTTTAGAACAATGCATAGCGCCACTCGTCGTGGTGTGGCAAAAAATTGACAATAATTTAGTTTCATTTATTTCAGTGTTAATGTTTGAGTTAAACAAATCCTCTACAAATTAAATTAACAGAAAGTCGGCTATAAGAGTCCTTTATAGGCTACGTAAAAAAGCAATTAAATGGCTTACAGTCTTAACATTTGGGCTACTTTGCTTAAATTCGATACATTTATTTTCAGTAGGGCCTAATAAATGTGTAGGGATGTAATTTCAGTATGCTTTACCAACGCTATGTATTCAATTAAAGTTCCAAGAGGTCTGGTCTCTATATTTCCTTCCCAGCTGACACTAATATGCAAGTGCACAGCAAAAATCACAACTTGTGCTTGCTGCGAACGCAAGTTATTTAAGGTGTCTCAACTGTACACAGTCTACCCTACAATGTGAATTCGTTACAAGGTTTCATTAAATTAAATTAATGTGCAGCAATTTGTACAAATAGAGTCTATAGGCCTACTATATACTGTTGTAGCCATTAAATAATCTCATTTAGTATCATATTTGTTAAAATATTATAATGTTATTTTTTTCCATCTATGTTGAATATGAAAAGTGAACAGCAGAAGCAAATATAACAGACACTAATCATGGAGGCGCCCGCGCGGTCACTTGCATTGCACGTCAGCTGGAGCGCATCTCATCCTCCTAACTTAACGAAACTCAGCGTATGCCTCACACAGACATGATAAATACATCAAATATACAAAGCTTGAAATGTCTTCAAACGAAATAATTCAAAACGAAAAGAAAAAGGCTACTCTCTGATTATGTCTTTATGTGCATTTCTCTCTAGGTGCGTTCACTACAAATATGGCGATCGTCAACTTCATCTTTGCAGTCGACGACACTGTCAGAAAGCACTAGGTTATTGATAAAAATCAATGCACGCATCACCGGATTTACAAATACACATCTTGCTTGCTTGCTTGCAGCACACATTATGTCGAAAAAACGAAATATTATGTTGAAATAACATTATTATTAATAATACATCTTTTAGAATATTTGATTAAATGCTGATTGTTGCGCTTGTTCAATTTAGATTAAAACTTTAATTGTGATAATTAAATAAATAAATAATTGAAAATTAAATATTTAGTGGCCAAGTTTTGCTAATTTGTTATATAGGCTATTATATGCCTATTGCCTATATTAAGTAGGTCATATTAAGACAAGGCATATATTAGTTATTTTAACTGTTATGAGAAAAAAAAATCTAACGAAATCTAAAATCTAAATCAAAAAAAAAAAAAAAAAAATCTAACGCCAATTCAACATGCCAGAATAAAACCTGATTTTTGAACAATGCGTAACGCCACTCGGCCTGGTGTGCCAAAACACTACATTTTAAACTTCAATGTTTAATTCAAAACAATCTCAAAACGCGTTGTGACATTTTTTTAAAGCAGTAGCCTATATACATTAAGGGCATTGAAACCAGGATCTTAACTAAAACGCGTTCCGCGTAATCTCTCAAAACTTATGCCACACTACTCCATGTATTTTTTTTTTAAGGACTGCTTTTGAAATCACTATAAATTACTATGCAATTGTATCGCTCACGAGAGCTCTTCATTTATCTAATTCCTCAATAGAATAGTACAAATATTCAGCGTCATTGCTCCTAATATCGTCTCTATTTTTAACTTTTGATTCTATTTTTTCAGTTCTAAAATTGATTCTATCTTTGGTTCTATTCTGTTGTAGCCTAATAGGCCTATTTATATATATGAAAAATATGCCTATTAGGCTTAGGGTTTTATATTTAACCCACTTACATTTTAAAATACGGCAATTGCTGCTGTTTTGCACAATGTCCCTTTGCGCGACCTGGCGGTCATTTCGGGAACGACTTTGAAATGCGGCTGGTTTATTTTCGCCGCGGTGATTTCGCCGCGGTAGCTGGCGCGGCGGTATTAGGCATTCTGGTTGTCCACCATCTGTACACAGAGGAAACATTAGTTTACCCCCACACCTGTAAGGTAGCACGGGATGATACAATCCACGCGGGGGAAGAACTTCCGCCTTTATGAAGCCAAAATAATTCCTAATAGGTTCAAAATCCTTGAAGATAATTTTAGGATGACCTATAGGATACGTTTTACTCGATTGTACATATGGATACAATGATGTAAAGTCAAAGTAGTAGATCCTCTCATTTTCACCTGTTTGGTGATACAATTTGTAGGCATTTGTTCTTCCGCCATATAATCCATCACGAGGCCTCAATCTCTCAGGTGCTTCGTAAGACTGTATAAACTGTTTGACGTCCGGATCTGTCTGTTTTAACCCCTCCCACTCACACTCCCAAATAGAAATGACACGCAAGCCATACACTTTTCGCAGGGTTTCTAGTTTTGCATCCGACTGTCTTCTGAGATCACCAAAAGTCACTTTCGATAAAGGTTGAATTTCTTCTGCCGTGAAGAATGACCGTGAAAAAAGCACCCTAAGTACTCCAAGGCTGTCTTCGTTCCATTATCATCCTCATAATAACCATCTAGGTGATATGGACCTACCGCACGCTCGCCATGGTTTAGTGCATGTTGTATCTCCACGTTTTGACTCAGTTTGAAATACTCAAGCCACTGGATAGATGTGTTTGAAAAAGTTTTGTGTTGATTAATATAGGCATGGCTGTGTGTTAGAGCTAACGTGTCGCGCGAGAGAAAATTTGTTTTGAAAGTTTTCATACACACACCTGGTAATGTGATTGACTTGAATGGGTCGATGTTTGTGAATTGTATAAATTCGGTTCTGTATCTCAAGCATGCGTCCCGTAGAATAATTACGTCATTCCTACAGTAAAAAGCGAGTTCCTTTTTGAAGTTAAAGATACCACCCAATACACCTGAATACCATGTGTTAAATCTGACACGCTCGGTCTCACTCATTGTCTCATATCCGTAAAACTCTTTTGCTGGATAGGGACCGATATATTCTGCATTTTGTGGTTTATTGAAAAGGTGGGGGAAGTATCCCTTCTCATGTGCATCTAAGTTAAGGGCTGCTGGTATTTTTGCAAGCTTGAAGGGAATAAATTGCCATGAGTCAATGAAACGCTGCTTGAAGACAGTATCATACATCATACAAGGGTTCTGCATAGAATTCTGCAACCCTGCATAATAATCTTTGGACTTATTCCTTCGCTGGTAAGATACTCTAACAGAATGTAGGAATCAAAGCCGGAGGAATTATGCGCTATGAAAGTATATCCTGCATATTTTGGGCGTCTGAAGTGTTTAATCAGACGTGCCACACAATCTATCCCTCCGGCTTCAAACGTCTCACCTGTCTGTGTCATGCCACATACATAGTTTGCTATGTGTCTCCCATCATGAACGAATGTTTCAAAATCATAATAAATGTATTTATCGTCTTTTGGTTCAGGTTTTAGAGGCTGAATGTAACATTCATGATCACCTCCACTGGTCAAAATCTCGTAACAATGTGCACAATGCTCTGGAGAGCATTTGTGAGTTTTTATTTTTTCACCACCAGGTGGCGTTCTATAAACGGCATGGCATTTTGAGCAAAATCTCACAGTTTCACACTGAGATCTTTCGCCGGGGGTTTGTGATTTTTTTATGTGATTCGTAACAGAAGTTGTTTTTACAGAATCTCAGACATTCTGCACACTGTCTTGTTCTGCTCGTGTACGAGCGACATTCGGATGTCATGCATATCTTGCAAACAAACTGACATTCGTGTGTTTTTCTATCTTTATGCCCCCTGAAACAGTACTCACACACGTACGAAGTTCCTATAAACCCAGTTAAATTTCTTATTAGATGAAAATGCCCCTCGTGCAGAAATAAATGGGCTGTCTTTAGGTGTAATTCGTCTGTGTTTTTGTACACCTGGAGTTTCCCAGAGCTGTCTCTGTAAAAAACTACAATTTTTATGCCTAATTTATTTTCGAAAACAGACAAATTGTGGAGCCCTATCTGCTCGTCTATCTTAAAACCGCATCCTGTATGAATCTCCATCGCAGGCGTCTGTAACTCTTGATCTGTGAATTTTGGATTGAGGAAATATGCTAGACAGTAGCTCAAACACATTTCATTATCGATATTAATGGGGCTAAATAAATGCATTTTATTCCTACTAATACTCTCGCTGATAGCCAGGTCACTAATCTTCCTTCGTCCGCCACCCGCTTTATCACGTACAATTGAGATTTGTAATGTTAAGGTCGAATCGCTGGTCACGTCACTATTACTCTGAGTAACTTGTTCAATCTGATTTATGAATGATGAAGGATTGTGGTTGTTATCAGGTGTTAATACTGTATTTACAGACCCCGGTAGACTTTCTCCGGCAAGAGCTATATTTATGAAGCCTGTTTGACCAGCTAGCTGTTGTGAAAACTCCACCACCTCGTTTAGAATATTATGGAGGCGTGAATTATATTCTACAAAATCGGTGGTCTGTATTTGTCTGAGATCTAACGATCTTTGTAACTCTACACCATTAAAACGTGGTCGTGGTGTTATTGTGAAATCCCCAACAACACCCCCGTTAGCCATCAGAGAATCTATCTGCGCACGACTTAACTCTGTACGCCGGGTTTGAGATGCCCCTACTGCACCACCCATCTGTGCGCTCTCATCTCCATCATCCACGACCGACTCTATCCAACCATGCTGGTTAATTATAATATTATCCAATCTTTCCGTATTAGACAAATCAGCAGTTTTTAGACCTCTTAACTGTTCACGTATTAAAAGATTGAGTGTCTCGTTATTCTCAGGTCTAGATCTTGATCTTGAGCGGGCTATTTCATCACACTCTGACTCGGCTCGTTGCCTATTTTTAAAATTGTGTGAAACAGAAGCGTACCATCAAATATGCACCACAATGTTGTTAATGGTATACATCATAACTATCAGTAAAACATAAAAAAATCTTACACATCTAGATAAAAACAATAACAGCCAAACGATTTTAATACAATAACAGTGAAATGGATTTTTAAAAAATAGTCAAGCATTATCTCACGTATTCCTCGATTGTCTCTGCATAATATTTAATCTTTCAGAGATTAAAGACAATACAGTAATAAGCAACGAGTGATCGTTCCTCACCTCCGAAAGTTCTTGCTGAAGTGCAAAGACTGTGTTACGTAATTGTCTGTTTTCTTCCAAGACGCGGTCTTGGGAAACGCCGAAAAATTCCACCGCACTTCTTAAATCGACGGTGTGTTGATTCTGTGTGTCAATGAGTCTATGCAGAAGGTCCGCAATACCGCTCTGGGCTCCTGAGACTATATCCGCTGTCTGATGGTAAGTGAGCGGTAATGTAGCAATTTCCAGAATACGTTGGAAACTTCTGTTTGCCGTGCGCAGAGTGGCATAGCTCAAACCACGGAGATCTCCCGCGTTGAATAGAGGAGTGAAGGCCTCCCCATCTTCATCACTGCTTTCTAATGAATTCGGTTCAGAATTGATGGTATTCAGTATGGATTGTTGAGATTCAAAAAAACACTTGTGCCTCTCTTTCGTCGGGGATTTCTTCTAGACCAAAAACATATAAATATATTATATGACTTATTTAATATAGATAAAATATAATGAAACAAGAAATACATCTAACCGTCTTCCGAAGAATCCGAACTCTCATTAGAATATTGCCCAAATCGTTTTTTTTCCTTGAGTTGTGGATGAAACAGATGGACTTTCACTGTTTTCTTCTAAAAACAAAACAAAAAGACAAAACAAAACAATATTATGTTATTTAAAAAATTCAGACGAGTAAAAAATTATAATTAGACATAAATAGTTTTCTTTTTCCTTACCTTGCTCCGGATAGATTAATTCTTGTCCATAAATTTCCCTAAGACGCTTTACCCCTTTGTGCGGCCCGCCAATTATGTTAGCCGCTCCTGTGGCTGCCGATGCAAGAGACAGGGTCGGAGGGGAAGAATCCTCGCCTTCGACTCCAGGTGAGGCTTGACATATGGCACTCCCTGTCCCTCCACAGCTTTGGGGTCGTGGCGTTGTGTTTGGGGTAACGTCCTCGTATATCTGATTGGACGGATTTGGATCAGCAACCAATGGGTGCTTAGCTGGCTCCGGCGAATGGGCGGGGCTATGAGGCGGTGCGTCCTCTGTGATTTCTGTTGAAATAGACCTATGAGTTGATTTTTTCTTTAAAACAAATATTAAAGTAGTAAACATAAAAAAGACATAACAAAAATATCCCGTACCTTGTAAAAAATCATCTGGTGACACCCCTGGGGGAAATGATGTATCATCTGTAAATAAAAAACATTTATTGAGATACCTTTTCAATTTTGTAGGTTAAATTTATAATAAAATAAAAAAAATAATAAAAAAAACACTCACATAGATCGTTAAGGATTTCTCGTAATTCCAAATCAAGATAGTGATTCGACGAGACTTCGTCTCCTTCTGATCCATGATGATGATTTGCAGCCATTTCGCCGACTCGATGTGTCTCGTTTGGTGGTCTGATACGTGAATGGATTTGTCTCCTTTTAAAGATCCCGATACGACAAGATAAAAAAAAAACACCTTTTACCCTTCCTTTTTCAAAGAAACCCTTAATCACGACATGTGGTAGGAATTCTGATACCTGATTTGTATGCCTAGAAAAACATATGTTGTATCTGACATCATCTCTTCAAATAAGCTCTGCAATAAAACTAATTCACACAAATCCGTCAAAAAGAGAAAAAATAAAATATGCAGGATGTTATCACATAGGCCATAACACCTTGTGTAGACATTATGACGCCGGGTGTATGCGCGAGCGCATGTGTGTCGTATGAGTTGAGAGAGCCTTAAAAAACTCTATGGTCTATACTTTTAATATAGGTTCATTTGGTAACAATTAGACATTGGAAACCATATTATTTACCACATTTCATTATCGATGTTCAAAGTGGTTTACAAAAAAAAAAGCAGTATTAAAACATTTTAGAAAAGGAAATAAAAATACATGATATAGAAATAATCTGAATTAGAGTATGCGTGTTTGTGTGTGTGTGTGTGTGTGTGTGTGAATGAGTGAAATATTCCCTATGGAATAGTTTTTATAAAAGAATAAAATCACATATAGCTCTTGCCATGTTTGCGCTCCTTTTTAAACAGCTCATGTGACTGTGACGTTGTGGGGAGGGAGGGAGGGAGGGAGGGAGGGAGGGAGTATTCCCACGTGATGTCATTTTAGGGAGGACCCTTAAATCAAAATTGACCTCTCAGCTTTGAGAGGGGTGTGTTAGGGGGTGTGGTCTCTTCGAGCCGTTGCATCGGTTTTCTTTGGTCATTTAAGTTCGACCACGGAGATGACCGGATGTGTTTTCTATTTGGGAGCTTGAAGGGGGTGTGGAGTTTTCCCACGGTGACAGCTGTTGGGGCGGGGCTAGGGGCGGGGTTTGTGTCTGTCTCTCTGTAGGCCTCACAGAACTTCATTTCTCGCTGACCTCTGGAGTGAGTAGACGTTCTCCACTCTGCTCCAACATAAGGAAACACTTATATATTTTTTTAAACTCTGAGTCCTTTAACGAATGGTATGTAGAAACGTAAGACTTTTTAACAATGTTTGTGTTTTATGTAAAAGTTTTACAAAATACTATGTGAAAGTTAAATGCTTACAAGTCAACATTTTAAAAATGATCTTTTTGTAAATGAAAAAAACTTGTTTTAATGTTTTAACATCTTGAAATAACACTAACTCATTTTTTAATAACTCTTTTTAGAGAAAAATGCAATTTTGGTTTGTTTTATGTTAACGTTTTACAAAATACTATGTGAAAGTTAAATGCTTACAAGTCATCATTTTAAAAATGATCTTTTTGTAAATGAAAAAAGTTTTTAATGTTTTAACATCTTGAAATAACACTAACTCATTTTTTAATAACTCTTTTTAGAGAAAAATGCAATTTGAACTAATTCCACTGTTGTTTTAACGTTTTAAAAGGGATGAATGTACATCTGTCTTCTTTAATAAAAACACTGATCTCACACTCTGATTATGTTTTTATTGTACATTTCTTTAAAAGTTTTAATATACACTGTTTAGAACTACTGAGCGTGGGAATTTTCCCGTGCTCAACCCCTAAGAAGGAGTGTCACAAGTCCGATTTTCCCACGGTGTACGTACAGCCCATAAGTGGGAGGAGCTAGCGTGGGAAAATTCCCACGGTCAAAGGGGGCGGGGCTTTGAGGGCCATAAAGCAATAAAACTGTCAGTTTTTTGACGAAAGGTGCCCTCTATTCTCTCTAGCAGATTTCGCTTACGTCCATACCACTTTGAGAACGCCCAATCTCGTCTGATCTCCGGAAGCTAAGCAGAGTCGGGCCTGGTTAGTACTTGGATGGGAGACAGCCTGAGAATACCAGGTGCTGTAAGCTTTTTAGTTTACTTCACTAATGTTCTAACCTTTTAAATAGCCCGTTTTTGGCAGCAGATTTCGCTTATGGCCATACCACTTTGAGAACGCCCGATCTCGTCTGATCTCGGAAGCTAAGCAGAGTCAGGCCTGGTTAGTACTTGGATGGGAGACCGCCAAAAAAAAAGGGTTAGCCTAACCCTCTGGTCGATCGGAGCCTGAAGCGTTCCTCGGGGCCTGAAGCGTTTACTTTGAAAAAAAATGTAATGTTCAAAGCAGGCCGCCCGTCGCCGCTGAATACCGCAGCTAGGAATAATGGAATAGGACTCCGGTTCTATTTTGTGGGTTTCTGGAACCCGGGGCCATGATTGAGAGGGACGGCCGGGGGCATTCGTATTGCGCCGCTAGAGGTTAAATTCTTGGACCGGCGCAAGACGGACGAGAGCGAAAGCATTTGCCAAGAATGTTTTCATTAATCAAGAACGAAAGTCGGAGGTTTGAAGACGATCAGATACCGTCGTAGTTCCGACCGTAAACGATGCCGACCCGCGATCCGGCGGCGTTATTCCCATGACCCGCCACCGGAAAGGTATGGATGGTAAAGCTGAAACGTACTGGATTAGACGGTTGACTATAAGTCCGACACCTACCTAAATTGTGGGTTGTCTTAAAAGCTACTATCTACAGGAGTTGACGGTTACTAGCTTATTATTATAAGCAACCCCTGCTGGGGATCCCTGGTTGAATGGAAACGGGTACGCACCAAGGGTGGCCCCCACCTGGTTGAAAAACCATTATAGGTGGTTTGCTCCACCCCATCTTGTGCTACGATAATAGACAGGGGCTACCTTCGAGTAGCATACCTGTTGGCCCCACCAGTTCACTGTCTGTGCAGCAAGAGGAATATAACAGCACCTCTGCGGGTATCGCCTGATTCGGACCGTGTGGTTTGCTGTGCAGGCACATCTGGTCGCATGGGTACCAAGGAGAGCACCCCTCCTTTGGAAATATTGCTGTTAGGGTGGCCTGGTCGATAGGATGTGTACGCCTCGGGAGGCCCTTGCCCGGTCGTCAGGCCATTATGGGTAAGCTTGCTCCTCCCTGTTCTGCAAGTCACCGGAAACTCAAGGGCTATGCTTTCACAATACAGATTGTATAAAAAATGTCGTCGAATACGGACATTGGCGTACAACCGGTTGGTGGTTTGGGATCGGACCCCACCGGTATTGCAAGATCCCCACCCAATCCTCAGGCCGGGGTTGCTGGTGTTGGCGAAGGGCCTTTAAGCTTTGTGTATGACGCCACTGGCGTAAGATTACGAGAATGTTCGGTGGTTTTGACTCGCCTAGGACCGAGGCAGTCAGTTGTTGAGACTGGGACAACCACCGACAATGATCAACCCATTAACACTATGGATGACGGTTCACGGGAATGCTCTGTGGTCGCGGCTGGCTCGGGCTCGGGTCAGTCGGCCGTTGAGAATGTGACGGACACGAGCAATGAGAGTATGGATGTGACGGTAAGCTCAGTTGTACTGGCTCTCCCCCAGACAGGGAGGGCTGGAGACGGTATGACGAGCAGTAATGCTATGGGTCAGACTCACTTTGATGAAACGGGCAATGTCCAAGATCCTCCGAGTGCAGTGCAAACTGCCTCTCCGCTGAGGGGTGATCCCGCCCAGGTCAACCCCTCGGCGAATAGGGCACGGGAGGGAGATGTCGGAGTGGTGGTATTACTGCCGCTTCGGGACTTCACCTGTGTCTTGTGTGGCGTGTCGGCAAGCGCCTTAGCTTGGGTGAGAAGGCACTTTTCAACCCAGCATGGAAAAGCGCTTGTTAGATACAGCTGTAGAACATGCGGTAAGACATCGGAATCGGCACACCCCATAGCCTGCCACGTTCCCAAGTGCCGGGGGTTTAAGCATGCATGAACTACACGTCCACCTGGATATTCGCAATAGGAAAAGGATCCAGATGGGGAAGAGGGGAAGCTCTTCTGTTCAGAGGACGGATGGAGAGACAGGAGCCCAGACGGTCTCGGTGGTCAATAGGGATACCTCGGCTGAGGACTGCCCCGCAAAAAGGCTTAGATCCCATACGCATGATGACAGCGAAATCTTGTGTTCGTCGGTCCCTCCCATTCAACCCAACTTGCCAGAGGACGGCCTCCTGATACTCCTCAGAGAGGTGGCCCGCAAAATGGTGAGCGAGGGGGAGGGCGACGACGCAGATTACTTGCATGTATTTCAGGCCTGGCTGGACGGCTGCGACCAGCTACCCGTACTGGTTGATGCGGCGACGCAAAGGATACTCCAGGGATGTGTCCCTGGAAGGGAGAGGGGCCCTACTCGAAGGACGCAAACCCGGCGTAGAAGGTCCAGGCCCAGGTGCTGGAGGTTGTGGCACAAGAAAGCTCTTGCCCGCAAACGTGCATTTCACACCTGCCAGTACCGATTCCGCACCGAACCGGCCCGCCTCGCTGCTGAAATTCTAGACGGAAGGGTGGAAGGGCGTTGCCCGATTCCAGATGAGATCATATATAATACCTTCCAGGCCAAGTGGGGGAATCCTCCCCCCTTTAGAGGACTGGGCCGGTTCAGGGCCGAGGGGAGTGCTGACAACGCTCACCTCATGGGGCCACTCTCCCAGGGCGAGATCCAGCAAAGTCTCCGGCAGGCATCGAACGATTCCGCACCAGGCCCAGATGGGATTGGGAAACGGGACATTCTCAATTGGGACCCTGAGTGCGAGACTCTCACTAGGCTGTTCAACATGTGGTGGTTTACGGGAGTCATGCCTACACGCTTGAAGAAAAGTCGTACAGTGCTACTTCCTAAGACAGCGGACCCAGGAGCGGTGATGGAGGTCGGTAACTGGAGACCGATTACCATCGGGTCCATGATCTTAAGGCTCTTCACTAGGGTGATAACAAAACGAATGACGGAGGCGTGCCCCATTCACCCTAGACAAAGGGGATTTCATCCTACCCCCGGGTGTGCGGAAAACATTGAGGTATTGCGGGGCCTCATCCGCCACTGCAAAGAAGAGCGCAGCCCACTCGCAGTAGCATTCATCGACTTTGCACAGGCGTTCGATTCCGTCTCCCATGAGCACATCCTGTCGGCTCTTGGGCAGATCAAAGTAGACCCCCACGTGGTAGGTTTGATCCAGCAGATCTACACGAACAGTTCAACATGTGTCGAGATCGGGGGTAAGACTACTCCCGATATAGAAGTGAGAGTGGGTGTCAAGCAGGGGGATCCGCTGTCCCCTCTGCTTTTCAACCTGGCCATGGACCCCCTAATCCATGGTCTTGAACGCTTTGGCAAAGGGTACATCGTGGGCGAAGGTCTCTCAGTAGTGTGTCTCGCATTTGCTGATGACCTGGTGGTTATAGGAGGTTCGTGGAGTGATATGGCGTACAACTTGGGACTCCTGGACTCATTCTGTCAGAGTACTGGCCTTAAGGTACAACCTGCTAAGTGCAGGAGCTTCCTCGTTAAACCTTGCAAGCGGCTCCTTCTCGGTCAATGACTGCGCCCCATGGGTTCTGGGGGGCAGGGCCCTGCAGCAAACCACCATTGCGGAATCGATTAAGTACCTTGGTGTTAAGATCAACCCCTGGCTAGGGGTTTCCGGGCCTAACTTGGTGGAGTCTCTGGACAGATGGGTCAGGAACATAGGAAAATCCCTCCTTAAACCCTCGCAAAGGGTAGTCCTCCTGAATCAATTTGCATTACCCCGGTTATACTACCAGGCTGACCTAGGTGAGGTTTCGGATGGTGTACTCAGAGCCGCAGATGGGAAGATCAGGGGGGCGGTGAAGAAGTGGCTGCATCTGCCGCCGTCCACCTGTGACGGGCTTTTATATGCAAGAAACCGAGATGGCGGACTTGTAATAGCAAATTTCAATTTTCAATGAGAAACACAGCATCAACAGGCGTAAGAAGCATTAAGAGGCAAAATTGTAATAATGAGAAAAGGCGTTTATTCTTTGAGGAATCTTTTCGCAACCGCAGCCACCCAGCTGCGAAACAGAAAGCCTACTGACATAATAAAACTGAGACATTTTATACAGGTTTCTGACATTCTTGACTCCTCCTTTCCCAGTTTCTGTAAATTTCCTTAAAGACATCTTATATCTCAAGCTAGTATGGACTGGTTCTACCCCCCCTGGGCAGGTCATGCTGTTCTTTGTCCCTGAGAAGCCAAAAGGCCTTCATTTACAATCTAAATGACCTCCTGCTTCCCTCGGGAGGGGGTCTGGGACTTCACTTTTACTAAACGACACCCTGTATTCTGACTAAGATTCTTTCTCGTGCCCAGGTGTTTGTTATCTCCCCGGGCTATCTGGTTTATTACATCTGCTCTTTCCTGCCCCCAATTCAGCTGTTAGAAAACCCTCACAGAAACACAAAATGAGATTAACAGTTTGGAAAACAATATATATGTAAGAAATAATGAATTTCCACCA
Organism: Rutilus rutilus; assembly: GCF_951802725.1. Taxonomy (NCBI): domain Eukaryota; kingdom Metazoa; phylum Chordata; class Actinopteri; order Cypriniformes; family Leuciscidae; genus Rutilus; species Rutilus rutilus. The sequence continues at coordinate 28,849,727 of NC_140229.1, read as the reverse complement.
CAGACTCGGGATCTGCAAGCTCGCTCGGCACATCCCATCGATTCAGGCAAGAAGGTTGGTTCGCCTTGCTTGCTCGTCGGAACAGGTCATAGGGGCATTGATGGCCTCCTCCTTCATGCGATCCAAGCTCAAAGGGGCGTGGATGAGGGCCGGTGGAACAGAAGCCAACATGCCATCGGTTGGTGATAACATCTCGAACGAAAGGGGAGACACCGCCGGCCCGATGACCCACATGTGCGTTTCTCCGTTTGATTGGAGACAGGATGAATTCCTTAAGTGGATGGGACTGCCAGTACAGGGCGTAGGGATATCCGGCTTTAGGGGCTCAACGGTGAGCAACGCGTGGTTGAGGAAGCCCGCATGGCTGTCCGAAAAACAGTACATCGCGGCTCTTCAGCTACGTGCTGGAGTATATCCCACTCGTGAGTTTCGGTGTCGGGGAAGGAGCAAGTCTGGTGCAGCTTGCCGGCAGTGTCCGCATAGGTTGGAATCCTGTTCGCACATACTTGGGCAATGCCCGGCCGTGCAGGGGGCCAGGATTGCCAGGCACTACAAACTGTGCCGTCTCCTCTGGGCTGAGGCGGAAAAGTTTGGTGGCCCTGGGACCTCGTTTGGGGGCCGAAAGGTCAAAAAAGGGGCCCCCGCGTCTGTCGTGTGGCAGAGATTAGGGTTAGAGGCTGACAACGTTTTGCCTTCGCTCAAGGGCCCAGTGCTTTCGGTGCGTCGCTCGGTGCGGGCCCAGGGGCCACCGTGCCGAATTTGGGGCCCCTGGGACATTTCCATCAAAATCCCACTCGCCCATTAAATGAATGGGTTTTCCACCGTGGTTTCGTGGACGCCGCTTCCGAAGGGCCGATCGACTAGGGGGCGCCGTTTTCCGACTCGCCACGGCCCCCTGGTGCGGGCGGGAAAGTTTGGGGCCCCTGGGACCTCGTTCAGGGGTCGCGAGGTCGAAAAAGGGCCCCTCGTCCACGAACCCGCTACGCCGTCAAAAGGCCCGTGGGACGGCCCCCGTGCGGAAACGCAGGGTCGTATCACGTCGAGATTTGATATTTTGACTCTCCAGGGGCCCCCGACTCACGGCCCCGAAGCGTGGGGCCCTAGGACCTTCCTGAAAAAAGTGTGCCATTTATAACCAACTTTCACTCAAAAGGCTCTTAGGTTACATGAGTGGAGGAGGCACAAGGCCGAGATTAGGGTTAAAAGGGCGGGAAAGTGTTGCCTTCGCTATGTCGCTCGGGACGGGCCCAGGGGCCACCGTGCCGAGTTTGGGGCCCCTGGGACATTTCTGTCAAAATCCCACTCGCCCATTAAATGAATGTATTCGCCGTAGTGGTTTCGCCAACGCCGCTTCGGAAGGGCCGATCGACTAGGGGGCGCCGTTTTCCGACTCGCCACGGCCCCCTGGTGCGGGCGGGAAAGTTTGGGGCCCCTGGGACCTCGTTCAGGGGTCGCGAGGTCGGAAAAGGGACGCTCGTCCGCGAAACCGCTATGCCTTTTAAATGGGCCGTGGGACGGCCCCCGTACGCAGACGGAGGGTCGTGGTACCCCGATACTTCAGATTCCGACTCTCCAGGGGCCCCTGACGTGGGGCCCCAAAGCGTGGGGGCCCTAGGGCCTTTGCAAAAAATCGCCCCTCCCCCACCATCATATGCTTTTGATATGTCGCTCGGCACGGGCCCTGGGGCCACCGTGCCGAATTTGGGGCCCCTGGGACATTTCCATCAAAATCCCACTCGCCCATTAAATGAATGGGTTTTCCACCGTGGTTTCGTGGACGCCGCTTCCGAAGGGCTGATCGACTAGGGGGCGCCGTTTTCCGACTCGCCACGGCCCCCTGGTGCGGGCGGGAAAGTTTGGGGCCCCTGGGACCTCGTTCAGGGGTCGCGAGGTCGAAAAAGGGCCCCTCGTCCGCGAACCCGCTACGCCGTCAAATGGCCCGTGGGACGGCCCCCGTACGCAGACGGAGGGTCGTGTTACCTCGATACTTCAGATTCCGACTCTCCAGGGGCCCCTGACGCGGGGCCCCAAAGCGTGGGGCCCTGGGGCCTTTGCGAAAAATCGCCCCTCCCCCGCCACCAAATCATTCAAAGGCCGGAAAGGCTGTTTCAGTGTGAGAGTCAGGCCAGGGAGAGATTTTGCATAGAGGCTAAAAAATATTTGCCTCCGCTCTAGGGCCCGGTGCTTTTGGTACGTCACTCGGGGCGGGCCCTGGGGCCACCGTGCCGAATTTGGGGCCCCTGGGACATTTCCATCAAAATCCCACTCACCCATTAAATGAATGGGTTTTCCACCGTGGTTTCGTGGACGCCGCTTCGGAAGGGCCGATCGACTAGGGGGCGCCGTTTTCCGACTCGCCACGGCCCCCTGGTGCGGGCGGGAAAGTTTGGGGCCCCTGGGACCTCGTTCAGGGGTCGCGAGGTCGGAAAAGGGACGCTCGTCCGCGAAACCGCTATGCCTTTTAAATGGACCGTGGGACGGCCCCCGTAAGGAGACGGAAAGTCGCAGGAGCCCGAAACTCGCCGAGTTCCGTCGTCTAGTGCCCCTGAGTCGGGCCCCCGAGTTTGAGGGCCCTAGCCCCTTCCTAAGCGTTTCCTAACCCCCGTTTGTGATGAGTCCAGTGATTGTGGATGGTGACTGAAAAATGAAAGATTATTTTTATTTTTCACGATGGCCCACTGGGTCCTATGGACACCTAACGTTTTATCGTGTTTAGAACGGGACGAGACCTTTACTTTGAGACCACCCACGGCCTCGTGGGCCCCTGGGGCCCCGAGATACAGACAAAAAGAACGCAATTATCAAGGCCAAAACTCGACGGATCCGGCGTGCACCGAGCTCTATGGAACCGTCTAATCGTGCTGAAAAGAATGGTAAAAATTTCGTGATTTTTGGTGGTGTTTTGGCCAAGATATTAGCCGAAAACCACGGCTAATATCAAAATGGCGTCCGCCGGTGACCTCTTGACCCCTGGGACAAAACGGCTCGTATCTTGGCAGCGCGAAGACGCAGAGAGCTCAAACTCGGGTGAGGATGTCCCGCGGGAACCCTCTCCTGAACGCAAGAGTCACGGGCCCCGGGGACGGACAACCGCCCCCCCCCCCCCCCCTTGTTTTGTTTCCAGTCCAAATATCTAAAAATTCTTAAATCAAGAAGCATTTATTAGACAAATAAAATGACATAAGAAATTCTATTTTGTTTTAAGGTAAAAAGTAAGTACTTTAAGTAATTTTTGCTTAAAACAAGACGACGCCGACGATGGGAATCGAGGATTGTCCGCTCTGCCACAGGGCCTACCACCAGTTGAGCCAGCACCTCACCACCAGCCACGGGGTCCGCAACAAGGCCGAGCGCAAGCTGCTGCTGGCCATTCCATCCGGGAGGGTGGACGTCCGGAAGGGCCCTTGCCCGGTGGCTGCATGCGGCAAATTCAGCTCCCGGATGGACCGCCACCTTAAGGGCCACACAGAGCTGACGGCCGCAGCTCGTCGGCAGACGATGCAGGCTCTGAAGCGGAAAAAAATATTGGGGGACCTCGCCGAGCTGAGGGCGACCAACCCGACGGTGCCACTGGCCTCATCCCTGGACCTGGAGGATCCCACAACCGCTGCTCCGGAGGAGGTGATGCCGGTGGACGACGACGACGACCCTAACGCTCCGCAGTTTCCCTGCAGCAACCCTGGCTGCATGCGCCTCATCACCAGCCTCAGGGACAACGTGGCCGACCTCAACGGGCAGGTGGACACCCTGAGCCGGGCACTCAGGGACGTGACCCGCCGCTACAGATTGTTGAGGAGGAGGTCGCAGCCCAGCGCCTCCGCCCATGTCGCCAGGGTGACCGGGAGACTCATGGCCGCTCTCGGCACCCCCGAGAGGGAAGAGGCCGAGGAGGAGGAAGGTGAGCCCCGTGCCGGGACATCCGGAGAGCCGGCCGGCGAGGCCCCAGCCGAGCAGCCTCTCGCCCCCGCCCAGCCACCTCAGCAGGAGAAGTACCCGTTCCCTGACCACGTGCCAGTTCTGAGTGAGTACTTTATCTCTTCTCCCTCTGCGTCCAATGTTCCGACCCCAGTGTTTTTGTTCTGACCCCATTTGCTCTTGTGTTTGTTTTCTCTCTTTTCGCAGATCTCCTCCTCGAGGAGTTCCGCGGCCACCAGGAGGGCGCCGACCCCACTCCGAGGCTGGTGAACAACGTGGGTTCGAAGGTGTTTCGCATCCGGAATTTTCTGGCCTACATGGCGGCGGGGCACACGGACCTGGCCAGCTTGGCCTTCCTGAACCAGACGGCGAGGATGCGGTCTTGGCACAACTCCCTGAACCAGGCCAAGATTGCGGAGCCGACGGTGCAAATGTATTTAAAGAACGTTTCTCAGTTCCTGGCCTACGTGACCGAGACCCCGCCGCCCAACTGCCGGCTCTCCCGCACGGTGATGGTCGGTCTCAACAGGGAGATCAAGAATTTGATCCGCTCTGTCAGGCGGAGGGTGGTCGTGCATGAGGTGGCGGTCAAACAGGCCAAGGAGGGCCACCTCATCCCGAAGGCCGCTCTCCGCCAGTGCGTTGCCTCCACCAAGGTCGCCATTCCGGAGATCCTGGGTAAGTTTTTGCCTCCTCTTACCTCTCAGACCTTGGCGTACCACAAACACACACATGCCCCTTAACGCTTGTCTTTTTTTCCCTCACAGCCCGTCTCAAACTGACTAGCAACAGGAAGGACCAGTGGTCATTTTATGGGCACCTCACCGCCTACCTCGCCTGTATCTATGGGCATCGCGGTGGGGTGTTCCAAAATATGACTATTGGGGAGGTGGAGGCAGCGCGACAGGGGGCAATGGAAGGATGCTACGTTATTAATGTGAGTGGTTTCTCTGTCTCTCTCTCTCTCTCTCTCTTACGTCTCTTGTGTCGTTTTTCGCTGTTTCCACAGATTGCTTCCCACAAGACCAACCAGGCGTTCGGGGCCGCTCAGCTGGCCTTGACTGAGGAGGAGTACGGGTGGCTGACAGACTTCCTGGCCATGAGAAAGGAGTTAGTGGGCGGCAGCGACGCCCACTACTTCTTTTTCACATCCAAGCCCAGCTCCTGTAAAAATCTAAACCAATATTTTCAGGAGGCATGGGCTGGGATGGAGCTGCCAGGAGCTCCGACATTCACCGACGTGAGGACCTCCATCGCAACCCACGTGAGTTTCCCAGCCCGTGTTTCTGCCTTGTGAACTTCTGACGTGCGCATGTTTGTTTCCAACTGTGCTTTCCTCTCTGTACAGGCCAAGAACACCCACAGCCCCGGGGACAGGCACAAGGTGTCCAGGTTCATGTGCCACGACACCTCCACGGCTGACCGCTTCTACGCGTTGAATCTAGACGCCAAGCAGGCCGCGGAGCAGCGGAGGCTGTTCGAGTCAGCCGTGGAGGGTGAGGATGCCCCTCCGGGGACCGCGGAGCGCCCCACCACCTCCTCCAGGCCGGAGCGCCCCACCACCTCCTCCAGGCCGGAGCGCCCCACCACCTCCTCCTCCGATCCAAAGGTGGCCAGGCGTAAGCGGCCGCCCCCCGCCGCCACCCCTCCGCAGACGGAAGAGGAAGAGGGTGACCCGAGTGAGTCCGCTTCGGTAAGTCCAACTTTTGATGGGTCCGTTTAACCGTTTGTCTGACGAGTGGGCGTGTTCGCTGATTCTTTGACCATCTCGCTCTTTGCAGGAGGAGCCTAGCCCAGCAAAGCGGCGCCCGAGGGTCCTCAGACTGAAGAACCCTATGGTCCGGCTGTCCCCAATGAAGTCCCCACACAAGGTGGCCCAGAAGCTGCTGATGGCAGCCAAAAAACGGCAACGGCAACCACCCAAGCATTTTTTTTAAAGTTCTATTTGTTCCCAAAGTGTATGTTCTATGTTCTAATAAATGTTCTCATGTTCTAATAAATGTTCTCATGTTCTAATAAATATTTGTAATGTTACATTTGTCTTGTCTTTTTTTTTATGCTAATTGGTGGACCTAAGACCTCGTTCAGGGGTCGGAAGGTCGAAAAAGGGTGAAAAACACATGCTTTGTTAAATAACTGCAGTAAAATAGATTGCAGGTGGGATTGTGTCCATTTGCAGCATATTTTCATGTACGGCGGGAAAATCATTTTACAAATATAGTGGGTTATTGGACAAATAGTGGCTTCGTGGACACGTGGTTTTTAAGCTCACCATTCTATTTTTTTTGATAAAAACTATTTTACTGCACTCAGGGGCCTCCTGAGTGGGAGGCCGGGTGGGACGGGGGTTGTCGGGGGGGGCAACGGGACATTTTTCTCAAAATAGTGGGTTATTGGACAAATAGTGGGTTCGTGGGACGGGGGGGGGGGGGGGCGGGGGGGGGTGTTGGGGGGGCAACGGGACTTTTTCACAAAATAGTGGGTTATTGGACAAATAGTGGGTTCGTGGGACGGGGGGGGGTGTTGGGGGGGGTCAACGGGACGTTTGCGCCATATAG
>NC_140229.1:28788254-28838254 GCF_951802725.1 Rutilus rutilus | reverse complement strand
CAATTCGCGCCGCGTTAACCAATCAGGAGCCTGCTTGCTGCTGTCACGTGGTGAACTGACAGTTTATAATGTTATTTTATGTTTGGCCTCAATAAATTATTTTGTAATATGACTAAAATGCACAACAAAGCAAATCTTTCACATAAAAACTCGATTTCAATATGAGAGATAGCCTACTCATTTTTTATTGAATGCTATTTATTCCATATCTATTCTAGATTATATGAAACTTTATTAATCTAATGTAAAGACAACAAACACAATTTAGTGTATAAAAACTTTTTAAAAAAAATCACAGGACAGGTTTCATTTTTTGAGGCTGGCTCCATTTATTATCAAAACAAAAATAAATGACAGATTAGGTGCGGGCGAGGGTGAACCTCGCGCCGGGCTGTACAGCGCGGGCTCGTCATGCAGCGACCACTCGAGGCCGAGGCTTATACGGCCTACGCTGTCCTCGTCAGCGTCCTCACCGTTAGGTCCACCAAACCTACCTCCTGGAGCAAATTGTGAAACTCCTGAAACCCTCCGGAGGGTCTGGTGGACCCGAGTACAGCGACGATGTCCCCTACGCAGCTGTTTCTGCTCTCCAGAGCATATACGAGCGGTGACTCTCTCGATTAATACTACTGCTAATGCTCGATAAACATGTAAAAAAGATGGCCGCCAACAGGTTTCGAAACTTTCGCCTCTGACGCGCGTGACGCGCGTAAATTTCATTTCAAACTTTTGATTTTACGCGCGTCAATTTCGCTCTTGACGCGCGAATTAACACAAAGTGGTCAAGCGTATAACTAGACGCGGCAGGCGCGAATTTGACGCGCTATTCGCGTTTGGTGTGAACGCAGCATTAGGCCTAAGTTACAAGAGAAATAAAAGCACTTTAACAAAGCCACAACCCACGTTTAATATTGCCATGCGGAACCAGAAATATGCATTTAACCATAAAGTTATACTGTATAATCACAGAATATAGATTCAACTCATTAACAGATTTATCAAATAAACATGCCATCAGTAATTTCCCCCATAAACCATGAAACGTACATACCCAATCCTTTACCGTCCGATCACCACGAGGTTCACTCGTCACACATGCGCTCCAAATAAATCTATAAACAAAAATGTACACATCAAATGTTCTTTTAACTTTGCTTCACAACTTATGTGTGCATATTAAAGATATTGGAGTAATATTTACCAAGAAAGAAGAACGTATAACACAGAATCCGATCGATGCACGCACCGTCATGGAGCTCTCCTGAACAATGAAAAATGGCTTCCGTTCTCTGGTCGCGCGCACGCGTCCAGCACAAGTGAATAGTATCGCGAGAAGAGAGGGATTTCTTAAAGGGGCCACAAACATTTTTAATGCAAAATAGAAACGAGGTACATTTTATGTAAACAACTCTAATCGTAGTTGTAACTCTATATGTACAGTAGGCATAATTCTTGTCATTGCGTATGTGTATGCAGCATGAGTCAAATACAATCTTCTGTTCGTGTTGTATTATGCACAGTGGTTGGGCTCTAAGAGATTGTGATGCTGTTTGCATGGAATGCACATTTTACCTTTGTGGCAAAGCCTGATTGAAATTAATTGTTGAAATAAATGGTTTTGTGTCTTTTTTACATAACATTGGCTATTGCTAAAGACACATAGTAACTAATCTAGCTACTTTCATTAAATATATCAATTTAAGCTAAAATGTAAGAGGGTCATTCTATGAAAATGTCCATTTTTCTGTCCCTAGCCTTTACAGAAATATTACACTTAAAAAACACTTTAGGGTTACAATTTCTTTACATTTTAAAATAAAACAATATGTTATTTGAACAATTACACCCTCTTGAGCCATCAATGTGGCAATATTTGATTTTTATGAATTATATAGAATTTCAAGCACCACAGAAGTGCTCGTCCCCACAGTCATGTACAGAGGGAAAATGTTTTATTTTGAGGTCAATAACAGATTTTTACACCATTTAAAATACAATAATGTATACATAACTATCAAATATATTATGTAAATGATATATATAAAAAAAATGCAGAATACATATTATAAAATTTATAATGAAAGTAGTGGTCCCCTGGAGTTGTGTCACTGGTGTTACTGTTAAACAAAAATCTCTTATTTTGAAATAAAAATCACACTGCTATAGCTTATGTTTGTATGCAGGCCTACGGAATTTATATTCACAATACTTAATAACTAATATTATTTTATTGCATTTATATTAGTTGTTTGAAGAGTTACAAAAAAGCGGTCGGTCTTAACACAAGTTTCAGCCGGCAAGTCGGTCGGACTAAAAGGGGGAACAAATAAATAATTGGGTCGGTAGGCTACTAAACTGACAGGGTCGGTCGGGTTACGGCAAACAAGAATATTTTTAAGGATGGCCTTAGACTATTGTAACTCACTTTATTTTGGGCTATCTCAGGCCTCTCTCTCTCGTCTACAGCTAGTTCAAAACGCAGCAGCTAGACTTCTCACCGGGACACGCAAATATGAGTCGATCACCCCTATTTTATTCAAACTCCACTGGCTACCTGTCACATTCAGGATTGATTTGAAAATTGTACTATTTGTGTATAAAGCTCTTAACAAACCGGCCCCCCAATATCTGACCAATCTCCTCTGCCCGTACACTCCATCTCGTACTTTGAGATCCAGTGATCACTGTCTTCTCATCGTGCCCAGATCCAGACTTAAAAAACGAGGCGACTGCACTTTTGCGACTGCTGGCCCAAAACTTTGGAACAGTCTACCCCTCTATATCAGACTAGCTCCCTCAATTTCCATCTTCAAAACATCCTTGAAAACTTTAATACCCCTTGACACAACTATTGTTTTTTTTTTTTTAATTGTCCTGTTTCTGCCCTGCATTTTATCTATTGCCCTCTACAGCACTTTGGTCAGCCTTGGCTGTTTTTAATTTTGCGTTATAAATAAATATTGTATTTTTTTTAGAATTAAGTTAATACCTTTGAGTCACCTGGGATAAAACTCCCCCTGCTACCCTCATTTGCATTTGTAAAGCTCACAGCAGTCTCATTTACATGTTAAAGCATTAGAGGGAGGGGGGTCACGGGGCAAGCAAGTCCCACGTCAATTTCCGACAATTTCCGACAGTTTGCAGTGTTGCCTGTAAATTGCCATTTGCAGTCGTAAACCTGAACTTCCACGACAATCTACAGTGCCGGTAACTGTCGAAAATCCCACTTTTCATGCAGTGATCTCCATTTAGAGCTATACAGGCATCTAGTGGTAAACCCATGCAATAACATGATTTATTTCATTTTATATTTAATAAATTGATTTTATTTTTTTTATTTTATTTTTTTTCTGAAAGCCTAGTCTCTATTTTAACCAAAAATACTGTATAAAAAAAAAAAAATTTGAAAAAATTGAAAAAAAAAAATTTTTAATCATTATTTTCAATGGCAAAAAATGGACTATAAATAATGCATAAATATTAATAAGTTCAATCAAATTGTCTCAAAATACTAAATTAAAAAGAATAAATATTATAGAACAAAAATAAATTGCATTGGTTTTTACTGGGATGGAGGAAGTTTCATTTTTAGGTGTCCGGTCACTTCTGACCGGGAAGGCACTGAGTGTGACTGCTAAACGAAGACTCTCTGAGGGTTAAGTTAATACCTTTGAGTCACCTGGGATAAAACTCCCCCTGCTACCCTCATTTGCATTTGTAAAGCTCACAGCAGTCTCATTTACATGTTAAAGCATTAGAGGGAGGGGGGTCACGGGGCAAGCAAGTCCCACGTCAATTTCCGACAATTTCCGACAGTTTGCAGTGTTGCCTGTAAATTGCCGTTTGCAGTCGTAAACCTGAACTTCCACGACAATCTACAGCGCCGGTAACTGTCGAAAATCCCACTTTTTATGCAGTGTAAGCAGAGTCGGGCCTGGTTAGTACTTGGATGGGAGGCCGCCTGGGAATACCAGGTGCTGTAAGCATTTTTGGTAAACCCCCCCCCCCCCCCCCCCCCCCCCCGAGTTTGTTCAAAATGCCTAAAATTGTCTCTGATTTTGTTCAAAATGCCTAAAATTGTCTCTGATTTTCTTCAAAAAGCCCGTTTTTGGCAGCAGATTTCGCTTACGGCCATACCACTTTGAGAACGCCCTAGAGCAGGAAGGAAGTGTGTTTGACTGCAGTTGGAGAGAAAGGCTCTTCTTAAGCTTTATTATCAAATTTTTGTTTCTTTGTTTATATCTTGGAAGAAGATTTAATTTTTTGTTTATAAGGCACACGTTTAAGCTCCAAGCAGTTGATCTGCTTGGAAGCGATCTTTGTTTTGTTTGAACAATGGACGGACCACATGGCAACGACCTAGGCATGGAAAGAGGACTGGAACAACGGATTGTGCGAAATGAAGTAAACAAAGGTTCAAGAGAGACGAATAGAGTTAATATGGATCATGAAAGACAACGGAACGTAAAGAGGAGAGTGGATTACCTGAAAGAAGCCACAGTGGTGATTGATTTGAGAGACAACATGGAGGTAAAAGCTGAAGATATCATTAAAGCAGTAACACAGAAGATTGGTTTTGGCAAACTGTTGGCTGTGAGACCAAGGCATGGCAGGGAATATGAGCTGACATTGGAAGTGTGTGGGTGTTTGCGACGTGTTGGTGGACGGAATGGAAATTAAGGGCGAATTCTTCGAAGTAAGGAGGCTGGAGGTAAAAGAGCACATGGTATCTTTTCTTCACCTGCCGGCATATTTACGAAGTGACGAAGTGATTGAGGACAAATTGAAATTTTGGGGAGTCACTCCACTAATGAAAATAAGGAGAAGAGTATATCCAGGAACTAATATTGCGGACGGAACGAGGTATGTGAAAGTCAAATTTCCTAAAGAAGTAACTTCACTGCCATATAGTGCAAAATTCGAAACTGCAGATGGCACACAGTACTTTAGGGTGATTCACGATGGACAGGAAAAACTGTGTCGCTTGTGTATGCAGCCAGGACATATCATAAGGGACTGTCCTGACTTTAAATGCTTCGAATGCTATGAGCAAGGACATTTTGCGAAAGACTGTAGAGCTGATAAATGTCCTGATTGTAAGAAAGCATTTATGAGATGTGATTATGAAAGTGAACATGAAGAAGAGATTAATGAGGAAACGGAAAATGGTGAATATGAGGTTGCTATGGAAATGATGGACACTGTCAATAATGGAGAAAAGGAGGATGTAACTGTAGTAGACAATGAAGATAGTAAAGGGCATGTGCAAGAAAAGGGTGGAGACAAGGAGTCAGGGAGAGGAGAGCGGGATGAGATGGAGGGGATCACGGAAGGAGGAATTGTGGGCCCAGTGGATGATACAATAAAAGAGAGGAGGGAGAATAAAAATGAGAAGGTGCAAGTTGAGGAATGCATATAAGTTAATTTGGAGGAGCTAAGGAGGGGAATGAAAAGAGGAATATTGAATAAACACAATGTAGAAGAAAGTAGAGAAAAAGGACAGAGAAGGAGAATGAGCTTAAGTGCAAAAGAAGATGAAGATTTAATGGAGAAGGGGGGGGGGGGGAGAATGAAACATGAATGTGTTGTTTTTAATGACTCTATGTATTGTTTCAATCAATGTTAGAGGATTAACTAATGTGGATAAATTTGGGAAACTGAAAGAGTTATGTAAAAAAGCTGATGTAATATTACTGCAGGAAACATATTGGAAAGATGAAATGATGGACAGCTTTAAAACAAGATGGAAAGGAGGAATTTATTATAATAACGGAGAAGGGGGGATAGGGAAAGGAGTTGCTGTTTTATGTAAAAGAAACATGAGTGATGATGTTGAAATCATATACAAGGATAAAGAAGGAAAATGCATTATTGTGAAAATGACTATAGGAGGTAATGACATGGTCTATAAAAGAGATAGTGGGAGAGAAGAATTGCTTAAATTAATGGATAAATATGATTTAATAGACATATGGAGAGAGATGAATGAGGGTATAAAAGAATTCTCAAGACGACAGCTGGTAAAAGATCAAATGAAACAAAGTAGAATAGATTTTATGTTGATTAAAAGGAATATGAAAAGAAAGATTGATAAGATATATTATAAGATGACTTCTTTAAGTGACCATGGAATGTTAATGGTACATTTGAATGAAACGGGTGGAGAGAGGAAAGGGGGTATGGTGTTTAAATAATGAACTTTTAAAAGATGAAGGGTATAAAATGAAGATAGAAGAAATTATAACGAATGAGAGAGGGAATAGAATGTATGAAGAAGATAAGAGGGTATGGTGGGATAATGTAAAGTATGAGATAAAGAAATATTCAATAAGGTACAGTAGTTTGATACAAAATGCTAAGAGGAAAGAAGAACTAACAGTAAGAAATGTTTTGAAAGAAGAATTACAAAAGGAGAATGGGGATGTAGAAAAGATTTTAGTATATGAGAGCAGACTAAAGGAGATTGAAGAAGAAAAATGTAGAGGTGCTATGATAAGGAGTAGAGCAAAACATGTAATAGAAGGAGAAATGTGCACAAAATTATTTTTTAGCTTAGAGGAAAATAGACAAAAGGCTGATACAATAAAGGAGGTTCTAAAACAGGATGGAAGTAGAACAAAGGAAATCAAAGAGATATTGGGAAGTGTAAAAGAGTTCTATGCACATCTTTTCAAAAGTGAAGGGACACAAGAAGAAGAAAAGCAGTTTCTATTAAGTAAGATAAAAACAAAAGTACCTAAAGAAGATAAAGAAAGGTGTGATACGGATCTTTTAGATGAAGAAATAGAGGTAGCAATATCACAGTTGAACAATGGCAAAAGTCCAGGAGCAGACGGATTGACCAGTGAATTTTATAAGGCTTTCAAGAAAACATTAACACCTTTTTTAAAAGAAATATATAAGGAAATATATGATAAAGGGGAAGCGAGTCAATTGATGAGAGTAGGAATGGTGAAATTAATTTTCAAGAAAAGAGGTGATTCAGCAGATTTAAAGACCTATAGGCCTATATCAATGTTAAATACAGATTTTAAAATATAAGTTTTGGCTAATCGATTAAAGAAGGTTTTACCAGAAATAATAACAACGAATCAAGCATATTCAATTATAGGGAGAGAAATTACAGATACGGTAAGTAATATAAGGGATAAAATAAGTTATATGATAGAAAGTAAAAAGGAGGGATATATGGTTAGTATAGACTTAGAAAAAGCCTTCGATAGGGTAGAACATGATTTTTTATTTGAACTTTTAGAGAAATTTGGTTTCGGCGATAAGTTTGTAAAATGGATTAGGTCCTTATATAAAGATGCAATTAGTTTTGTGAAGTGTAATGGTTTTATGACAGATGTTTTTAGCATAACAAGGTCAATAAGACAGGGTTGCCCTTTATCTGCATTATTATATAGTATTGTAGCAGAACCTTTAGGTTTAGCAGTTGCAGAAGATGAAAGTATTAAAGGAGTTGGCTTTGGTGGAATGAGAAAAGAACAAAACATTTACCAATACGCGGATGACACAACTTTAATTTTAAAGGATATTAAGAGCATTGAAGGAGCTATGGGGAAAATACAAAAATATTGTAAGGGTTCAGGAGCAAAAGTAAATATAGATAAAACTGTAATGATGAGAATAGGAACAGCAAAACAATTACCTGACTATCTTAATTTTAAAGAGGAGACAGAAAACATGAAAATTCTGGGAATTCGAATTGGGAAGGAGGAAAAGAAAACTAGAGACATAATATGGGATGAGATTCTAGGAGGAATTGAGAGAAGATTGACATTTTGGAGACAAAGATTTTTGAACCTGAGAGGGAAAATTTTGATTGTGAATGCTCTGATGCTGTCAAAAATATGGTATGCTTTAGAGGTAACTCCATTACCAATTTGGGTTTATAAGAAGTTGAAAACATGTATTTTAAAATTTATATGGGATGGCAAACCAGCAAAGATAGCATACGACACAATGATAGGGCCTGTTGAGAAGGGGGGTTTAGGTTTGTTAGATCCTGTTTTAAGAATGAAGAGTCTGAGGGTTAAGATAATAAAGAAATTTTTAAATAAGGATAATAGACAAGAGTGGAAAGACGGAATGGAATTCTTTCTAAATAAGTGTGGAGGTCTTTATATGGGCGAGGGAATAATATGGATGAAACTGAAGGAACATATGTTAAAGGGTATACCAGAATTCTATAGAGAAGTTTTAGGGGCGTGGAAAGAATTTTTACCGACAGTTGTGTATAAGCCAGAAGGAATGAAAGAGTTTTTGAATCATCCATTGTTTCTAAATTCTAATGTGTTATATGACGAGAAGGAATTATATTTTAAACAATGGATTGCAGCTGGAATAGTTAAAGTTAGAGATATTCTGTATGAGGTAATAGATGGCTTTATACCACTTCAAGGTATAATAGAAGAAATTGAGGGGATTGGAGAAGAGGTAGCAAGGGGTATAGAAAAACAACAATTTGACAAAATCAAAAAAGCAATTCCTAAAGAATGGATAGAAGGAATAGAAAAAAAGGAGGAAGGAAAGGGAAAGGTTGAAGTGTTATTAAAAGAAAGCGGGAATAAACATGCAATTCAATCTTGCTCTCTAAAAAATTTTTATAATTACTTTAGAATGATGGTTTTTGTTCAACCAATAGCAAATAGTTTTTGGACTAGGTTATTCCCAGGGACTGAAACTGAAAACATTTGGGGAAATTTAAGAATAAGATACATGGATCCAATGATTGAGAATTTCAATTTTCTTTTAAGACAATGTTATTTATACAAAAATGAGACTATGTAAAATGAGGTTTGCACAGAACGCAAGATGTGATGTTTGTAAAAATGAGGATGAAGGGTTTTTACATTTGTTTCTTTTTTGTTCGAATCTTCAGGATTTTATGGGAAAAATAAAAAAAATTGTAGAAGGAATTTTGGAAGAAAGAATTGAACAACAAAGTGAATGGAATAAAGTAGTTCTACTTGGACTAAAAGGAAGGGGGAAAATAAATATATAGTTAACTTTATTCTACATGTGGCAAGATATGCAATATGGTGTAGACGAAATGTCATGAAGGGAAAACAAGGTAACATAAATATGTGTTTTTTCTTTAAAATGAAGCTAGAGGGTCATTTGCAGATCTTGTTTGAATATTTCAGCTTGAATGAAAAAACTGAGAGGTTTTACAAAACAATTACAGGGAATAACACAAGAGTAATAGAATGTTTTAATGAATATAAGATAAATATGCCAAAGTAATTATGCTTGTAACATGTGGCTATCTATGGATGGGGAAATGTATATGAAAACATGTTAATTGAATCCTGTAATGAGATGATGTATTGCAAATGAATGACATGTAAATTGTAAAAGTACTCATAAAAAAAAAAAAAAAAAAAAAAAAAACGTCTCGTCTGATCTCGGAAGCTAAGCAGAGTCGGGCCTGGTTAGTACTTGGATGGGAGACCGCCTGGGAATACCAGGTGCTGTAAGCATTTTTGTTTAAAAAAAAGAGTCTAAGAGTTTGTTCAAAATGACAAAAATTGTCTCTGAGTTTCTTCAAAAAGCCCAGTCTTGGCAGCAGAGTTTCTTCAGAAAATCTGAAAAATCGATGAATTTCTTCAAAAAGTCCGTTTTTGGCAGCAGATTTCGCTTACGGCCATACCACTTTGAGAACGCCCGATCTCGTCTGATCTCGGAAGCTAAGCAGAGTTGGGCCTGGTTAGTACTTGGATGGGAGACCGCCTGGGAATACCAGGTGCTGTAAGCTTTTTAGTTTACTTCACTAATGTTCTAACCTTTTAAATAGCCCGTTTTTGGCAGCAGATTTCGCTTACGGCCATACCACTTTGAGGGCGCTATAGAGCAATCAGGAAGTGAATTGGCAGTAGTGGGTGAGAAAGGCTCACCAAACGTGTTTCTGTGTTTTTTTCTTTTGTTTTATGTTAGAATCAGTGTTTTTTTGTAAGTTTTTTTTGTTTTTTGTTAAGCTAAATCCTCCCAACAGCGTACGCTGTTTGGGAGGAATTTTTGTCTGCGTGTTTTTCTTTGATGGATGGACAAACGTTAACGGACATTGCAATGGCTGGAGTACCACGAGGGCGAAACGACCACGGACCGGACGAACAACAAAGAGATGGACAAGAACGGGGGAAAGAAAGGAGAAAGGAGAAAGTGAAAAGGATGTACAAAAAGGAAGCGACAATAACGGTGGATTTAAGAGATGAAAAAGAGGTGAGAGCAATGAATATCATAAAAGCAGTGACGGAGAAGATCGGAGAAGGAAAGATTTAGGCGGTGAGACCTAAACAAACAAATGAATATGAAGTCACACTTGAACGTGAGGAGGATACGGGTTTCTTAATGGACGGACTGGACATCAAAGGAATGACATTCGAGGTAAAGAGTTTTCAAAACAGGGACTATGTTGTCTCTTTTATGCACCTGCCGGCTTACACTGAGGATGTGGATATTTTTAATAAACTGGAACAATGGGGAGTAATCCCTGTATCTGTGGTGAAAAGGAGGTTCTATTCGGGCACAAATATAAAGGACGGTACGCGCTTTTTAAAAGTAAGGTTCCCAAGGGAGGTGGCGTCACTACCATACAGCACAAGACTGGAAACAGCGGAAGGACCACAATATTTCAGAGTGATGCACAGTCATCAGGTTAAAACCTGTCGGCTGTGCATGAGCCCGGACCACGTGGTGAAAGACTGTCCAGATTTTAAGTGTTTTAAGTGTGACGAGAAAGGCCACTTTGCAAGGAACTGTAACGCCATTAAGTGCCCGGATTGCCGAGAGGTTCTCACTAAATGTGAATGTGGGACAGGGCGAGAGGAGGAGGAAGAAGAGGAGCAAGTGAGTGGGCAGGTGCGTGAAAGAGACACAGAAAAGGAGCAAGAAGAAGAAGACGGAGGAAATGAGACGAGCGAAATTACAGAAAATGTGGAAGTGGAAAGGAAGTGAGGAACGGATGGACAGTGAGAATAAGCAGGGAGAACAAATACAACAAGAGGATGAAAACTGGACACAAATGGACATAACTGTAAGCTTGGAAAGTGAAGTGGACAGAGCGGAACAAAAGGACAAGGAGCAGAATGTGGAAATGGAAAAGGAAGCGGAAAATGAAGAAGATGACAATGTAGTTAAATCAAGTAAAAGGAGAAGATCAATAAAGATAAAACTGAGCATTGAAGGAGCGAGGAAAAGAGTGACTTTAAAAGGTGAGCAACAAAGTATAGATGGAGAGGAGCTGGTAAAGGACTCGGAGGAGATGGAATGAAAAGATGGATTTTAGCAATGTCTTTTTAAGAACTTTTTTTTGTGTTATGATTTTAAAAATGGTTATTTTTAATGCTAGAGGGTTAATGGACATGAGGAAATTTGAAAAAAGTGAAGGAAATGTGCAAAAGAGAAGATGTGATAATGTTACAAGAGACTAACTGGAAAGACTTGCATATAAGTGAAATAAGGAAAAAATGGAATGGAGAGATTTTATACAACAACGGTGATGATAGACTTGGAAGAGGAGTTGCAGTACTAATAAAAGAAAATAGAGATATAAAATGTAAAGTAGTATATAAAGATAAAGTGGGGACATGTAAAGGTTTGAAATGGAATATTAAGAGAACAAAATACTTGTGGTAAATGTGCATGCACCACCGGAAGAGATTAAGAAGAGGGAATATTTTAATGGTTTAAGGGAACTTTTAAGGAAATATAAGGAAATTGTTATTATGGGGGATTTTAATGTTGTTTTTAGTAAACTGGACATGGCGGAAGGAATGGTTTTTAAGACGGATACAGGAAGAAAAGAGTTAAAAGGGCTGATGGAAGAAAACAATTTGATTGATGTATGGAGAGAAAGAAATGAAAAGAGAAAATAATTTTCAAGAAGACAAATAGTGGGGAATTTTATTTGTAAAACAAGAATTGATTTTATTTTATGTACAAGGAATATTGAAAGCTTTTTAGAAAAAATAAGGTACGAAGAAACAAGTTTAAGTGATCATAAACCTATTTTTATGCAAATAGATTGGAATACAGTGAAAAGAGGGCCGGGAGTATGGGTTTTAAACACAGGGATTTTAAAGAATGAAGACTATGTTTTGAGTGTACAAGAAATCATAACAAAGGAAAAAGAAAACTGAATGTATAGAGAAGATAAAAGGATTTGGTGGGAAAATGTGAAGTATTTAATCAAAAAGTTTACCATAAAATATTGTGGGATAATCCAGAGATGCAAAAAGGGTAAGGAAAGAGAAATACGAGAACAACTAGAAAAGGAATTGAACATGAACGAAAAGGATGTACAAAAAAATAAAAGAAATAGATGGAAAACTGAAAGAAATAGAAGAGAAGAAATATAACGGGGCACGATTAAGAAGCAAAGCAAAGTACACAGTGGAAGGAGAGAAATGTACAAAGTTTTTCTTTGACTTGGAAAGAAGAAGGGGAATGTCACAAACAATTAAAGGAATACAAAGGGAAGATGGAGAGATAGTGGAAACAAATGAGGGGATATTAAAAGCAATAAAAGCATATTATGAAAAGCTATTTAAAGCAGAAGGAGTAAAAGAGGAAGAAAAACTAGAATTATTGAAACAAATAAAGACCAAAGTAGGAGAGGATGATAAAAAAGAATGTGACCTAGAGATAAGAGAAGAAGAGATAAAAAGAGCAATAAGTGAACTGAATAAAAGGAAAAGTCCAGGCATTGATGGTTTAGGGAATGAATTTTACATAACTTTTAAGGATTTTTTAACTGGTATCTTAAAAGAAGTATATGAAGAGATTTTTAAGAAAGAGGAAATGAATCAGAGAATGGGGATGGGATTAGTTAAGTTGATATATAAAAGAAAAGGAGAAAAAGTAGACTTAAAAAATTATAGACCAATCACAATGCTGAATACAGATTTGAAAATTTTAACAAAAGTTTTAGCCAACAGATTGAAAGAGGTAATGCCAACCATAATCAAGACAAATCAAGTGTATGGAGTGAAAGGGAAGGATATAGCGGACACAACAATAAGTATAATAGATAGAATAAGGTATATGAAAGCAAAAAACAAAGACGGATATGTTATTAGTTTGGATTTTGAAAAGGCATTTGACAGAGTAGAACATGATTATTTATTTGAGATTTTAAGAGTGTATGGGTTTGGGGAAAGTTTTATCAAATGGATTACAATTTTATATAAAGGAGCAATAACAAGAATAAAATGTAATGTTTTTTTAACAGAATGTTTTAAATTAACTAGGTCAATAAGACAAGGATGTCCACTATCAGCACTTTTATATTCATTAGTTGCAGAACCATTGGGATTAGCTGTAAAAATAGATAAAGAAGTAAGGGGGATAGACATTGAAGAGAGTGGGGAAAATGAAAAAATATTTCAATACGCAGATGATACAACGATAATGGTTAAGGATATAGAGAGTGTTAAAAAGGCAATGAAAGTGGTACAGACGTTTTGTAGGGGATCAGGGAGCAAGATAAATGAAGAGAAAACAGTATATATGAGATTTGGAAGAGTGAGTGTTTTAGCAAATGATTTTGATTTTAAAGAATCAAAGGAAATAAAGATTTTAGGCGTTTTAATAGGGAAAGACGAAAAGTATGTTAAAGAAGTAATGTGGGAAGAAATATTAGGAGGAATTGAAAGAAGGTTAATTTTTTGGAAATTGAGGACTTTGAGTTTAAAAGGGAAGGTTTTAATTGTAAATGTTTTAATGGTAGCAAAGTTGTGGTATGTTTTATATGTGACTTCTATGCCGATGTGGGTGGAAAAAAGGTTGAAAAAATGTTTTTTGGATTTTATATGGGATGGAAAACCTCCAAGAATTGCATACAATACTATAATAGGAGAAGTAGGAAAGGGAGGGATGGGATTGATAGATGTGGAACAAAGGAAAAATAGTTTAAGAGTTAAAGTAATAAAAAAGTATCTGGATGAGAAAAGTAAAACAGCATGGAAAAAAACAATGGAATATTTTTTAAACAAATGTGGGAATTTTAATTTAGGAGATAATATTTTATGGATGAAAACTAAGAATTGGATGGTGGAAGGAATGCCAGATTTTTACAAAGAACTGATGAGTGCTTGGGGGAAATTTTTAACTATTGTTAATTTTAATCCACAAGGTAGAGAGAGCATTTTAAAATCAGCCTTTATTCTTAAACAGCGGCATTTTAAATCAGGGGAAAGTGATTTTTTTAAAGAAATGGTGGGATGTTGGGATCACAAGAGTCAGAGATATTTTATATGAATTTAAAGAGGGATTTTTACCATTACAGTATATAATAGATACAATGGAAGTGGCAAGGATTTTAATGAACAAGAACTAAAAAATAAGTATGAAATAATGAAAGAAGCAATACCCAAAGAGTGGATAAAAAGAATAGAAAATATGGAAGAAGAGAAACAAGGGAAAGAAGTGTATGTAAAGTGGAGAGAAAAACTATATGCTTTTAATGAATGTACTGTGAAAATGCTTTACTGTTTTTTTTAGAGAGGGGGTTTTTAACCCTCTGGGGTCTGAGGTGTTTTTGGGGTCCTTGAGATGTTCTGACATGCCCTGACATTTGTGCTTTTTTCAGTTGCTTATAAACATAGTAATGGCAAAAAAAAATTACACACTATTTAGCACAAACAGGGCTACCATAATATGTGAGCAACAAGAATGTACATGTCTGCATTTTTGAGAGAATAATGTTTATGCGTGGTTATTGAAAAAACTAAAAACTAAAGTTTCTGAAATAAGACCACAAAACACACACTAAATATGTGCCAATAAGACTTTTGTCTAATGGATGTCATCGCCTAGTGTTTTTTCTTCAAAATTATGTGAAAATCACCCTGCCTAATCCTTCACATAACACAATACATTGATTTGAATTTTGCAAAGCACTTTCTGTTTGGAAAGGCCATATGCGGAGTGGGCGTCACAGATCATGCATATGTAGTGGTTCACACCTGAGGACCGCATACTTAATGAGCCATTCATTCAGGTGAGTCACTGAGCCACAAGAATGCAAGAGCAACAGTTGGAAGCATCTCAATTCTTTTTTATTTTTCCACATATTGTGCTTGCAATTTGGCCAATAATAGCCAAGGAAAACATGTAATTGTGCAGTTAATTCTCATACTGTATTTTCAGTTTTGGAATATTTATCTTCTCCCCAAATTTGTCACTAATAAAACACAATAAAAATTATTTAAAGAAAAGGCTTATATTTACCTTTTAATAGTTTGTTTACATCTACCTTGTAAATATTTAAATAAACAACAATTCAAGTGTAATCTTTCTTTGTACAAACTAAAGTATACATTTTATCATACATATTTCAAAGTTAAGGATTTGATTGATTATTTGATTATTTTTGACAAAAAAATTGGCAAATAAAAGCTTATTTGAGGTGGCAGATATTTTACAGTAAAAATGTATAATCTATCCAAAACTAATCAACGAAATGTTGTCTTTCATATGTCTGTAACATAGGTCTTTCATTTTTATTATAAGGAATATAAATGCTAAAATGCTAAAAGGAATATAAACGAGAAAACACAGCCCCTCACAGGTTTGCGCCGTGGATTCCCGCGAGTCAGACGCGGATACTGTGTTTGTTTTAGGCTCGCGCAGTCTTCACTCGGACGCGCGCTTCAATCTGTTGTGGAGACTCTCTTTTCGTTCCAGTGAAATTACAAAACAAAATACACACACACACATGTCTCTGCCTGATATACAACCACTGATAAACATAATCTGATTTGACAAAAAAAAAAAAAACTATATGAGTGCGGATTCGAACTCAGAACCTCTGACACGCTAGGCAAATGTTCTACCACTAGACCACTTGAGTTCACGTATTTACTCACGTGAAAACTCGGTGTTGAACATGCTGCCGTTTGTCTGAGTTACAATCTTCCTCTGAGGAAAAGCCAAGGTGAGTTATTCCTCGCTGTCCAGAATCATCTGAAGAGCGTCTTTACCGGAGAAACGCGCCATCCTCTCTAAACGCGATGAACTATCAGTGAATCTGATCTGATGAAACTTCGTGTTTTCAAGGCATTGATCGGGGGGCGGGTGCGAAGCATAGATCACCTAAACTATTTACCATGTCAATAGCGCCGGGGGCGGGGCGGCCTCAGTTCATTATAGAGATAATTAGGCAGAAGGAAAAAACGGTACCTCTCCTTGCTTTCAAACGGATTACATGAGTTGAAAACATTTGTTTTTTTTATTAATTACTTCATTTAAAAGAAGAGATTTCAAGCTTCATAAAGACATATATCACGTGCCTGTGTGAGAAGTATTCGCTGAGTTATGATTCATTTTCGGACGCGTTTCAGAATGGACTACACGGACAGAGAGAAGGCAGAACTCGCTCCGTGATTATTTTTCTTAATTTGGCGAAAAGCACAACACTTTGTTTTTATTGTGAGTATACAGAAAAATAATACACATTTAACAGAATCGATTGATGTATGAAACTCCTATGGAAAATCAAAGTCAACAGAGTATTTATGAGTTTCTTTTACACTGATAAAAAAAAAGCGAGCTGGTATCGCCGGCGATACCGCCGACCTCAGGGGGTTAAGAAACCAAAGGTTAATGAGTACTGGGTACAGAAATATGAAGATCTAAAAGAAGATGACATATGGAACAACATGAAAGGTATAATGATAGAGGCAAAATTGGAGAGTTTGGAGTATTTAATTAGACACAGAGCAATTTTCAGACATTTTATTGAAAAAGATCGGAATGGAACTAAGTGAAACATGTAAGGTGTGTAATGTTGAAGATGAAACTTTTTTACACTTGTTTTTAAATTGTAGAGAATTGGAAGATTTTAAGGAAAATGGTAGACGACTGATTGAAATGCTGAGAGGGGAACAAAATGAGAAAACTGTAGAATGGAATAGAGTGGTGATGTTTGGGATGGAAGAAAAGGGTAAAAATAAAAGTTGTATTAATCTGTGTGTAATGCTAATGAAAAGTTCAATATGGGAGAGAAGAATTGCAGCTAAAAAGGAAAAAATCGTGTTGGATGTATGGGATGTGTTTAAAAGGAAAACTGAATTATATATTGAAAGATTGTATGAGTATTTTATATATGAAAATATGTTGGATGCTTTTTATGATGTTTTTACCCCAAAAGTTTGTTGTGTTTTAAAAGATTTGATGTGGAAATTGCCGGGAACTGAAGGAGATTTTTAAGTTATGTATGTAAATGAAAGATATGTGATGTAGAGATGATTGTAGAAAGAAAAACTGTATTGTGTATTGTTTTATTGTTTTTAATGTATTTTATTGATTGAATTTCTTAATAAAAAAAAAAACAAAAAAAACAAAAAAGAACGCCCGATCTCGTCTGATCTCGGAAGCTAAGCAGAGTCGGGCCTGGTTAGTACTTGGATGGGAGACCGCCTGGGAATACCAGGTGCTGTAAGCATTTTTGTTTAAAAAAAAATAAAAAGAGTCAGAGTTTGTTCAAAATGACAGAAATTGTCTCTGAGTTTCTTCAAAAAGCCCAGTCTTGGCAGCAGAGTTTCTTCAGAAAATCTGAAAAATCTATGAATTTCTTCAAAAAGCCTGTTTTTGGCAGCAGATTTCGCTTACGGCCATACCACTTTGAGAACGCCCGATCTCGTCTGATCTCGGAAGCTAAGCAGAGTCGGGCCTGGTTTGTACTTGGATGGGAGACCGCCTGGGAATACCAGGTGCTGTAAGCATTTTTGTTTAAAAAAAAATAAAAAGAGTCAGAGTTTGTTCAAAATGACAGAAATTGTCTCTGAGTTTCTTCAAAAAGCCCAGTCTTGGCAGCAGGGTTTCTTCAGAAAATCGGAAAAATCTATGAATTTCTTCAAAAAGCCCGTTTTTGGCAGCAGAAGAGAGAATAGAGGGCACCTTTCGTCAAAAAAACTGACAGTTTTATTGCTTTATGGCCCTCAAAGCCCTGCCCCCTTTGACCGTGGGAATTTTCCCACGCTAGCTCCTCCCACTTATGGGCTGTACGTACACCGTGGGAAAATCGGACTTGTGACACACCTTCTTAGGGGTTGAGCATGGGAAAATTCCCACGCTCAGTAGTTCTAAACAGTGTATATTAAAACTTTTAAAGAAATGTACAATAAAAACATAATCAGAGTGTGAGATCAGTGTTTTTATTAAAGAAGACAGATGTACATTCATCCCTTTTAAAACGTTAAAACAACAGTGGAATAAGTTCAAATTGCATTTTTCTCTAAAAAGAGTTATTAAAAAATGAGTTAGTGTTATTTCAAGATGTTAAAACTTTTTTCATTTACAAAAAGATCATTTTTAAAATGATGACTTGTAAGCATATAACTTTCACATAGTATTTTGTAAAACTTTAACATAAAACAAACTAAAATTGCATTTTTCTCTAAAAAGAGATATTTCAAGATTGTATTGTTATTTCAAGATGTTAAAACATTACAAAAAGATAATTTTTAAAATGTTGACTTGTAAGCATTTAACTTTCACATAGTATTTTGTAAAACTTTTACATAAAACACAAACATTGTTAAAAAGTCTTACGTTTCTACATACCATTCGTTAAAGGACTCAGAGTTTAAAAAAATATATAAGTGTTTCCTTATGTTGGAGCAGAGTGGAGAACGTCTACTCACTCCGGAGGTCAGCGAGAAATGAAGTTCTGTGAGGCCTACAGAGAGACAGACACAAACCCCGCCCCTAGCCCCGCCCCAACAGCTGTCACCGTGGGAAAACTCCACACCCCCTTCAAGCTCCCAAATAGAAAACACATCCGGTCATCTCCGTGGTCGAACTTAACCCTCTGGGGTCTGAGCTGTTTTCTGGGCCCTGGGGGTGTTCTGACATGCTCTGACATTTGTGCTTATTTCTGTTACTTGTGACATTTTCATGGCTAAAGTCTAATTACACTGTATTCAGCACAAACTCTGCTACAATAATATATCAACAGCATGTGTGTAAAAGTTTGTAGTTTTGAGATAATGACATTTATGCGTGGTTTGTGAAAATACAAAAAAAAATTCTCACTGAAATAAGGTCATGAAACCCATACTTATTATTTCTTCACAAGACTTTTGAAAATTGTATGACGTAGCCTAGAATATTTGCTCTAAAACTATGTGAAAATCACCCTGACTGCTCATTCAGAGAAGACAATATATTGATTTAAAATTTTTACGACGTGTTTTGTGTGAAAAAGCAATATGCGAAGGGGCGGATCATCTCATTAATATGTAAGGCTTTTTACACCTGAGAAAGACAAAGACACTCCCTAATGGCCCTATTAGGAGCTTATCAGGGCCCATCATTCTGACCAACCTTGCACAAAGAATGAGGAGATTAAAAAAAGAATGGCTTTTAAAATTGTTTGGATTTATTTACAACATAATCCAAAGATACACAAAAAAAAAAAAAAAAACACTTATTGATAACAATGATCCAAAGAAAGAGACCTTTGTGCCATTCCTAAAAACATTGTACATACCTTTCATTTCCAAGGTGTTTGATTTTCACTTTACCATGTTCATGTACAGAGACATGTACTGTGAATGTTGAAGTCAGCAGGACTCAGTGGCATCTGGGCCCTGAAAAAAAAAAAAAAAAAAAAAAAAAAAAAGTGAACATACTGATATCAAGAGAAAGGCCTGCACAATTTTGGGAATACATTTGAGATTTTTCTGGTTAAAATTGCTTTTTAAAATTCACAGAATACACACACACACTCACACAAATGTTTCCAACAATATATTATATAATGAACACAGGTTTGTTGTGCCTTGTAGGTATAGGCTATGCGCAGTGCTGCATAAAATAATAACAATATAGCAGCCTATATACATTTTCAAAAAGATTTCAGTAACAACTAAGCTAGAGAAAAATATATTGATTATCATGTTACTTCAAATGTTTCCATTCGTTATGATGATATGAAATGAGATAATAGTAAAACATGAAGCCGTTTGGAGCGTTTTGCTTTTCCAAAATATGATGCATTCAAACGCGATCGCGATAAAAAATATGATACATTCAAACGCGATCGCGCTCAAATATAAAACATTATGGTTAGGCCTACCATATACATATCTACGTTTGAGCAGATATCCACAAACACAGTAACAGTAAACACGGGTCTAAATATTATAATATTCACCATATATCTAGCAACAGTTCAACTGCAATGTGAAATTTATGCAACAATAACAAACTAATATGTAAGTTTCTTACCTTATCTTTCTTGTCTTGAAATCGCATTCTTCTTCTGGGGTAAAGCCAATGTAAACTCACGTCTTTCAAACTCGACGAAAAGCAGAGACTGATGAAGTGTTTTGTTTTTGAGGTAACGAGCGCGTTCGCGTTCCATGTGGAGATTTGCATGTGAATATCTTTTGCGCGAGTAGGCGTGGCCAAATTAACTGTAATGAGCAAGCGTTTGAGAAGCTGGACATCTTGTTGGTTTTATACAAATTACTTAAACAGAAAATATTTGTTTTCAGTTTGAATCCGATCATTTAAAAGTACACACTTAAATGTTTATAAAGGTATATGGCTCATAAATGTGTGACAAGTATTCGCTGAGTTTTGTTTCAGTTTATAGACGTGCTCAAGAAAAAAAAGTTCACCGCGACGGAGAGGCAGAACGCACACCCTGTTTATTTTCTTTATTTTACAAAAGCACAATGTTTTGATTTGATTGTAAGTGGACACATACAAAAGTAGAAATATCACAGATTCTTTTTTTATATTTATTTTTTCTGTATGACCATAAATGACGGAGTAATTTAAGTTTAAAGTGCTACAATGTAAAAAAAGTCCAGCAAAACGCGGGGGCGCGTTTGCCGACCTCAGAGGGTTAAATGACCAAAGAAAACCGATGCAACGGCTCGAAGAGACCACACCCCCTAACACACCCCTCTCAAAGCTGAGAGGTCAATTTTGATTTAAGGGTCCTCCCTAAAATGACATCACATGGGAATACTCCCTCCCTCCCTCCCTCCCTCCCTCCCTCCCTCCCTCCCTCCCTCCCTTCCCACAACGTCACAGTCACATGAGCTGTTTAAAAAGGAGCGCAAACATGGCAAGAGCTATATGTGATTTTTTTTTTGCAAATCAGATTATCTGCAATGGCAACGGCTGCACCCCCGAAAACTCCAGAGAGAAGGATTACTGATGCTCTCGAGGATTTGACTCTAGCTCCACGAAAAAAACGGGGGACGCACGGTCCATGCTTAACGCAATTTCTTCACGAGTCGGAAGATTCTGTGAAATATACTTTTCACTTGTCTGAAGGACGTGCGTGTACATATGATTATGACAAAATCAACAGAGAAGTCAGATTTTTTAACGTGGATAACGATGAGCGATTCACCACAAATTCCACGGATGACCCTGCTTTAAAATTCACTGAAAGGGATTGGGATTTATTCTATTCAAAAGTATGGCCGGATTTACAGGAAGGTAAGGACGCGCCTCTTTTTATTGATGAGTGGGCTGGATTAATCATGGGCACAAGATACCGAATTTTGGCGGACCAGATAAATAAACACCCGGACGACTACGTCTACATTCTCTGTAGTGATTTTGGAACGTACCCAGAATTCACGTGGCCGATATCTGAAAAAGATCATTTAAAATTATATGATCTCAAATTCATGTTCCAATGGAAAGATCTAGCAGTGATGGCTGAGATTTTTTCCAAGATCAATCAGCTTTACCACTGGAGCGATGCGTATGAACGTTATACCAACATTAAAGTGAAGCTCTTCCACCCCGAGTGGGAAGTCCAATGTAGGCGTGGCTCCTATATAACCCCACCCACTCTCTACAAGCATTAAAAGGCATCCTCTTGAAAGCTTACCTCATTCAAACCCATCATGTCTCAGGAGGATACAACCCCTTCTTCATCATCGTCACTGTTTGGAATTACTGATGGATTACCGGCTGGAGCACACGGATTACTGACTATGGCAAATGGATTACCTCAGAAAAGCATCGAATGGATAAATAATTTCTGTACTGAACTTGGATATCATAACTTGGCTTTCCTCGCAAACTATGGAGTTTCAACACCTGTCGCAGGCGCTGAGACCCCAGACACAACCGTCGATGAGACGGACGGATGCCTAGGGGAGACAGGCCACCGGATCATCAAGGCTATTTTGGCTGTAATTTTAGAAAATTTGCTGGATAAACAGATGAAAAATTCCTGCGTTGGATGCAGTGTTGACCATCCATCTCAGACGAGACACAGCTGTTTGTTTGAACCCTCTGCTTATTACTTTTTCGGATGTTTTGAAGAGATCAGACAGGAACTTCTCACACCTGAGTTAAAAAACATATTAGCCCAGGCCTTGAGCCAGTTCGGACCCAGCCCGAATCTACAGAGAATCCTTGGGGCTGTTGAGGCAATTTTATTTGAGCTCCGGGATGAGATGTATATAGTGGAGAAATTATCTTCAATACGGGACAAGCTGATTGACGAATCATGCGAGGAAATAATCTACACAGCCGTGGACAAGTGGAAATTCGACGTATCTGAAGATCCAGAGATCACTCTCGTTTGAAAATGGGAAACTTCTGCTCTACCTCTTGGATTACAAAATATTTCTTTAAATCACGTGTTAAATGTGGAATATCTAACCTGCTCCACAAGATTATCCTGAATAATTGGACTACAAATACCGACGTGAGTCCGGATGAAAAACGACTAATGGAATTAATGAACTGTGTGCGGGGATTATCGGACGAATGGAATCATATGGTAAACATGTCTCTTACCTGTGAGAACACCCCGTGTGCGGTTATCAAAAACATTCTCGATCTAATGTCTGATGATCACAAAGCTGTTAGAACAGGAGATATATTATGTATTTGTACGTATGTAACTGATGTGTGTAGTTTGTTAAGTAACGAAAATCCGGATGTATGTAATATTATTGATTTTTTAGTCGAATACATTCTGGAGAAGAATTTTGAAATGTCTGTGAAATTTTATTTCTTTGTATGATATAATTCACATTATACATGTTTGTAACTTTCTACTTCTTACATTCTAATAAAAGAAAAAAAATAATTTTGTTGTTTGGAAATGTTTGTTTTTTTTGTAACGTTATATTGTAAAATAAAAATGTTCTGAAAAAATGTTTTGTGACTTTTTTATATATTGTGAAATAAAAAATGTTTGTGACTTTTTATATTGCGAAAAAATAAATAAAAATAAATAAATACTGAACAAATTTGCAACTCGATTCATTATGACTGAAATCTCATAGCGTTGACATGGCAGAGTTAATGAAAAAAATCTATTACGACCCAGCGAGCTCTGGAGCTTTTGGGGGTAAAGATAGATTAAAACAAGCTGTATTAGAACAACACGGTATAAGACTATCTGATAATGAAGTGTGTAAATGGCTCGCTAGTCAGGACACATACACTCTTCATCGAACTGCGCCAATAAATTATAAGCGGAACCGTGTAGTGGTGTATGGGACAGACCAACAGTTCCAGGCTGATTTAGTCGATATGTCCGCCTACGCAAAAGAGAACGATAATATCAAGTTTATAATTACCATTATAGACGTTTTTAGCAAGTACGCATGGACAAGGGTGTTGCGAAATAAATCAGCGACCGAAGTGACCAAAGCATTTTTGTCAGTTTTGAAAGAGGGACGAATTCCCATCAAGTTGCAGACAGATAAGGGTACAGAGTTTTTCAACAAACCTTTTCAACAGATGATGAAAAAATATAATATAACATTTTTCAACAGCTTCTGAATTAAAAGCGAGTGTAGTCGAAAGGTTTAATAAAACTTTAAAAGGACGAATGTGGAGGTATCTTACATCGATAAATTCCAGACGCTACTGTGATATTCTACAAGATTTGACAGAGGGGTATAACTCCAGTTATCACAAGTCCATAAAAATGCGACCGTTGGACGTAAATAAAGAAAACGAATCCATGGTGTTCAACAATTTATATGGGAAAATGCGTAAAGAGACACCCATCTTTAAATTCACAGTGGGGGACGTGGTCAGAATATCTAAAGTCCAGAATATATTTGCCAAAGGCTATGAGCAGTGTAAGCTCCAATCACCGGTCCAATGACGGCGTCCGGTGTCTTGGTTTGAAGGGAATTCAGCGTGTATGTCTTTTCGGGCGCTTCTGAAAAATCACTTTAATTTATTAAACAGTTGATTTCCAATTTTAATTCTGACTCCATTAATAATTTAATCTGACTCCAATTTTAAGTGACTCTTTGTTTTTACTGACTTTTCTCTTAATAGCTGATCAACCGAGGAATTGTGATTTAATTTGGATCTTTACTATTCTTAACATTCCATACTTTCAGTTATTAATACATTATGGACCCGAATGCCGCTTAGAGATCACGTTGGCCAAATCGTGTTTCTCACGGACACAAACCTGTTAATTCTGATTTTAGTCAGTGGATGTAGGGTTTGCTAATCTACCCCTAAAGTCAGTCGCCTACTGCTTACTGACTAGAGAGTGTAGTTTAATTTAGCCATTTCCATACAACTTGCTAAACCAGTGATAGACAGAAATCAAAAGGTCTCCAGATGACGTGCCTACTGCTCCGTTCATTCATGTGCCTTTAGTTTGACCTACCTTAACTAAGATTTTGCGGTAGCACCAGCCTCCTTAAATATACTAAAATAATGATTTCAGAATACTTCAGAATAAATCAAGATGTAACATTTATTTTGCCAGGTAAGGTTAAACATCAATTAAAAGAATTAAGCAGAATACACAATACATAACTGATCAGCATAAAATACAAACATAATTCAAAATGCAATATCAAAAATAGTTTCAAAGAGTCAGCATACCTGGCAATAGAGACACACAGCAACAGTGTGGGAAGTTCTGTTTACAGATGCTTCCTTGAGTGGTTTGCCAATCCCCTTTAAAGGGGTCATATAATGGTACATGCACTTTTACAAGTTGATTGCACTGAAATGTCTGTTGGCAGTGCCTGTACACAACCATCCTATCATGATAAAAATCCATCCAGTGGTTTTGTTTTAATCTCCTTATATGTTTGACCATCTCTGAAATCAAGCCGTTCGATATTGTGACGCCATAAGATCGTACGCCCCTCCCGCTATTGTGATTGACAGCCGTGTTTCAACACAAGACCCGCCCTGAGCAAGCTGTGACAGCCGTCGTCATAGTAGTCCGCCATTGTTGATATGCTGGAGTAGAATGGCGTCTAAGCGATTGTGGTGTTCTGTTCTTAGATGTAATAAGGAACACAGCAGTCATTTGGATGTTCCTAAATCCGAGCCGTTGAAGAAGCAGTGGCTGAGTTTTGTTTTTGAAGCGATATGCCCAAAGGATTGACGCGGGGATTCCCTCACGGGGATTCCCCACGATCGTCTGTGCTTTCATGTTTGCGCGAATCATTTCACACCAGACAGCTTCACAAACGAGAAAAAACGGATCGGTACCAACGTGTTCCTGCTGAACCTCCAGAAGATGTGAGTGTAATGTTTTATTAACCTTTATATTAGTATTTATATTAATCTTTGCGAAATTTGCAAACCTTGCTGCAGGCTTCACGATGAATGCGTCTAATGTTTACACTCAGGGTACATTACGGCATGTTTTCTATGTACGACGTTCTCAATATAATTCATAATCCCACGTTTATAACGAATAACACGTGGTTATTGTGTTAGATACGGTCAGAGAATGTCTAATACGGTGTACCCACAGAACAGAGGGGCGGGGTGAGCAAAGCTCATTATCATTTAAAGACACATGCACTGAAACGGCGTGCTGAAAACAGAGCTGTTTTTGACCAGGTAAAATTAGTGTTTTCTTACAATACTAATGAGAATTTTTAATTAAAGTATATTACAAACTTTTAATTTAGACCCTAAAGAATCATATTAGCTTGTATAAAAATGGCATTATATGACCCCTTTAAATACCCAAGAGGAACAAAAGAACAATAAACATCTAGCACCCAAATATTTATTCAGCTTTTGCTGGACCCTTTCTCGTGCCCAAGTGGTCACGCCTGAGTTTGGGGGATAAACACAAATGGTTATCTATTATCTTTATTGGGGCATCTCCCACATCAGAAGAACAGGCATTGTTTTCTTTGTTCTGACTGCTCTGCTGCTGCGGGAATGAAACTTCTTTACCACTCGCACTCAAAGTATTTATTTTGACCTCTCATAAAACAACTGGAGACAGTAGGTGTGTGTGTGTGTTTTGCATGACTGAATAAGACCTGGGGGGAAGAAGACAGTGTGAGGAGTCAGGCTCCCAGCATGGGGGGAAGAGACAAGATTGGAGAGGTTGTGTTGTGCTCTGTCCCACAGATCTCTTCTTCAGATTAGTGAGTTTTATTGGTTTATTGCAGGTTAGGATTCTTGAATTCAGTCTTAGTAAAAGTCCATCCTTACAGTTTCCGCCCCTGGCCCCTTGGGGCAGATTTAGATCAGTCCCTGAGGGGCCAAAATTTGATGAAGTCCGCTTATGGTTGCAGTTTCCGTAGGGCTGGTAATGGATTGAGCGCAATGGCCACGTTCGTTGAAGTGCGCATTGTGCGGAGAAGGCATCTGAAGTAGTGTCACAGGTCGGGGATACGGTGGCACTACTTCTAAAACTGGAGGCTGCTCTGAATGTGGACGGGGGGTAAGTATCTGGACACTAAGGTCAGGCCCGTTGGCGGGCGAATATGGCACTGGAGGAAAGACTCTCGAACACAGGGGCGCAGATCCTCACTCCTTGTGGCCGTTCTGTCTCTTACAAAGGGGTGGGCACAGGGGACTCAATGGTGGTACTCTTTATCGTTGTTTTCTACCTCACAGGATCGGGATTCGGCTGGCCAAGCGAGGCACCACTACAGGAGGTGGGAACTCTTCCGAAGACGGGCCGGAACCAGCAAGGGAAGGACAGGAAAGTGGCAGCACTAGTTCCACAGCAGCAGTTGAATGAGAGTAAATGCCCTAACGTTGAGCATCTATTCCACAGGGTCAGCCTGGACCACGGCCGGGAAGGATCGTCGGCTTGGACAGAAACGGCACTACAGGAGGTTCGGGACGACGTCAATGTGGGTAAGTAGCTATATCCTCTATTCTTCGGCTTTTGCGTTTCAGGATCAATGCGCCACCGGAACGGCCTCGGGCTCTAGACTCGGGTTGTACACCTCTTCGAAGGCTGCGTGGAGCCGCCACTCTGGCCTCTGGGGATCTGAATCGAACTCGGGTCGCCGCTCCAGGTAGGCAGAGATCGTAGTTCGGGTAGTCAGGTCAAGCCGTCAATGGTGGTGCTTCAACATAGGGGACAAGGCTCTTGGAGGTAGTGGCGCGAGACTGCGGCTCCAAAGCATACAGCTTACGAGGAAGGACCTTCAGGCTGCTCGGTATAACTTCAGGAGAGAGTACTCACAAGGGGCGTTCAGCTGTGATGGCTCAGCATAGAAGGCAGCGCTTTAGACTGTGATGACTCCGCTTATAGGCATCCATGCAACAGCATAAAGAGAGGAGACATTCAGAACGTTCAGTATAACTTCAAGAGAGAATACTCACAATGGGCATTCAGCTGTGATGGCTCAGCATAGAAGACAGCGCTGTAGACTGTGGTGGCTCAGCATGTAGGCATCAATACAAAAGCATAAGGAGAGGAGACATTCTGAACGTTCAGTGTAACTTCAAGAGAGAGTACTCACAATGGGCGTTCAGCTGTGGTGGCTCAGCATAGAAGACAGCGCTTTAGACTGTGGTGGCTCAGCATAGAAGACAGCGCTTTAGACGGTGGCTCAGCATATAGGTATCAATGCAACAGCATGAAGAGAGGAAACATTCAGAACGTTCAGTGTAACTTCAAGAGAGAGTACTCACAATGGGCGTTCAGCTGTGGTGGCTCAGCATAGAAGACAGCGCTCTAGACGGTGGCTCAGCATATAGACATCAATGCAACAGCATGAAGAGAGGAAACATTCAGAACGTTCAATGTAACTTCAAGAAAGAGTACTCACAATGGGCGTTCAGCTGTGGTGGCTCAGCATAGAGGACAGCGCTTTAGACGGTGGCTCAGCATATAGATATCAATGCAACAGCATGAAGAGAGGAAACATTCAGAACGTTCAATGTAACTTCAAGAAAGAGTACTCACAATGGGCGTTCAGCTGTGGTGGCTCAGCATAGAGGACAGCGCTTTAGACTGTGGTGCGTTCAACTTAGATGCTTGGATCCTCCGCCCATCAACACGTTGTTATTGCACTTTTTTTCCCCCCTCGCTGCAAGCACTGTACTCCGCCCCACACGTGCAATCACCGCAATATCACTCTCATTAATCGTGCAAAGTTCAACGGACACCGCAGTATCACTCCAATTCCCCAAAACTAGAACAATGCTCAAATCCAGCGAGATATTTCCATGCCGGTCGATGGCGGACATCTAGTGAAACAACAGTTTTATTCCTGATAACAGTCAAAGATGTTCCTTTACTGTCGCCTCGTTTCTCACCACACAAAGTGGAACACTTATCTTTCTAGTGGTAGCTCCGATGTATAATCCTTCCCTCCTCAACTCCACGGCTGATAATTCCTCACCACATGCACGGATTCACTGGAAGAAGCTGGCCAGATGAACTGAGCACGTCCTCTCAACACTGCACTTCTCGATCTTTCCCAAGAAAAGCTCACGCCACGAATTATCAACGTCACAGCTTACATGCTCACACTCCTGTAGAACGCTGCTTTTATATCCTTCTCTCGCATATCACTCGCGTCTTTGTTCTCTCCCACAGGTGCGGCCAATCTCTAATCAATGTGAGCTGTCTCGAGCTCATGCGCACTAGCCACCGGAATCAGACTCGGGGTTTCCGGAAAGACGTCTGGGGGGAAGGGGGAACAACAAAAGAAAAGTTCCGGCTTTTAGTCACCCCGTGACAGTAGCAGCACTGGCAGAGTGTGAATACGAAGATGATCACACTGGCGAGGACACATCCACGGAACGTCCAGTCCCACCAGGTATAAGCATACCTTGCTGAGCGGGTAGAGGAGCTGGACAGGATTTCTGCAGTCTTTCTCGCCAGATTCGCTTCCACTTGAGCTTGGTTGAGATGGTACTCAGTCTGTAAGATGATTTCTTGCACCAAGTCCATTGTTTTGACCAAAGCTTGAGTGCTCTGTTCATAAAAAGTGTCCTCCCACCAGGGAGAAACGTCCACGTCCATCGGTACCTTCCCCAGGATGTTTATCTGACCCATTGAAAAGTCCTCTTTCACTTCCAAACAGAACGTGTGGTTCGCAGGGCAGGTCAGACCTCCATAGGAGAAGGAATTCATCTCACTGACGACGCACCACTGTGTGTGAGACACTTGAACAGCATCAGAATGACCATGCAATGACTTGAACATTAATGAGCTTAGAATTATTTGAAGAAAAGGGTTGTAGAGTGTTACAGGTACAGATAATGTAACTAGATGTTTCATGACAACAGGTGCGAGTGGTAAACAAGGTTTCAGTGCCCTTCAAAGTCATATACCCTGTCAGATGATCCCATTTTATAATTTGATCCCTCACTACCACGCCAATAGAGCGTATGGTAGTGGAATTTAGATAAATTTGATCTGGGTGAATTAGAGGGAAAGTGGCAAAGAACCCAATACAGCCAGTACATTCATTTCCAGTATACATCATTAATGTTGAAAGCAATTCAGAATACTTAATATTTTTCATTCTTTCTGATGCAAGCCATCTATGCAGATCTAAAATTTCAATAAGATCATTTAAAACATGCCTAGGTGTTTTATGGAGACGAAGATCTAAAATTTCTTGTCTTGCTGCAGTAAACAAATCTTGTGCATACAATCTACAGGCTAAGTCATGCTCGATGGTACGGGTCTGATTGAAAATTGATTGACTGGTCGTCAGAAGCGCCTGCGCTTCAGATCTGACCGCTTTGATAATGTTTTCGTTACTATTGGTGATGTGTTGAAAACCAGTAGCTACCTGATTTGCCAACCAAGTTGAATATTGAGATTGACCTGTTATTTTGTAAGTGTTGGATATAGAATTAACTGAGCCAAAAAGGCCTTCTATATTTCCAAACAGGTCTCGTTTGGTACGAGCAGATGGAATTTGAACTGCAAGTCTGTTTTTGTAATCAGAAATTAAATCATCGATGCGTGACTGTAGCCATGTATACGTCTTATCATTAAAGTTGCAGTGTTTTACATAAGCAGATAACACATTAGAGATGTTATACGTGACATGTGTTATCACAAGATTGACATCATGTAGTAAAGTCTCATTTACATTTCCTTTGATTATGCCCCCTGGAGGGGTGGTATACAATTTCGGACACTGTGTGGGTTTTTTGTAACCGCATGTGGTTAAGTTAAAGCAATGGTGTAAAGTCCATGAACAATTGTGAGGGCTAGTGAAATTATCCATGTTTGCCTCACATTTTCCCACACAGTATGTTCCTTCTTTTCGGCCAGTCCAAACAAATGTTTTCAAGTTATTGTTAGACACCTTATTTGTTAGATTGAAAAGAAGTTCAGTAAACTTGAAATGTGTATTGTTATGTGTTGTAGTGTGTGTGCACCTATATGTGGATGGTTGGAGATCCTTAGTGGAATAACATTTTTTTGGATCTCCGCCATGGTTGTTATTTTCATATAGTGTGTGCATGTTACCAATATTTGAATCTGGGAATTCTTCAAGTTGGTACCAGGCGGTAATATTGTGGTGAAATTGTGGGGCGCGTGTGTAGCTTGTGAAGTTTTTGTCTGGAAGATGGGTAGAACCTGTCTTACAGCATATTTTTGTTGCACAATTTGGTTCCGGTGCTAATCCGGGGGGCCATGTGACTATTTCTTTGTATGTGACTGGAATGTATGATGTGGATGGCCCCTTAATATATTTCCATACCCATCTACCGCATCCTAAGGTGTGTGCGAGTGTGACTCGTTGTCCCAATTCGATGCAGGTGGGTCCGGACACTGTCCTGGCATCTGGCCTCCATGGAATTGCGACGACTGTCCTATGAAGGAAAAAGATCACAATTAATTCAATGAACCTTTGAACCGTTTACATTGGGACATGTGGTACCATCTTAATTTTCCTCTGATAGTCACGGCCACGCAACTGTTGCAAACAGCTTTAATTTCATAGGGCCCGTGCCATCTTGGGGAAAATGCGTTTTGTTTTACAAAAACGCGTACCATCACAATGTCTCCTTCTGAAAATGTTGTTTCAGAGGTTGGGTTAAATTGTGCATCATTTGTCAGGTCTGACTGCTGTTGTTTCAGTCCAGCCTGGGCGTGCAGCACCTTCAACCTTTCTTGCAATTGCACCAACACCGTCTGCTGAGTTGCGAGCATGAGGGGCCCCAGGTCTGCTGGGGAAATTTCTGGATCAATGGGTAACTTCATCACCCTTCCAGTCATAAGCTCATATGGGCTGATGCCTGTAGCTTTTGATGGGGTTGCTCGCAGCACAGTCAGAACAGTGGGTAAAGCATCACTCCACCTGTTTTGGTGTTGAGCTATTTGCTTAGCAATATTTTCTTTGATGGTGCGGTTCGCACGTTCAACCATACCAGAGCTTTGCGGCCTGTATGAAATGTGAAATTTTGCTTGATGTTCAGAATTTTGCGCATATTTTTCATGACTTGTCCAGTAAAGTGAGACCCTTGATCTGATTCAATTTGAATGGGTGCTCCCCAAAGAGGAATGATTTGGTTCGCCATCACACGTGCCACGGTGTTTGCTGTATTATTGCGAGTGGGAATTGCGTCAACCCATTTTGAGAATTTGTCAATTATCACGAGGCAATAGCGATACCCTCCCTTGGCACTGGGAAGCGGACCAATGAAATCCAATTGTAAGGACTCCCAGGGCCCTTTTGGTGGTTCTGGTCTGCGTAGGTTTGTTCGACCTAGCTTTCCCTGGTTAATTGTTGCACACACCAGAGAGGCATAGCACCATCTTTCAATGTCAGCTGTCATTCCTTGCCACCAAAACTGTTTTTGTATCAACTGTGCTGTTTTTGTAGCCGATACATGCGCATAATCATGATATAATTTGATTATTGGTTTTTGGAGGGCTTCTGGAACGACAAATTTCCCATCTCGGATTACTATGCCTTCAATTACGTTCACCATCTGATCATGTTTCAAATGTGGCACAAGTTCTTCATCAGAGACCCACAGATCTTGTTGATACTGTTTGAGGTCGATGGGTGTGACTTGTGCAGCACTTGCTACAGAAACAGAGGTTGTCTCGTTTTGCCAACGGTCGCCTTTCACTGCTGCCAGCTTTGCCAATTGGTCAACAATGTTATTGTTTCTTTCATGCACATCTGGATTTTTGTTAATGTGCGCGCGCACTTTTACCACGGAAATGGAGTTTTCTCGCGCTTGTACAGCTTGCCATATCGCAGTTATGGTGTTGAAATGTTTTATGGGCGTTCCAGCAGAAGTGAGGAATTTTCTCAATTGCCATTGTGCCATAAAATCAGTTACGACGCCGAAAGAATACCGACTGTCAGTGTGCACGCAGAGCGGTTCAGGGTGTGCCTTGATTGCTTCTTGCAATGCAATGAGTTCAGCTTCTTGTGCGGATATGTTAGCTGGTAGTTTAAACAATAATTGCCGTTTAGCATCTGTCTCGGGAAGATGAGGGGTCCACACTGCACAGCCAGTATAGAAATGACCATTTTGACAGAATCGAGACCCATCAATATACACATGCACTTGGCCTGGAAGTGGCTCGTCATGGACAAGGCTTTGTGCCTCTTGTTTGGGCTGGCATGTGTGCGGGTGTCCCTCAACATCCCCGAGCAGATGTGGCAAAATTTGTGTGTTTTTTGTTGTGATTTCGTGCGCTTGAATGTCTGCTAGCCATCTCGCTAATCTTTGGGAGGAAACTCCCTTTATTCGGCCCTGTAACAGCATTCGTACAGGCGTGTGCATTGTGTGTATAACCACAGATTGGAAACCTACAATGGGTTCTGTTGTTTTTAGCATCCAATGCACCGCAAGCACATGCTGTGTACATGGGTCGAATCCTTGTTCGACCAGAGCTGTAGTAAGTCAAGTCAAGTATATTTGTATAGCGCTTTTCACAATACAGATTGTATCAAAGCAGCTTCACAGTATTAAATTAAAATAATACAACAAGGTTTGTTTCTAGTGGAATTTATTGATAAAATCAAATTAGATATCCCCAGAATATCCCCAACTGAGCAAGCCAAAGGCAACAGTAGTACGCGATTGGACGCAGTTTTCCTCCATATTCCTGAGCTAAGACTCCACTTAGCGTAATTTCATGCGCGTCTACTTGAATGTGGAACCCTTTTGATGGGTTGGGCAAACCCAGGGCGGGCGCGGCGCACAAACGCTGTTTCAAATCTGTAAAAGCCTGTTCGTGTTCATCGGTCCATTCAAGGACATCATTTGGTTTTGTTTTCCCTTTTAAAAGCGAATACAACGGTGCGGCGGTATTTGCAAAATCAGGGATGAAATCTCGTAAATAGTTTGCCGTTCCTAATACTTTTTGCAACGAGTTTAAAGTATAAGGTCGAGGCAGTTCGGCAATGCATTTTTTCCTGTCGTCTGTTAAAGCTCTGTGGCTTTGAGTCAGAGTGTATCCTAAATAGTGTACCTCCCTCTGCGCAATTTGGGCTTTTTCTTTGTTCATTTTAAAGCCTGCGTCACCTAGCATCTGTAACACTTCGTCAACCAGCTGCAAGTGGTTCTCAAGTGGTTCATCTGTGGCTATCAATATGTCATCTACATAGTGAACTACTTTGCCAGTCCCTAATAAGGGACTGAGCACATCTGCCACAGCTCGATGAAAAATGGAGGGGCTGTTGTGAAGGCCTTGCGGCATTCTTTCCCAGGTGTATTGCATTTGATTTACAGTAAATGCCAGTTTCCACTGGTCTTCTCGTTTGACCTTAATAGACCAAAAAACATTTTTGATGTCAAGCACTGTGAACCACGAAGCATTGGTTGAGACTTGTGATAAGATTGTAGCTGGATTTGCCACTATAGCTGTTGCTTTAGGCAGAACTTTATTGAGACGCTGGTAATCAATGCAAATACGCCATTTACCATTAGGTTTTGGAACTGGTAAACACGGAGAATTTGTAGTTGAACAGCATCGCCGAACTATGCCTCTGATCTCAAGTTGTTTCACTATCTCATGAACAGCGACCTCTGCCTCTGGCTTAATGCGATATTGTTTTTGTGGGGGAGGGGGCTCTCCCTCAATGCATACTTCAAAATCCACAAGGCCGCAGTCGTGTTCATGATTAGCCCAAACATCGCTATGTTTGTTGATGAGAAGTTGAATTGGATCTGTACTGGATATGGACATAATGTTTGCCCTGCCTTGAGGCAGGCATTTCTTTGCCGTTTTGTTTGTTTGTACTTCAATTTGTTTTTCAAAGCAATGAATTACAAAGCCATGTTTTCTCATAATGTCCATACCCAATACAGTTCCTTCGCTGTTATCTGGTAAATACCAGAATTGTTCGTTTAACACTACCATGCCTAGATCGAGTTGGACTGATTTTGTTTGAGTTGCTGTCATCAAAGTATCGCCTATACCTTTAATTTGGATTGTTCGCGTGCTTAGTGGTAACGGAATGTTTGTGCAAGAACAAGCAGCTCCGCTATCAATAAGAATGTTAACTAACCGGCCTCCAAGGTTAGCTCTTATTTTGATTCGGTTTCCGCTTGTGACAACACTTCCTATAGCAACGGAGGCCACGCACCCCTATTGGGGATTGTTGTATTTTGCTAGCAGGTTAGCGATGTCT
This sequence comes from Rutilus rutilus, assembly GCF_951802725.1. Lineage (NCBI taxonomy): Eukaryota > Metazoa > Chordata > Actinopteri > Cypriniformes > Leuciscidae > Rutilus > Rutilus rutilus. The sequence continues at coordinate 28,803,428 of NC_140229.1, read as the reverse complement.
GCTTGGAGGTTCCTGTACGGGTTATTTGGATTTTTAGGTTGTTCTTCCGTTTGTTTTGGGCTGCTCCCTGAGGAGTTGTTTTTTATGATCAAATTCTCTAACCGCTTAAGAATGTCATCATCAGCTTTAGAGTTTACCTTTTGATTATTTTCGGCCCTCCTTAATCTGAAACAATCTTGTGTAACATGATTATTTTTTCTGCAGAAGTAACAGAAGGGTTGAGATTTGGGCTTTAGATCAAATTTTTTGTTTCCTTTCCCTTCAGCTAGCCATTGTGTTGTTGAAACGGACCGAGTTTTGCTTTGCTTGAGTCTAGCTTCTATTTTGGAAGCCCAATTCACCAGTGACCGGTAGGTATTCTCGGATGGATCGGCTCCATGAACGAGCGCTTGCTGTATATGAGGACCTGCATTATTTTTCAGGAGTTGTAGTAAAACTTCCTGATCACGCCGTGCATCTTCTAACCCTGAGTGCTCTTTATAGGTCACCCATAAACGTTCAGCATAAATTTCAAATGGCTCTTTGTTGGCCTGTTTGATGTCTAAAATTCTGTTCCACTCGGCGTGTGTTGGTCCCCTTAACTCTAATAAAGTCTCCCTCAATCTTTCGTAAACCTCATTTTCATCCTCATCTTCCTGTTTGATTATAATTTCTCCAGATCTCAATTCGCGTGACATTTTTGGTTTTAGCTCGTCTGGAATAGTGAGGAGGGCTACTTGCCAAACGTCTCTAGGCTCTAACTTGTACACTGAGGCCTGTAACATTAAGTTGTCCCAGTAGGGCTGAAAAGGGCCTTTCCTTGGCATCATGCCCACAACTTCTTTGTGTTTTGTGCATTCTTCGCAAGTTAAAGGTCGGCTAATGGTAGTGACTTCATCATCTGCGTTAGTCATTGTTTTAAGTACAGCAACTTTTACTGTTTTTTTGAGAACAGTGCCAGATTTACTTCGAGTTCTTATGGGACTGCGGGGCTTCGGTTCTTCGGGTCTATTTGGATAATACTTTTCAGTCGCGGGTTCTGGAGAAAGATCGCGCACTCCCAGACTAGAGCGTGCATTTGGAGTTTGTCTGCGAGTTTCTGTCAGGGATGATTGATCTTGGATGCCGCTCGGTAGAGCTGCTACCATATCATCCTCATCGCTATCACTTTATATATCATCGCCAATTTTTGAATTTATCGCCGCTATTTTAACTGCAGCTATAGGAAAGCCTGCAGAACCGCAGCACTCATCGAGCACGGACGTGTATTGTTTATCTACTTTAAGTTTCTTTTCAAGCTTTTTAATTTGTGTTCCCATCGCGTCGCCCTGTCTTGCCCAAGTTTGTTTATCATACACAGATGCTTCGACCTGTGCTCTGAGTTTTTTCAACTCCTCTGATCGCGCTTTTTCTAGTTCTTTGATGTTTGAAATCACGCGTTCGTTTTCAGCAATAGTTGCCAAATCATTTCGTCGTAGCAAATAGACGATCGCGACCGGAATTTTCCGAAAATGAGATTTAATCTCTAGTTTCCGCCCCTCGGTAGCGTACCAGGCTAAAATTTGCTCATTATTCCAATCAAAATCTACTCCCCCTCCCTCTGCAAAGCGAGAGATTCCATTACATCCTTGTCTACACTCAAACTACCATTTCCCTGATAAGCCATGTTTTTCTGGTTATCTTAGATTTATACCGGTTTTCTGCGGTTCCGGTCTATCCTGGGTATTCCGACCCGTTCTACCAGCTGGAGACAGAGAAGGAGAAGCTCAAACCTCATGCTCCGTTTGGATCTGAATTGTCGCGCCGAAAGACGTCACTCGCCTGAGACTGGGAGATCACGGAGGGCGGTCACCACTTTGTAAGCTCCAATCACCGGTCCAATGACGGCGTCCGGTGTCTTGGTTTGAAGGGAATTCAGCGTGTATGTCTTTTCGGGCGCTTCTGAAAAATCACTTTCATTTATTAAACAGTTGATTTCCAATTTTAATTCTGACTCCATTAATAATTTAATCTGACTCCAATTTTAAGTTTTCTCTTAATAGCTGATCAACCGAGGAATTGTGATTTAATTTGGATCTTTACTATTCTTAACATTCCATACTTTCAGTTATTAATACATTATGGACCCGAATGCCGCTTAGAGATCACGTTGGCCAAATCGTGTTTCTCACGGACACAAACCTGTTAATTCTGATTTTAGTCAGTGGATGTAGGGTTTGCTAATCTACCCCTAAAGTCAGTCGCCTACTGCTTACTGACTAGAGAGTGTAGTTTAATTTAGCCATTTCCATACAACTTGCTAAACCAGTGATAGACAGAAATCAAAAGGTCTCCAGATGACGTGCCTACTGCTCCGTTCATACATGTGCCTTTAGTTTGACCTACCTTAACTAAGATTTTGCGGTAGCACCAGCCTCCTTAAATATACTAAAATAATGATTTCAGAATACTTCAGAATAAATCAAGATGTAACATTTATTTTGCCAGGTAAGGTTAAACATCAATTAAAAGAATTAAGCAGAATACACAATACATAACTGATCAGCATAAAATACAAACATAATTCAAAATGCAATATCAAAAATAGTTTCAAAGAGTCAGCATACCTGGCAATAGAGACACACAGCAACAGTGTGGGAAGTTCTGTTTACAGATGCTTCCTTGAGTGGTTTGCCAATCCCCTTTAAATACCCAAGAGGAACAAAAGAACAATAAACATCTAGCACCCAAATATTTATTCAGCTTTTGCTGGACCCTTTCTCGTGCCCAAGTGGTCACGCCTGAGTTTGGGGGATAAACACAAATGGTTATCTATTATCTTTATTGGGGCATCTCCCACATCAGAAGAACAGGCATTGTTTTCTTTGTTCTGACTGCTCTGCTGCTGCGGGAATGAAACTTCTTTACCACTCGCACCAAAAGTATTTATTTTGACCTCTCATAAAACAACTGGAGACAGTAGGTGTGTGTGTGTGTTTTGCATGACTGAATAAGACCTGGGGGGAAGAAGACAGTGTGAGGAGTCAGGCTCCCAGCATGGGGGGAAGAGACAAGATTGGAGAGGTTGTGTTGTGCTCTGTCCCACAGATCTCTTCTTCAGATTAGTGAGTTTTATTGGTTTATTGCAGGTTAGGATTCTTGAATTCAGTCTTAGTAAAAGTCCATCCTTACAGCAGAACTATACCGAAGAATATTTTACAATAGCATCTTGTATACCCAGGGAGGTACCGGTGTATAAATTACAGGACTATGATGGAGAAATAATACAGGGGTTTTTTTACGAAAAAGAACTCCAAAAAATTATTGTGAGTGATGATAAATCGTTTAAGGTCGAAAAAATTCTCGATAAAAAGCGACGCGGAAAAGCCATGTACGTTTTGGTGAAATGGTTTGGATGGCCAGCAAAATTCAATAGTTGGATTCGCGAAAAACAGGTGATTGATCTTCACTCTCCTTTACAACCCTAGGAGAGTCGCTCGCGTTCTCATTTATACAAAAAAAACATGTCTGAGGAGGAGGGGTTCTACGTCACGCTCCCGTGCAATGCATCAGGCCAAGTATACCCCGAGAATCGCATATCTAATTACAGAACTAGATTGGCAAGAGCTATACATTTAAAAGGATTATGGGAAGTAGCTCTGGTTGAGTTTCACTATCCAAAAACTTGGCATACTTTCAACGAGGAAGACGCTGCTTTTATTATTGAATGCGAACAATGTTTGAACGACGATGAACATAGCAAAGTGCGAGGGGATAATATTCAAACTTTTCGGAAAGACCTAAAAATAAAATACGGGTATTTTGAGGATATTTCAGTATTACTCAAGGAAATAAACGCAACTCTTCCACCGCGGGTGCAGCTCAGGTACGATAATATAAAGAATAAGATATCCCTCAAAACAAATCAGAGAGCATCCCTAACGTTTTACGGAAAGCTAGCCGTTATTCTAGGCTTAAAACCCGGTGTTCCTATAGAAAATCTAAACAGTTCGGATGATCACGAAGACGTGCGCACATACGCACCACATCAGGCTGATATAAGCGGAGGATTTTACACTCTATTTGTATACATAGATATAATAGAATATCAAGCAATCGGTGACGCGTATGTTCCATTATTAGAGACGATACATATTGAACCGACCACTAACAAAGCAGTCAGTGTCAGGCATAACAAGTCTCATTCCGTGCGTCTTAATAAAAACGTCGTATCAGATATCGGGATCGAGATTAGAGACGATCAGAATAAAGACGTACGATTCACCTACGGCAAAGTTGTGACGAAGCTGCACTTTAGACCAGTGAGAAAACATTTGTTTTAAAAATGGCTTATCTCAATCCCTACCAAGAAGATCCCCACCGCTACATATCATATTATCAGGCCCAGACAGGACACGCCCTGCCGGGCTATGCCGGAAGCGGAGTCATGTACGGTTCCGGTTTTGCCTCAGGTATCGGAGGGCTGTTTCGAGGGTTATATCGTATGGCAATTCCGTTTCTAAGAAGGGGTTTTAGTATTGCAAAGCCACACATAAAAGCTGCGGCAAAAAATATAGTAAGTGATGTAGTTACCCCAGAGCCTTGTCAAAATCATTTAATAATAATGATAATACTGAGGGACAGAGCGGTCACGGTCTTATGGTCATGCGCAGAGGGTTGAAGCCCCCTGGGACCCGTATGAGGAGGGGGCGTGGTCACGGTATAAAGAAGACAAGACGCATCACTAAGAAACGCCCAGTTACAAAAAGGAGACGAAGAAGCCGGGCGAAACGTCTCAAAAGATCTACAAGTTTGAAAAGACAAAGCAACACTATCTTCTAAAATCATGTTGTTGATTCATGCAATGTCAGACGAATGTATTAAATCTGAGCTGGATATTTTTACCCTTCCTTTAACTCAGACAGCTATTGAGAAAAACACTTATGTGGAAATCCCGCCTGTGTCAGCGATTAATGATGCTTCTCCGATTGAATTTTTTATCGCAGGGACTGGTGAAGATTACACTGATCTGAATAACACATTATTATATACTCGCGTTAAAATAACTCTCCCAAACGGAGATGATGTGCCGGACGGTGCTCCGGTGGGGCTGATTAATTACCCGGCTTCGACGATTTTCTCGCAGGTGGATGTGTCCCTTGGAGATCGGCTGGTGTCACAATCATCCAGCACTTATCCGTACAGGTGTATTCTGGAGATGCCTATTAATTATGGAAAAGACACCCTAGAGAATAACTTTTCAGCAGGACTGTTTTACAAAGACACAGCTGGGCATATGGATTCAACAGATCCCGCTGGCGCTAATACAGGTTAAACAAAAAGAGCTGCCTTTACAGACGGAAGTAATATTGTGGAGCTACTGGGCCCAATACATAGTGATATATTCTTTCAGCCGAAATTATTATTGAACGGCGTCGATATTCGTATTCGCTTAACTAGAGCAAAAGACGCGTTCTGTCTAATGCTTGGGGACGCGATCGATTATAAACTAAAAATAATCTCCGCATCTCTCTTTATCAAAAGAGTGTCTGTCTCACCCTCGCTCCGTTTAGGACACGCTCAGGCTCTACTGTCGACCACAGCAAAGTACCCTTTCGACAGGGTCTGCGTTAAGAACTTTAATATACCGGCTGGTTCGCGCGTCTCAAACCATGAAAATCTCTTCCTAGGCACTTTGCCGAAATCCATTATAATAGCAATGACGGATAATGATGCTTTTACTGGCGCATACAATAAAAAACCTTTCGGTCTTGAATATTTAAATCTCACCTCAGACGGACTACATATTTCAACACGTCCGTTTCTTCCGCAATTTAATTTAGGAAATGCTGTTAGAGAATATTATCAACTGGTTACCGCCACGGGTAGACATCTGAAGAATCAGTCTCTCGCTATAGACAGGGAGGATTTTCTCAACGGCTACACCCTGTTTGTGCCTATAATCTTACTCCGGATGAAGAGTGTTCGCAGCATGTGTCGCTGATTAAATCAGGGAATATAAGGTTAGAAGCATGTTTTAGAGAGCCTCTACAAAACACAGTAAACATCTTGATTTACGCCACCTACGACTCTCTTCATGAAATTTCAAATCGGAGACAGGTGCTTGCTGAGCACTATTAAAGGGATTGAAATGAATACGGTGGAACTGACGGAAATTATGGATAACATTACGTGTCATGTAAATTTTTTAGGAGTACTTGCTTGCGATCATCTTGCCAAAGAACCGTTGTTAGACCTCCCTGCTCTATTAATTTGTAATACGGATCCATCGGACGAACCGGGCCGGCATTGGCTGGCCATATACATAGATCGAAACGGGCTCGGATGTTTTTTTGACAGTTTTGGGAATCCTCCCGAATCCAATTTTTTTCCTCCATCCATTCTCGACTTTCTAAAAAACAATTCTACACAAGTTCATCATTCTACCAGACAAGTTCAAGATTTTACATCAGTCACCTGTGGACAGCATTGTGTGTTTTTCCTGTATCATATTTCACGAGGTGTTGAGTATGAAGATATAATGAATTTTTACCATAACGATAATCTATTAAGAAATGATACTATGGTGTCTCTTTTTGTGAAAAAATTGAAACCCATGGTCTGTGTTAGTAAAAGATTTAAATGTATCCAGTGTGTGGAGTCTGGTAAAATGTTCCAGTCTTATTAACACCTGTGTAACGAATAAATAAAGAATATGTAATGAATAAACGAGTCGTAAACAGATGAATAATTTCGTTTTCTTTCTTTTATTTGACATCAAAAACAATAACACAATATGTGTACACAGATACAAAATCTCACACGTGATAATATTTTGTAAAAACAAACAAAAACACATAGCTATGCCATTACATATAATTGTTAAAAATGCATCCATTGTTTCGCATCTACACTGGGTGAGTTAAATACGTTTTCATCAGAGTCGTGTGCATGTGTGTCTGTGTGGCGTTTTTTCAAAGACTTAGTAGGTACAGTACCAAAGTCATCCGCGTGTGTTTTTCTTTTAAACGATTCAATCATCCGTTATGATTGGTTACAGTCGAATAAGGAATCTTTAACCCCGCAAATGCATCCAGAAACTCATACCAGCCTACAGGACGTCGGTTGTCTTGCATCATCTGCGGTGATGTCACACTCTTTACCAGATCAAATATATGGGATCCGGGAATGATTCTCCCTTTATAAACAAATTCTCCATCATCTGTCCATGAAGACACGTGTTTGGCTTTGGACATTTTATCCATAATATATTTTACATTTTTTTAAGCTTCTCTGAGGAATATTGTTTAAAACTTCTGAGACGATTGGGTCATCACTGACGTCATCATTCCTAACATCGGAGGTGTGGGAGGGGGGAGGTGCCTCGTGTTCCGGTAATGTAAGAGTTAGAGTGTTATTTTCCATATCACCATGCTTTACCACACTTAAGAATCGTTGTAAAACATTAGTGTAGAGCTTGGATTTTTCGTAAGTGTTCAAATCATGCCTCTGGAGTATATCTCTAATAGATGAATCCAAGTTTTCCTCCACGGACGTATGAATATTCTCACGAGTCGGTCCAGTCCTTAGTCTATCCAGCTGATGTTTTGGCACGAGATACAATTTCTCGGCATGTTGCATTTTTCTCTTCAGATTCAGGTTCTAGTTATTAGACTGGTTATGAAAGGAAGTGCCACACTAAGAAGGGGAAGCAGAAACCCCCCTTTTTGATTAATCATACGTCTTTTTCTTACGATATTGATTTTTTTATTTGCAACGTATTTTAAATTTTTTTTTCCTTCTTTTTAAAGTCCCGTGCTGTTTCGCTGTTAAAGGGATTTTCCCATGTATAATATTGAGAGCCACTTCACATAGAGCTAATATTAACTTGTCGGGAGATGAATGGAGAATAACGCGTCGTTGTTTGGGTGAGCTCTTGTATAATAACTTTAAGAGGTAGAGGTTTCTGGAAAGCCTTGTACTCATTGTTTCTTTTGGACGTACACCACCGGATAGTCTGACAGTAAATCCGTTCTGAGTCGGAATTTTTCAGGTGTCTGTGGTTTATAATCTATGAGCAAGTAACTGTAAGGACGTTCAGTTGCATCGTGATACGCTTCAATAAAAAATCTCGTATTACCTGGATACATTTGTCGACCCAAAATCCCTATCTGCTGTTTGTCACGAGGGTTTTTAAATATTATTAAATAATTTGTATTAAGGCCTATTGTTCTGCTAGATTTACCCTGGAAAAACAGATTCTGTATTAATAACAAACAGCTAATCTTCATATGGTGCACTAGTCGTGTAAAAACGTTTTCGACCTCAGAGTTGGACGCAGCTTGATGCAGCATCACATCATCCATGATAAGGACCGATGTTTTACCAGGAGGAAATAATGATTCGTCATCCAATTTCTTTGGTATACCTTCAATGAATTTAATATCACAAGCATGTAACATTTCATCATACATTGGCTGCCAGGATGTATACACGTACACAAAATTATCAAACTTGACAGAGCATATTTTCTCTGAATTATACATTAGAGTTTTCACAAAAAAAGTCTTTCCGCTGCCGCTGGGGCCGGAGATAATACACGAAAAAGGATGGTTCATTCTACAGTCGAACACATCTGTTTCACACATTTTTAAAAATATTGTTAGAATCCGTAAGGTAATGTCGTATAATCTCCTTGGAGTACCCTTTTGTCATACACAAGTCTGAAACTTTTCACGACTGATCTGTTAGATAGCGTGAGCCGACTCTTGTTTCGTATGATGGTGTCTGTTTTTGCTGACAGGTGTAATCTGACACCTCTTTCGACATAGCCTCGCACAAGATCGGTCAGACTCTGTAGTGTAACTATTTCAGCGTTCTCTGCTGTTAACGTGATGCCTTTAGCTTTGAGATATGAATGACCATCGGACGTCTTAAATGCATAAGATTTTGGCCCTGATGAAACGAACTGAACAATATGCTGGCCAGAATCTAACTCGCTCGTCAGCTGACCGAGATAAGATCCTGTCTCAGGAATCCAATCACCGGTTTTTGATACAAAAATCACGGAATCTGTATCGGCATAAATCACACGTTTGTCTAATTTATCCAGAAGATTATACAGCTCGAGTCGCCCGTAGCAGGTCGTAAAAGCGCCCACAAAACAATTTACATCACGTGTGGGAGATGGGTCTTGTGTCGCACTACTCCATTGAATCAAAGCCACTGAATCAGATACGAAAGAGACGTATTACGTGGGCGTGGCTAAAGAGACGCTGAGTGAACTCTTCTGGGTTTGTCAGGAGTTCACTGTGTGTAAGGTGAGATCTCAGACAAAACCTACCCCAAAGTGTATTCAAGATGAGCTTAGCAATGGATCTTTTTGCTGGATTTTTTATTATTTTAGATGGATCTAACTGGATCCCTTCTTTATCCAGGTAATCAGCTACGTAAGATTGTTTTTCTGTCTCTGTCACTACATCGGGCGGATACCCCGACGCTTCCTGTTTCAGTTTGAGGAATGTTTTAACATATTCGGTGAATAATGTATCGGACGTGTCTGGGAAATGCCAGACCTCGTGTATTTTTATTATCCGATAGCCGTGTTGAACAGCCTTCTGGAGCTCAAGGGTCACCCATGTGCCTGTAATACATCTATCACCCTCTGTGTGGCAGCATTGTCCATCCTGAATCTGATTCTCTGCACAAGTCTTACATAGAGGAAACATTAGTTTACCCCCACACCTGTAAGGTAGCACGGGATGATACAATCCACGCGGGGGAAGAACTTCCGCCTTTATGAAGCCAAAATAATTCCTAATCGGTTCAAAATCCTTGAAGATAATTTTAGGATGACCTATAGGATACGTTTTACTCGATTGTACATATGGATACAATGATGTAAAGTCAAAGTAGTCGATCCTCTCATTTTCACCTGTTTGGTGATACAATTTGTAGGCATTTGTTCTTCCGCCATATAATCCATCACGAGGCCTCAATCTCTCAGGTGCTTCGTAAGACTGTATAAACTGTTTGACGTCCGGATCTGTCTGTTTTAACCCCTCCCACTCACACTCCCAAATAGAAATGACACGCAAGCCATACACTTTTCGCAGGGTTTCTAGTTTTGCATCCGACTGTCTTCTGAGATCACCAAAAGTCACTTTCGATAAAGGTTGAATTTCTTCTGCCTTAAATCTACAAGAATGACCGTGAAAAAAGCACCCTAAGTACTCCAAGGCTGTCTTCGTTCCATTATCATCCTCATAATAACCATCTAGGTGATATGGACCTACCGCACGCTCGCCATGGTTTAGTGCATGTTGTATCTCCACGTTTTGACTCAGTTTGAAATACTCAAGCCACTGGATAGATGTGTTTGAAAAAGTTTTGTGTTGATTAATATAGGCATGGCTGTGTGTTAGAGCTAACGTGTCGCGCGAGAGAAAATTTGTTTTGAAAGTTTTCATACACACACCTGGTAATGTGATTGACTTGAATGGGTCGATGTTTGTGAATTGTATAAATTCGGTTCTGTATCTCAAGCATGCGTCCCGTAGAATAATTACGTCATTCCTACAGTAAAAAGCGAGTTCCTTTTTGAAGTTAAAGATACCACCCAATACACCTGAATACCATGTGTTAAATCTGACACGCTCGGTCTCACTCATTGTCTCATATCCGTAAAACTCTTTTGCAGGATAGGGACCGATATATTCTGCATTTTGTGGTTTATTGAAAAGGTGGGGGAAGTATCCCTTCTCATGTGCATCTAAGTTAAGGGCTGCTGGTATTTTTGCAAGCTTGAAGGGAATAAATTGCCATGAGTCAATGAAACGCTGCTTGAAGACAGTATCATACATCATACAAGGGTTCTGCATAGAATTCTGCAACCCTGCATAATAATCTTTGGACTTATTCCTTCGCTGGTAAGATACTCTAACAGAATGTAGGAATCAAAGCCGGAGGAATTATGCGCTATGAAAGTATATCCTGCATATTTTGGGCGTCTGAAGTGTTTAATCAGACGTGCCACACAATCTATCCCTCCGGCTTCAAACGTCTCACCTGTCTGTGTCATGCCACATACATAGTTTGCTATGTGTCTCCCATCATGAACGAATGTTTCAAAATCATAATAAATGTATTTATCGTCTTTTGGTTCAGGTTTTAGAGGCTGAATGTAACATTCATGATCACCTCCACTGGTCAAAATCTCGTAACAATGTGCACAATGCTCTGGAGAGCATTTGTGAGTTTTTATTTTTTCACCACCAGGTGGCGTTCTATAAACGGCATGGCATTTTGAGCAAAATCTCACAGTTTCACACTGAGATCTTTCGCCGGGGGTTTGTGATTTTTTTATGTGATTCGTAACAGAAGTTGTTTTTACAGAATCTCAGACATTCTGCACACTGTCTTGTTCTGCTCGTGTACGAGCGACATTCGGATGTCATGCATATCTTGCAAACAAACTGACATTCGTGTGTTTTTCTATCTTTATGCCCCCTGAAACAGTACTCACACACGTACAAAGTTCCTATAAACCCAGTTAAATTTCTTATTAGATGAAAATGCCCCTCGTGCAGAAATAAATGGGCTGTCTTTAGGTGTAATTCGTCTGTGTTTTTGTACACCTGGAGTTTCCCAGAGCTGTCTCTGTAAAAAACTACAATTTTTATGCCTAATTTATTTTCGAAAACAGACAAATTGTGGAGCCCTATCTGCTCGTCTATCTTAAAACCGCATCCTGTATGAATCTCCATCGCAGGCGTCTGTAACTCTTGATCTGTGAATTTTGGATTGAGGAAATATGCTAGACAGTAGCTCAAACACATTTCATTATCGATATTAATGGGGCTAAATAAATGCATTTTATTCCTACTAATACTCTCGCTGATAGCCAGGTCACTAATCTTCCTTCGTCCGCCACCCGCTTTATCACGTACAATTGAGATTTGTAATGTTAAGGTCGAATCGCTGGTCACGTCACTATTACTCTGAGTAACTTGTTCAATCTGATTTATGAATGATGAAGGATTGTGGTTGTTATCAGGTGTTAATACTGTATTTACAGACCCCGGTAGACTTTCTCCGGCAAGAGCTATGTTTATGAAGCCTGTTTGACCAGCTAGCTGTTGTGAAAACTCCACCACCTCGTTTAGAATATTATGGAGGCGTGAATTATATTCTACAAAATCGGTGGTCTGTATTTGTCTGAGATCTAACGATCTTTGTAACTCTACACCATTAAAACGTGGTCGTGGTGTTATTGTGAAATCCCCAACAACACCCCCGTTAGCCATCAGAGAATCTATCTGCGCACGACTTAACTCCGTACGCCGGGTTTGAGATGCCCCTACTGCACCACCCATCTGTGCGCTCTCATCTCCATCATCCACGACCGACTCTATCCAACCATGCTGGTTAATTATAATATTATCCAATCTTTCCGTATTAGACAAATCAGCAGTATTTAGACCTCTTAACTGTTCACGTATTAAAAGATTGAGTGTCTCGTTATTCTCAGGTCTAGATCTTGATCTTGAGCGGGCTATTTCATCACACTCTGACTCGGCTCGTTGTCTTTTAGGAAACATTTTGATATGTTTTTATTTTTAAAATTGTGTGAAACAGAAGCGTACCATCAAATATGCACCACAATGTTGTTAATGGTATACATCATAACTATCAGTAAAACATAAAAAAATCTTACACATCTAGATAAAAACAATAACAGCCAAACGATTTTAATACAATAACAGTGAAATGGATTTAAAAAAAATAGTCAAGCATTATCTCACGTATTCCTCGATTGTCTCTGCATAATATTTAATCTTTCAGAGATTAAAGACAATACAGTAATAAGCAACGAGTGATCGTTCCTCACCTCCGAAAGTTCTTGCTGAAGTGCAAAGACTGTGTTACGTAATTGTCTGTTTTCTTCCAAGACGCGGTCTTGGGAAACGCCGAAAAATTCCACCGCACTTCTTAAATCGACGGTGTGTTGATTCTGTGTGTCAATGAGTCTATGCAGAAGGTCCGCAATACCGCTCTGGGCTCCTGAGACTATATCCGCTGTCTGATGGTAAGTGAGCGGTAATGTAGCAATTTCCAGAATACGTTGGAAACTTCTGTTTGCCGTGCGCAGAGTGGCATAGCTCAAACCACGGAGATCTCCCGCGTTGAATAGAGGAGTGAAGGCCTCCCCATCTTCATCACTGCTTTCTAATGAATTCGGTTCAGAATTGATGGTATTCAGTATGGATTGTTGAGATTCAAAAAAACACTTGCGCCTCTCTTTCGTCGGGGATTTCTTCTAGACCAAAAACATATAAATATATTATATGACTTATTTAATATAGATAAAATATAATGAAACAAGAAATACATCTAACCGTCTTCCGAAGAATCCGAACTCTCATTAGAATATTGCCCAAATCGTTTTTTTCCTTGAGTTGTGGATGAAACAGATGGACTTTCACTGTTTTCTTCTAAAAACAAAACAAAAAGACAAAACAAAACAATATTATGTTATTTAAAAAATTCAGACGAGTAAAAAATTATAATTAGACATAAATAGTTTTCTTTTTCCTTACCTTGCTCCGGATAGATTAATTCTTGTCCATAAATTTCCCTAAGACGCTTTACCCCTTTGTGCGGCCCGCCAATTATGTTAGCCGCTCCTGTGGCTGCCGATGCAAGAGACAGGGTCGGAGGGGAAGAATCCTCGCCTTCGACTCCAGGTGAGGCTTGACATATGGCACTCCCTGTCCCTCCACAGCTTTGGGGTCGTGGCGTTGTGTTTGGGGTAACGTCCTCGTATATCTGATTGGACGGATTTGGATCAGCAACCAATGGGTGCTTAGCTGGCTCCGGCGAATGGGCGGGGCTATGAGGCGGTGCGTCCTCTGTGATTTCTGTTGAAATAGACCTATGAGTTGATTTTTTCTTTAAAACAAATATTAAAGTAGTAAATATAAAAAAGACATAACAAAAATATCCCGTACCTTGTAAAAAATCATCTGGTGACACCCCTGGGGGAAATGATGTATCATCTGTAAATAAAAAACATTTATTGAGATACCTTTTCAATTTTGTAGGTTAAATTTATAATAAAATAAAAAAAATAATAAAAAAAACACTCACATAGATCGTTAAGGATTTCTCGTAATTCCAAATCAAGATAGTGATTCGACGAGACTTCGTCTCCTTCTGATCCATGATGATGATTTGCAGCCATTTCGCCGACTCGATGTGTCTCGTTTGGTGGTCTGATACGTGAATGGATTTGTCTCCTTTTAAAGATCCCGATACGACAAGATAAAAAAAAAACACCTTTTACCCTTCCTTTTTCAAAGAAACCCTTAATCACGACATGTGGTAGGAATTCTGATACCTGATTTGTATGCCTAGAAAAACATATGTTGTATCTGACATCATCTCTTCAAATAAGCTCTGCAATAAAACTAATTCACACAAATCCGTCAAAAAGAGAAAAAATAAAATATGCAGGATGTTATCACATAGGCCATAACACCTTGTGTAGACATTATGACGCCGGGTGTACGCGCGCGCGCGCGTGTCGTATGAGTTGAGAGAGCCTTAAAAAACTCTATGGTCTATACTTTTAATATAGGTTCATTTGGTAACAATTAGACATTGGAAACCATATTATTTACCACATTTCATTATCGATGTTCAAAGTGGTTTACAAAAAAAAAGCAGTATTAAAACATTTTAGAAAAGGAAATAAAAATTACATGATATAGAAATAATCTGAATTAGAGTATGCGTGTTTGTGTGTGTGTGTGTGTGTGTGTGTGTGTGTGTGAATGAGTGAAATATTCCCTATGGAATAGTTTTTATAAAAGAATAAAATCACATATAGCTCTTGCCATGTTTGCGCTCCTTTTTAAACAGCTCATGTGCCTGTGACGTTGTGGGAAGGGAGGGAGGGAGTATTCCCACGTGATGTCATTTTAGGGAGGACCCTTAAATCAAAATTGACCTCTCAGCTTTGAGAGGGGTGTGTTAGGGGGTGTGGTCTCTTCGAGCCGTTGCATCGGTTTTCTTTGGTCATTTAAGTTCGACCACGGAGATGACCGGATGTGTTTTCTATTTGGGAGCTTGAAGGGGGTGTGGAGTTTTCCCACGGTGACAGCTGTTGGGGCGGGGCTAGGGGCGGGGTTTGTGTCTGTCTCTCTGTAGGCCTCA
>NC_140229.1:28740754-28785754 GCF_951802725.1 Rutilus rutilus | reverse complement strand
TTCCTCCTATTTTTCTATTTTCTTTTCCTCTTTCAATCTGTGAAAAAATAAATAAATATAAATAAATAAATAAATAAAAGGTTGGGAAATAAAGCAGTACGTAAACTCTTTCCCTTTCTCTTCCTTCTTCCCTTTTTTCCTCTTTCCTTCTCCCCTTTCCTCTCTCCCCCTTTTCCCTTCCCTTGGATAATTAATTTAAGTATTAGACACAGTTTCTATCTCTTCCTAACCCCCTCTCCCCCACCTCACCTCTTGTTTAAGTACTGATCAAGGTGTTGTTGGGGAAAGACTCCAGACAAAGAGGATCTTCAATAGAGATGTATTCTGTTAATAAGTTTTTCCACAATGAAATGTAAACGGTATTTCTTGATTTCCAGTTTATGAGGATAGTTTTCTTGGCGATAGTTAGGAACACCAATAATAATTGACCATTTGAATTATTTATATCTATTGTGGATATATCACCTAGTATGCAAATGGAGGGAGACAGTGGGATGTGACATCCCATGAAGTTGGAGAGTGAGTCGGTAACCTTTTCCCAAAATGTTTTAATTGGAGTGCAATGCCATAAGGCGTGAAGATAAGTGTCAGGAGTGTTTTGTGTGCAATGTGAACATGTTTCTGAGGTGAAGCCCATTTTAAATAATTTCTGCCCAGTTAGATGAGTTCTGTGAAGTACTTTATACTGTATGAGTTGTAAGTTAGCATTTTTAGTCATGGAGTATATGTTTTTGCAAATTTGAATCCAAAAATCAGCATTGGGAGTAATGGATAAATCTGATTCCCATTTGGTGGTTGGTAGAGCTAATGCGTTGTCTGATTTTGATATCATTTTGTATATTTTGGAGAGTAATTTTTTGGAGGAAGATATATTAATAAACTCAGAGATTTGAGGGGAAAGGTCTAGATTGATTGGCTGGTTAAATAATTTTGATTTAATTGACGATTTGATTTGTAAATATTCCAAGAAGCAATTACTCCCAATGCTGTATGTCTGGGCTATATGGAAAAATGGTGCCAGGTTGTTATTAATAATAATATGCTGTAGTTGTGTGATTCCCTTATCTGCCCATGTGCGAAAGTTTAGTGGCTTCTTGTTAGCTAAAAAATCTGGGTTATTCCAAATTGGGGTGTATTTACATGGTATGAGTGGGGAATTAGTGATCTGATGGAACTTCCACCAGGCTGTCAGAGTTGCTCCTATTGTTGGCATTTTAAAACAGTGGTGTTTTTTGATTGTTTGACTGTGAAAAGGTAATTCTGAGATGCTAATGTCTTTGCAGATTGATTGTTCAATATCTTGCCATGTGTATTCTGAAGAGTTAGGTTGAATCCATTTGTATATGTTTTGGAGTTGATTTGCCAGAAAATAATTATAAAAATGTGGTGCCTCTAATCCACCTTGTGATTTTGGTTTCTGTAGGGTTGTTAATTTAATTCTTGGGGTCTTGTTTTTCCAGTAGAATTTTGTAATAATTGAATTTAATGATTTGAACCAGATACGAGTGGGCTGTGTTGGAATCATTGAAAATAAGTAGTTTATTTTTGGGAGTATAGACATTTTTGTTACTGATATTCTGCCCATGATTGATAATGGTAAGTTCATCCAACGTTGAAGATCGTCATCTATTTTTTTAAGTAATGGGGTATAGTTGAGTGTAAACAACTCTGGCAGCTTGGCGGAAACATTGATTCCCAAATATGTGATATAATTGGTGCACAAAGGGATTTGCGATGTTTGGGATGTCACATCCACACTGGTGGAATTTAATGGAAGTATAGCCGATTTATTCCAGTTAATTGAGTATTCGGAAATGTTTGAAAAGGTGTCAATGAGTTTTATTGTTTCTTGTAATGATTTTTGGGGGTTTTGTAAGTATAATAATATATCATCAGCGTAAAGACTTATTTTATGGTGTATGTTTAATGTTTGAATTCCTTTGATGTAGTTGTTTTGACGGACAGCTGCTGCAAGCGGTTCGATGAATATGGTGAATAGAGATGGAGAGAGTGGGCATCCTTGTCTAGTTCCCCGGTGTAGAGTGAAGCTACGTGATGTTAGTCCGTTAGTAATGACAGTGGCTGAGGGTGATGTGTAGAGAATTTTAACCCAGTTGATGAATGACTCCCCAAAACCAAACCTCTCTAATGTGGAAAACAGGAATTTCCAGTTTACTTTATCAAATGCTTTTTCTGCATCAAGAGTGACTATGACAGATTTGTTTTTGTTTATTGATGAGTGGTGAATTAGGTTTATGAGTCTGCGAGTATTGTTTGATGCTTGTCTACCTTTAATGAAACCGGTTTGGTCGGGATGGATTATAGTTGGCATGATTTTTTCTATTCTATGGGAAAGAGCTTTAGCAATTAGTTTAGTATCTACGTTAATTAATGAGATTGGGCGATAACTTGATGGTAATGTTGGATCTTTATTGGGTTTGAGGAGAAGTGCAATTGTGGCTGTGTTCATAGTGTCTGGAAGTTTTGATTTTTGTTTTGATTCGCATATCAACCGGATGAAAAGTGGTGATAAGATAGACCAAAATTGTTTGTAGAACTCAGCAGGGAAGCCATCAGGACCTGGTGATTTATTGTTGGGCATGTGTTTAAGAGCATTAGAAAGTTCTTGTTCTGATAAAGGTAATTCTAGAGTATCTATTTGCTGTTTGCTAAGTTGAGGTACGTTGATATTGCTAAGAAACAGATTTATGTCATCCTGGGATGGATTCTTTTCAGGGGAATATAGTTTACTGTAAAAATTTTTGAAAGATTTGATTTATTTCTTCTGGTGAGTTGGTGGGTGTCCCTGCTGAGTCCTTAATGACTGATATAGTTGTTTTTTCTTTATTGTGTTTGATTTGATTAGCCAGGTATTTACCAGATTTATTACTATGATGGAAGTGTTCTTGTCGTAGTCTGTGAATAAGGAATTGAGTATGTATATTAATTAGTTTATTTAATTGCGATTTATATTTTCTTAGCATATCCTGTGTTTCTTCTGTTGGGTTATTTATATTGATGTCTTCTAGTTCTTTAATTTTCTGTTCTAGTGCATCTTGTTGTTCTTTCTCTTTCTTTTTTTTGTAAGTGGAATATGAAATTATTTTGCCTCTTAATACTGCCTTTCCTGCTTCCCACAGAAGAGATGGGGATGTTTCCGGGGAGTCATTCATCTCTAGAAAGCAAGCCCACTCTCTTTCAAAGTAGCTGTTGAAATCGTGGTCTTGTAGAAGTGAGGTATTAAATCGCCATCTAGAAATGGGTTTATGTGCAGTGGTTATATTCAATTTTAATGTTAATGGAGCATGATCACTAATGATTATTGGGTGGATCTTTGATTCGGAAATATTGGATATAATAGAATTACTGGTGAGAAAAAAGTCAATGCGAGAATATGAATGATGAACTGGTGAAAAAAATGAGAATGCTTTAAAGTCCGGATGCTGGAGGCGCCAACTATCGCCAAGACCGAGATCCCACATGAACTGTTTTATGGTTTCTGCAGATTTCCAAATGCGTTTATTGTCAATGTTGTTACATCTATCTGTAGTTGGATCTAAAACTGTGTTGAAATCACCTGCTATTATGATTGGACAATCAGAAATATTTGAAATGGAAGAAAAAAAATTCTGAAAAAAAGATGGGTCATCGGTGTTTGGGCCATATAAATTTCCTATTGTGACTGAGTTGTTTTTAATTGAAATGTTAATTATGATAAAGCGTCCTTCTGGGTCTGTAATTGTGGTGTTATGAACAAATGGTATTTTTTTATTTATTAGAATACATACCCCTCTCTGTTTCGTGTTGTAGTGGGCAGAGTATAAATGATACTGTGATGATTTGATTTTGTTTTGATCAGATTCAGATAAATGTGTTTCTTGGAGAAGACATATGTCTGCTTGTAATTTGTTTATATGATTAAAAATTTTGATCCTCTTTGTCTGGGAGCCAAGTCCACGGACATTCCAGGATAAAAAAGTGATTGGCAACATTTCTCAAAAAAATTCAAAATGAATAAATAAATGATATGTATGTATATTAATATATGGGTTTGTTAGTACTGCATATGTATATATGTGAGTGTATGCATTTGAAAAGGTGTGGTAGTGTACCTGAGTGTTTGTGTATGACAACACAATGTTATTGTTATACTGATAGACGTACAATTTAGACATGGAGTTAACAAAACGTACATAATAGAACAATGAACAAACAAAAAAAAACTTAAAGACCAGCATAATGTTTAAGGGGGGGGGGGGGGGGGGGGGGGGGGGGGGGGGGATGAGACCTAAGTGCAATTGCAAAAACATAAATCAGTTATATGAAGGAGCTGAGTAAGGAGATAATGCAGAGTGATGTATTCAAAAAAGCCAGGGGGTGATGTCCTTGTCACGATATAATTGTCCATCTATGTATAATTTGTCCACTGTTATGATTGCACGTTTTCCTTCATTCATTTTCTGTTTTCGGATTGGGAAGAGTTGTTTTCGACGTTCGAGGATGACCTTTGGATATTGTTCGTTGAGACCGTAAGCTGTACCTTTAAGTTGTCTGCCTTGTTTTTGAACCAGTTCTTTTTGTTTGTAGTGTTCAAATTTTGCGATGATAGGTCGCGGTCGGTTGTTGTTTTGTTGAGTATGGATGCGATGGACACGGTGAAAGGTGATGCTTTGTACAGTTTCAGCTGGTAGTTTGAGTTGTTTTGTCATGAAGTCCTTGATTAATTTTTCGGGGTCGTCTGGCGTTTGATCCGGGATGCCTGTGAACACTAGATTGTCTCTCATACTGCGTGCTTGTAAATCCAGAATGTTTTCTTTCATCGATTTGTTTTCTGTGACAACGGAGGTGAGCTGAGCGGAAAGTGTGTGAACTGAGTCCTTTAAAAAGTTATTTTCTTTAGTGAGAGTGTCTATCTGTTCTTGGCTGAACTCTAAACTTTGACGTAGTTCTTGAAATTCCTTGTGAATGACTTCTATTAATGCGATTCTTGTGTTGAGTCCGGAAAGTTTGTTTTCAATTGAGCGTAATATATCGCTTACCTCGGCACAGCAAGGTTGTGAGGATAGTGTTGAATTTAAACTTGAAGGTGAATCCGTACGGGGTCTCTTGGAGATTGAAGTGGGATTACCTTTGTTATTTGGCGTGTTCATGTTGCAGCCGAGTGTGTTGTAGTGAGCGTCGATGTATTCTTCGAGTTGATCCAGGGTGAACAGTGGAGGGAAAATAGTCCAGTTGTGTTGATTTAGTCCAATTTTCAATATGTGGAAGAAAAGAAAACGGTAGAAAAAGAAAACATTGAGGTTGTTTGTTTCTAGCAGACGGACGCCGCCATTTTACGTCTTGCACTCGGTCTCGCGGGTTCTCGCGTTACTCGGCCATGCCCCGTCCATACCACTTTGAGAACACCCAATCTCGTCTGATCTCGGAAGCTAAGCAGAGTCGGGCCTGGTTAGTACTTGGATGGGAGACAGCCTGAGAATACCAGGTGCTGTAAGCTTTTTAGTTTACTTCACTAATGTTCTAACCTTTTAAATTGCCCGTTTTTGGCAGCAGATTTCGCTTATAGCCATACCACTTTGAGAACGCCCGATCTCGTCTGATCTCGGAAGCTAAGCAGAGTCAGGCCTGGTTAGTACTTGGATGGGAGACCGCCTGGGAATACCAGGTGCTGTAAGCATTTCTGTTTAAAAAAAAAGGGTTAGCCTAACCCTCTGGTCGATCGGAGCCTGAAGCGTTCCTCGGGGCCTGAAGCATTTACTTTGAAAAAAATTTAATGTTCAAAGCAGGCCGCCCGTCGCCGCTGAATACCGCAGCTAGGAATAATGGAATAGGACTCCGGTTCTATTTTGTGGGTTTCTGGAACCCGGGGCCATGATTGAGAGGGACGGCCGGGGGCATTCGTATTGCGCCGCTAGAGGTGAAATTCTTGGACCGGCGCAAGACGGACGAGAGCGAAAGCATTTGCCAAGAATGTTTTCATTAATCAAGAACGAAAGTCGGAGGTTCGAAGACGATCAGATACCGTCGTAGTTCCGACCGTAAACGATGCCGACCCGCGATCCAGCGGCGTTATTCCCATGACCCGCCACCGGAAAGGTATGGATGGTAAAGCTGAAACGTACTGGATTAGACGGTTGACTATAAGTCCGACACCTACCTAAATTGTGGGTTGTCTTAAAAGCTACTATCTACAGGAGTTGACGGTTACTAGCTTATTATTATAAGCAACCCCTGCTGGGGATCCCTGGTTGAATGGAAACGGGTACGCACCAAGGGTGGCCCCCACCTGGTTGAAAAACCATTATAGGTGGTTTGCTCCACCCCATCTTGTGCTACGATAATAGACAGGGGCTACCTTCGAGTAGCATACCTGTTGGCCCCACCAGTTCACTGTCTGTGCAGCAAGAGGAATATAACAGCACCTCTGCGGGTATCGCCTGATTCGGACCGTGTGGTTTGCTGTGCAGGCACATCTGGTCGCATGGGTACCAAGGAGAGCACCCCTCCTTTGGAAATATTGCTGTTAGGGTGGCCTGGTCGATAGGATGTGTACGCCTCGGGAGGCCCTTGCCCGGTCGTCAGGCCATTATGGGTAAGCTTGCTCCTCCCTGTTCTGCAAGTCACCGGAAACTCAAGGGCTATGCTTTCACAATACAGATTGTATAAAAAATGTCGTCGAATACGGACATTGGCGTACAACCGGTTGGTGGTTTGGGATCGGACCCCACCGGTATTGCAAGATCCCCACCCAATCCTCAGGCCGGGGTTGCTGGTGTTGGCGAAGGGCCTTTAAGCTTTGTGTATGACGCCACTGGCGTAAGATTACGAGAATGTTCGGTGGTTTTGACTCGCCTAGGACCGAGGCAGTCAGTTGTTGAGACTGGGACAACCACCGACAATGATCAACCCATTAACACTATGGATGACGGTTCACGGGAATGCTCTGTGGTCGCGGCTGGCTCGGGCTCGGGTCAGTCGGCCGTTGAGAATGTGACGGACACGAGCAATGAGAGTATGGATGTGACGGTAAGCTCAGTTGTACTGGCTCTCCCCCAGACAGGGAGGGCTGGAGACGGTATGACGAGCAGTAATGCTATGGGTCAGACTCACTTTGATGAAACGGGCAATGTCCAAGATCCTCCGAGTGCAGTGCAAACTGCCGCTCCGCTGAGGGGTGATCCCGCCCAGGTCAACCCCTCGGCGAATAGGACACGGGAGGGAGATGTCAGAGTGGTGGTATTACTGCCGCTTCGGGACTTCACCTGTGTCTTGTGTGGCGTGTCGGCAAGCGCCTTAGCTTGGGTGAGAAGGCACTTTTCAACCCAGCATGGAAAAGCGCTTGTTAGATACAGCTGTAGAACATGCGGTAAGACATCGGAATCGGCACACCCCATAGCCTGCCACGTTCCCAAGTGCCGGGGACCGACGGTTGCCGTACCGGCTGGTGCGGTGAGATGCGATGAATGCGGGGCTACATTTAAGAACAAGAGGGGTTTAAGCATGCATGAACTACACGTCCACCCGGATATTCGCAATAGGAAAAGGATCCAGATGGGGAAGAGGGGAAGCTCTTCTGTTCAGAGGACGGATGGAGAGACAGGAGCCCAGACGGTCTCGGTGGTCAATAGGGATACCTCGGCTGAGGACTGCCCCGCAAAAAGGCTTAGATCCCATACGCATGATGACAGCGAAATCTTGTGTTCGTCGGTCCCTCCCATTCAACCCAACTTGCCAGAGGACGGCCTCCTGATACTCCTCAGAGAGGTGGCCCGCAAAATGGTGAGCGAGGGGGAGGGTGACGACGCAGATTACTTACATGTATTTCAGGCCTGGCTGGACGGCTGCGACCAGCTACCCGTACTGGTTGATGCGGCGACGCAAAGGATACTCCAGGGATGTGTCCCTGGAAGGGAGAGGGGCCCTACTCGAAGGACGCAAACCCGGCGTAGAAGGTCCAGGCCCAGGTGCTGGAGGTTGTGGCACAAGAAAGCTCTTGCCCGCAAACGTGCATTTCACACCTGCCAGTACCGATTCCGCACCGAACCGGCCCGCCTCGCTGCTGAAATTCTAGACGGAAGGGTGGAAGGGCGTTGCCCGATTCCAGATGAGATCATATATAATACCTTCCAGGCCAAGTGGGGGAATCCTCCCCCCTTTAGAGGACGGGGCCGGTTCAGGGCCGAGGGGAGTGCTGACAACGCTCACCTCATGGGGCCACTCTCCCAGGGCGAGATCCAGCAAAGTCTCCGGCAGGCATCGAACGATTCCGCACCAGGCCCAGATGGGATTGGGAAACGGGACATTCTCAATTGGGACCCTGAGTGCGAGACTCTCACTAGGCTGTTCAACATGTGGTGGTTTACGGGAGTCGTGCCTACACGCTTGAAGAAAAGTCGTACAGTGCTACTTCCTAAGACAGCGGACCCAGGAGCGGTGATGGAGGTCGGTAACTGGAGACCGATTACCATCGGGTCCATGATCTTAAGGCTCTTCACTAGGGTGATAACAAAACGAATGACGGAGGCGTGCCCCATTCACCCTAGACAAAGGGGATTTCGTCCTACCCCCGGGTGTGCGGAAAACATTGAGGTATTGCGGGGCCTCATCCGCCACTGCAAAGAAGAGCGCAGCCCACTCGCAGTAGCATTCATCGACTTTGCACAGGCGTTCGATTCCGTCTCCCATGAGCACATCCTGTCGGCTCTTGGGCAGATCAAAGTAGACCCCCACGTGGTAGGTTTGATCCAGCAGATCTACACGAACAGTTCAACATGTGTCGAGATCGGGGGTAAGACTACTCCCGATATAGAAGTGAGAGTGGGTGTCAAGCAGGGGGATCCGCTGTCCCCTCTGCTTTTCAACCTGGCCATGGACCCCCTTATCCATGGTCTTGAACGCTTTGGCAAAGGGTACATCGTGGGCGAAGGTCTCTCAGTAGTGTGTCTCGCATTTGCTGATGACCTGGTGGTTATAGGAGGTTCGTGGAGTGATATGGCGCACAACTTGGGACTCCTGGACTCATTCTGTCAGAGTACTGGCCTTAAGGTACAACCTGCTAAGTGCAGGAGCTTCCTCGTTAAACCTTGCAGCGGCTCCTTCTCGGTCAATGACTGCGGCACATGGGTTCTGGGGGGCAGGGCCCTGCAGCAAACCACCATTGCGGAATCGATTAAGTACCTTGGTGTTAAGATCAACCCCTGGCTAGGGGTTTCCGGGCCTAACTTGGTGGAGTCTCTGGACAGATGGGTCAGGAACATAGGAAAATCCCTCCTTAAACCCTCGCAAAGGGTAGTCCTCCTGAATCAATTTGCATTACCCCGGTTATACTACCAGGCTGACCTAGGTGAGGTTTCGGATGGTGTACTCAGAGCCGCAGATGGGAAGATCAGGGGGGGCGGTGAAGAAGTGGCTGCATCTGCCGCCGTCCACCTGTGACGGGCTTTTATATGCAAGAAACCGAGATGGCGGACTCGGGATCTGCAAGCTCGCTCGGCACATCCCATCGATTCAGGCAAGAAGGTTGGTTCGCCTTGCTTGCTCGTCGGAACAGGTCATAGGGGCATTGATGGCCTCCTTCTTCATGCGATCCAAGCTCAAAGGGGCGTGGATGAGGGCCGGTGGAACAGAAGCCAACATGCCATCGGTTGGTGATAACATCTCGAACGAAAGGGGAGACACCGCCGGCCCGATGACCCACATGTGCGTTTCTCCGTTTGATTGGAGACAGGATGAATTCCTTAAGTGGATGGGACTGCCAGTACAGGGCGTGGGGATATCCGGCTTTAGGGGCTCAACGGTGAGCAACGCGTGGTTGAGGAAGCCCGCATGGCTGTCCGAAAAACAGTACATCGCGGCTCTTCAGCTACGTGCTGGAGTATATCCCACTCGTGAGTTTCGGTGTCGTGGAAGGAGCAAGTCTGGTGCAGCTTGCCGGCAGTGTCCGCATAGGTTGGAATCCTGTTCGCACATACTTGGGCAATGCCCGGCCGTGCAGGGGGCCTGGATTGCCAGGCACTACAAACTGTGCCGTCTCCTCGGGGCTGAGGCCGAGACCCTCGGTTGGGAGGCACACCAGGAATGGGAGTTCAGGACCCGGTCTGGGATCGTGAGACGACTTGACTTGGTGCTTACTCGAGGTGCGCTCGCCTTGTTCTTTGATGTAACGGTCCGCTTTGAGTTCTCTCCTGATACCCTCGCGGTTGCGGAGAGGCAAAAGGTGGACTATTACAGCCCCTATAAGAATCGAAGAATTCGCTACGAAACTGGACGGGAGGAAGGTGTTGGTTTTCGGGTTTCCCCTGGGCGCCCGGGGCTTGTGGCATGAAGGCAACTACAAGGCGCTGGAAGCCATAGGTCTGGGGAAAAGGAGGATGAAATCTTTCGCGAAGCTGATGAGTCGGAGATGCCTCCTCTACTCGTTGGACATTCTGCGGAAATTCACCTCTGCTCAGAGGAAGGGAAAGGGCGGACAAGGTACCCTGCTGACCCGGGCTCACCCTGATGCTAGTGGGCCGGTGACGGGTGGCGCAGTGACCAGATCCCGTGCTGGGACGGATGCTGTGTAGCCTGGACTGGTTTTGCTGCATGGTGGGTTTGGGTCAGTGGGGCAGGGGGAGGACTCTGTGAGGCTGGTAAGGGGCCCGGGGGGGCTGGTCGAGGGAGGTGCAGCTCTTCTTGCTGGTCCCCGGGGCTTTCAATCCAGTGTCGCGGGGTCCTTGAAAGGCTTGAACGCTCCCGAGTGTTGGCCAGCCTTGATGTGAATGGGCTTGGTCTGGTGACGCATGGTCCTGGTCCTGTGATGGGATCACAGGATCGGCACAGCTGGACCTAGTTTTGTTTACACGGCTGGGGTCATGGCAACGAGGTTGGAACCATCTGGAGAGGAGAGGAGGCAGCCCTTTGGGAATGACGGGTTGGAGGCGCCCGTTTGACACTGTGGGGAGGCAGCCAATCCTCGAAGCATTGAATAAGGGCGGACAAATACCATCAAGTCTATGTTGTTGGCCTGGAGCGGACAAGCCTGGAAGCCAAGGAGGGTGCCACCAGAAGTAGCGTTGGCTAGTAGAGTGTCTCTGTTAACCCAGGAGCGGATCAGGCGGTACAATCACCTGCGAATGGGGTGAAACATAACATCTCACGTTTTGTGGCGGAGCACTCCGCAGTATCGGCCGAGGGCTACACATAACCGAAAGATGGGCAATCCTTCTCTTGATTAGTCATTGACTTTTCAAATACATGAAGTGGATGGGGCTAACGACTTCCGGCACGACCGGACTCCTGGCGAATGGACATGTCAGTGACAGGAAGGCCTTCCCGTATGGGAAAAGTACATATCGCATGGGGAGCGAGGAACGCTGGGAGGAGGAAGTTCCAATCAGCGACATACCCGAAAGATGGACATAAGACCCAATCTTGGCACTCTCCTTGGCAGAGAAGCGAGGGGGGGGGGGGGGGGGCAGTGCCAAAATACGTACTAATCTACTCTCTTTTCTTTTCTGTTTCCTTGCAGGTGCAGAAAGGGATGGCGGTAGCGGTGGTTGCGGACAAGGCCGGTTGCCCGGATGGCAGGACTTGGGACAAACGGGTTTCTCTATGATTAGAAAAGTGCTGCCCACTGGGAACGGGCCGCATGGCACTAGTGACACTAATTCGCAGCACAAAAGCCATTCATGGCTATACGGTGACGTAAGTATACTACCATGCCTTAGCGTTTACCCTTGTGTCAAGTACGCTGGTCGTTCGACCGAATACCAGCGTGCCGGTAGTATGGGTGACGGGCACCCTAAACAACTCGGAAAGTCGCGCCCCCTTGTCTCGTCCAGGTACGATACATGCTCAACTGGTGGCGCGGCGTGTCGCTAGCCCGTTTTTGGCAGCAGATTTCGCTTACGGCCATACCACTTTGAGAACGCCCGATCTCGTCTGATCTCGGAAGCTAAGCAGAGTCGGGCCTGGTTAGTACTTGGATGGGAGACCGCCTGGGAATACCAGGTGCTATAAGCATTTTTTGTTTAAAAAAAAAAGAGTCTAAGAGTTTGTTCAAAATGACAAAAATTGTCTCTGAGTTTCTTCAAAAAGCCCAGTCTTAGCAGCAGAGTTTATTCAGAAAATCTGAAAAATCTATGAATTTATTCAAAAAGCCCATTTTTGGCAGCAGATTTCGCTTACGGCCATACCACTTTGAGAACGCCCGATCTTGTCTGATCTCGGAAGTTAAGCAGAGGCGGGCCTGGTTAGTACTTGGATGGGAGACCGCCTGGGAATGCCAGGTGCTGTAGCATTTTTGGTTAAAAAAAAAAAAAAAAAAAAGAGTCTAAGAGTTTGTTCAAAATGCCTAAAATTGTCTCTGATTTTGTTCAAAATGCCTAAAATTGTCTCTGATTTTCTTCAAAAAGCCCGTTTTTGGCAGCAGATTTCGCTTACGGCCATACCACTTTGAGAACGCCCGATCTCGTCTGATCTCGGAAGCTAAGCAGAGTCGGGCCTGGTTAGTACTTGGATGGGAGACCGCCTGGGAATACCAGGTGCTGTAAGCTTTTTAGTTTACTTCACTAATGTTCTAACCCTTTAAATAGCCCGTTTTTGGCAGCAAATTTCGCTTACGGCCATACCACTTTGAGAACGCCTGATCTCGGAAGCTAAGCAGAGTCGGGCCTGGTTAGTACTTGGATGGGAGACCGCCTGGGAATACCAGGTGCTGTAAGCTTTTTAGTTTACTTCACTAATGTTCTAACCCTTTAAATAGCCCGTTTTTGGCAGTAAATTTTGCTTACGGCCATACCACTTTGAGAACGCCCGATCTCGTCTGATCTCGGAAGCTAAGCAGAGTCGGGCCTGGTTAGTACTTGGATGGGAGACCGCCTGGGAATACCAGGTGCTGTAAGCATTTTTATTTAAAAAAAATAAAAAGAGTCAGAGTTTGTTCAAAATGACAGAAATTGTCTCTGAGTTTCTTCAAAAAGCCCAGTCTTGGCAGCAGAGTTTCTTCAGAAAATCTGAAAAATCTATGAATTTCTTCAAAAAGCCCGTTTTTGGCAGCAGAAGAGAGAATAGAGGGCACCTTTCGTCAAAAAAACTGACAGTTTTATTGCTTTATGGCCCTCAAAGCCCTGCCCCCTTTGACCGTGGGAATTTTCCCACGCTAGCTCCTCCCACTTATGGGCTGTACGTACACCGTGGGAATTTTCCCACGCTAGCTCCTCCCACTTATGGGCTGTACGTACACCGTGGGAAAATCGGACTTGTGACACTCCTTCTTAGGGGTTGAGCATGGGAAAATTCCCACGCTCAGTAGTTCTAAACAGTGTATATTAAAACTTTTAAAGAAATGTACAATAAAAACATAATCAGAGTGTGAGATCAGTGTTTTTATTAAAGAAGACAGATGTACATTCATCCCTTTTAAAACGTTAAAACAACAGTGGAATAAGTTCAAATTGCATTTTTCTCTAAAAAGAGTTATTAAAAAATGAGTTAGTGTTATTTCAAGATGTTAAAACTTTTTTCATTTACAAAAAGATCATTTTTAAAATGATGACTTGTAAGCATATAACTTTCACATAGTATTTTGTAAAACTTTAACATAAAACAAACTAAAATTGCATTTTTCTCTAATAAGAGTTATTAAAAAATGAGTTAGTGTTATTTCAAGATGTTAAAACATTACAAAAAGATCATTTTTAAAATGTTGACTTGTAAGCATTTAACTTTCACATAGTATTTTGTAAAACTTTTACATAAAACACAAACATTGTTAAAAAGTCTTACGTTTCTACATACCATTCGTTAAAGGACTCAGAGTTTAAAAAAATATATAAGTGTTTCCTTATGTTGGAGCAGAGTGGAGAACGTCTACTCACTCCGGAGGTCAGCGAGAAATGAAGTTCTGTGAGGCCTACAGAGAGACAGACACAAACCCCGCCCCTAGCCCCGCCCCAACAGCTGTCACCGTGGGAAAACTCCACACCCCCTTCAAGCTCCCAAATAGAAAACACATCCGGTCATCTCCGTGGTCGAACTTAAATGACCAAAGAAAACCGATGCAACGGCTCGAAGAGACCACACCCCCTAACACACCCCTCTCAAAGCTGAGAGGTCAATTTTGATTTAAGGGTCCTCCCTAAAAAGACATCACGTGGGAATACTCCCTCCCTCCCTCCCTCCCTCCCTCCCTCCCTTCCCACAACGTCACAGTCACATGAGCTGTTTAAAAAGGAGCGCAAACATGGCAAGAGCTATATGTGATTTTATTCTTTTATAAAAACTATTCCATAGGGAATATTTCACTCATTCACACACACACACACACACACACACACACACAAACACGCATACTCTAATTCAGATTATTTCTATATCATGTATTTTTATTTCCTTTTCTAAAATGTTTTAATACTGCTTTTTTTTTTGTAAACCACTTTGAACATCGATAATGAAATGTGGTAAATAATATGGTTTCCAATGTCTAATTGTTACCAAATGAACCTATATTAAAAGTATAGACCATAGAGTTTTTTAAGGCTCTCTCAACTCATACGACACACACGCGCGCGCACGCGCGCATACACCCGGCGTCATAATGTCTACACAAGGTGTTATGGCCTATGTGATAACATCCTGCATATTTTATTTTTTCTCTTTTTGACGGATTTGTGTGAATTAGTTTTAATGCAGAGCTTATTTGAAGAGATGATGTCAGATACAACATATGTTTTTCTAGGCATACAAATCAGGTATCAGAATTCCTACCACATGTCGTGATTAAGGGTTTCTTTGAAAAAGGAAGGGTAAAAGGTGTTTTTTTTTTATCTTGTCGTATCGGGATCTTTAAAAGGAGACAAATCCATTCACGTATCAGACCACCAAACGAGACACATCGAGTCGGCGAAATGGCTGCAAATCATCATCATGGATCAGAAGGAGACGAAGTCTCGTCGAATCACTATCTTGATTTGGAATTACGAGAAATCCTTAACGATCTATGTGAGTGTTTTTTTTATTATTTTTTTTATTTTATTATAAATTTAACCTACAAAATTGAAAAGGTATCTCAATAAATGTTTTTTATTTACAGATGATACATCATTTCCCCCAGGGGTGTCACCAGATGATTTTTTACAAGGTACGGGATATTTTTGTTATGTCTTTTTTATATTTACTACTTTAATATTTGTTTTAAAGAAAAAATCAACTCATAGGTCTATTTCAACAGAAATCACAGAGGACGCACCGCCTCATAGCCCCGCCCATTCGCCGGAGCCAGCTAAGCACCCATTGGTTGCTGATCCAAATCCGTCCAATCAGATATACGAGGACGTTACCCCAAACACAACGCCACGACCCCAAAGCTGTGGAGGGACAGGGAGTGCCATATGTCAAGCCTCACCTGGAGTCGAAGGCGAGGATTCTTCCCCTCCGACCCTGTCTCTTGCATCGGCAGCCACAGGAGCGGCTAACATAATTGGCGGGCCGCACAAAGGGGTAAAGCGTCTTAGGGAAATTTATGGACAAGAATTAATCTATCCGGAGCAAGGTAAGGAAAAAGAAAACTATTTATGTCTAATTATAATTTTTTACTCGTCTGAATTTTTTAAATAACATAATATTGTTTTGTTTTGTCTTTTTGTTTTGTTTTTAGAAGAAAACAGTGAAAGTCCATCTGTTTCATCCACAACTCAAGGAAAAAAAAGATTTGGGCAATATTCTAATGAGAGTTCGGATTCTTCGGAAGACGGTTAGATGTATTTCTTGTTTCATTATATTTTATCTATATTAAATAAGTCATATAATATATTTATATGTTTTTGGTCTAGAAGAAATCCCAGACGAAAGAGAGGCGCAAGTGTTTTTTTGAATCTCAACAATCCATACTGAATACCATCAATTCTGAACCGAATTCATTAGAAAGCAGTGATGAAGATGGGGAGGCCTTCACTCCTCTATTCAACGCGGGAGATCTCCGTGGTTTGAGCTATGCCACTCTGCGCACGGCAAACAGAAGTTTCCAACGTATTCTGGAAATTGCTACATTACCGCTCACTTACCATCAGACAGCGGATATAGTCTCAGGAGCCCAGAGCGGTATTGCGGACCTTCTGCATAGACTCATTGACACACAGAATCAACACACCGTCGATTTAAGAAGTGCGGTGGAATTTTTCGGCGTTTCCCAAGACCGCGTCAGACAATTACGTAACACAGTCTTTGCACTTCAGCAAGAACTTTCGGAGGTGAGGAACGATCACTCGTTGCTTATTACTGTATTGTCTTTAATCTCTGAAAGATTAAATATTATGCAGAGACAATCGAGGAATACATGAGATAATGCTTGACTATTTTTTAAAAATCCATTTCACTGTTATTGTATTAAAATCGTTTGGCTGTTATTGTTTTTATCTAGATGTGTAAGATTTTTTTATGTTTTACTGATAGTTATGATGTATACCATTAACAACATTGTGGTGCATATTTGATGGTACGCTTCTGTTTCACACAATTTTAAAAATAGGCAACGAGCTGAGTCAGAGTGTGATGAAATAGCCCGCTCAAGATCAAGATCTAGACCTGAGAATAACGAGACACTCAATCTTTTAATACGTGAACAGTTAAGAGGTCTAAAAACTGCTGATTTGTCTAATACGGAAAGATTGGATAATATTATAATTAACCAGCATGGTTGGATAGAGTCGGTCGTGGATGATGGAGATGAGAGCGCACAGATGGGTGGTGCAGTAGGGGCATCTCAAACCCGGCGTACGGAGTTAAGTCGTGCGCAGATAGATTCTCTGATGGCTAACGGGGGTGTTGTTGGGGATTTCACAATAACACCACGACCACGTTTTAATGGTGTAGAGTTACAAAGATCGTTAGATCTCAGACAAATACAGACCACCGATTTTGTAGAATATAATTCACGCCTCCATAATATTCTAAACGAGGTGGTGGAGTTTTCACAACAGCTAGCTGGTCAAACAGGCTTCATAAACATAGCTCTTGCCGGAGAAAGTCTACCGGGGTCTGTAAATACAGTATTAACACCTGATAACAACCACAATCCTTCATCATTCATAAATCAGATTGAACAAGTTACTCAGAGTAATAGTGACATGACCAGCGATTCGACCTTAACATTACAAATCTCAATTGTACGTGATAAAGCGGGTGGCGGACGAAGGAAGATTAGTGACCTGGCTATCAGCGAGAGTATTAGTAGGAATAAAATGCATTTATTTAGCCCCATTAATATCGATAATGAAATGTGTTTGAGCTACTGTCTAGCATATTTCCTCAATCCAAAATTCACAGATCAAGAGTTACAGACGCCTGCGATGGAGATTCATACAGGATGCGGTTTTAAGATAGACGAGCAGATAGGGCTCCACAATTTGTCTGTTTTCGAAAATAAATTAGGCATAAAAATTGTAGTTTTTTACAGAGACAGCTCTGGGAAACTCCAGGTGTACAAAAACACAGACGAATTACACCTAAAGACAGCCCATTTATTTCTGCACGAGGGGCATTTTCATCTAATAAGAAATTTAACTGGGTTTATAGGAACTTCGTACGTGTGTGAGTACTGTTTCAGGGGGCATAAAGATAGAAAAACACACGAATGTCAGTTTGTTTGCAAGATATGCATGACATCCGAATGTCGCTCGTACACGAGCAGAACAAGACAGTGTGCAGAATGTCTGAGATTCTGTAAAAACAACTTCTGTTACGAATCACATAAAAAAATCACAAACCCCCGGCGAAAGATCTCAGTGTGAAACTGTGAGATTTTGCTCAAAATGCCATGCCGTTTATAGAACGCCACCTGGTGGTGAAAAAATAAAAACTCACAAATGCTCTCCAGAGCATTGTGCACATTGTTACGAGATTTTGACCAGTGGAGGTGATCATGAATGTTACATTCAGCCTCTAAAACCTGAACCAAAAGACGATAAACACATTTATTATGATTTTGAAACATTCGTTCATGATGGGAGACACATAGCAAACTATGTATGTGGCATGACACAGACAGGTGAGACGTTTGAAGCCGGAGGGATAGATTGTGTGGCACGTCTGATTAAACACTTCAGACGCCCAAAATATGCAGGATATACTTTCATAGCGCATAATTCCTCCGGCTTTGATTCCTACATTCTGTTAGAGTATCTTACCAGCGAAGGAATAAGTCCAAAGATTATTATGCAGGGTTGCAGAATTCTATGCAGAACCCTTGTATGATGTATGATACTGTCTTCAAGCAGCGTTTCATTGACTCATGGCAATTTATTCCCTTCAAGCTTGCAAAAATACCAGCAGCCCTTAACTTAGATGCACATGAGAAGGGATACTTCCCCCACCTTTTCAATAAACCACAAAATGCAGAATATATCGGTCCCTATCCTGCAAAAGAGTTTTACGGATATGAGACAATGAGTGAGACCGAGCGTGTCAGATTTAACACATGGTATTCAGGTGTATTGGGTGGTATCTTTAACTTCAAAAAGGAACTCGCTTTTTACTGTAGGAATGACGTAATTATTCTACGGGACGCATGCTTGAGATACAGAACCGAATTTATACAATTCACAAACATCGACCCATTCAAGTCAATCACATTACCAGGTGTGTGTATGAAAACTTTCAAAACAAATTTTCTCTCGCGCGACACGTTAGCTCTAACACACAGCCATGCCTATATTAACCCTCTGGAGTCTGAGGGGTTTTCTGGGCCCTAGAGGTGTTCTGACATGCTCTGACATTTGTTGTTTTTTCAGTTATTTATAAACATGTTAATGGCAAAGGTGTAAATTCACTCTATAAAGCACAAACAGGGCTACCATCATATCTGATCAACATGCTTGTAAATCTTTGTGTTTTTTAGAGAATATTGTTAATGCGTGGTTATTTGAAAAAATAAAAATGAAAGTTGCTGAAATAAAACCACAAAACATATAGTAAATATGTGTCCACAAGACTTTTGACAAATGGATGTTGTCGCCTAGGATTTTTTCTTCAAAATGATGTGAAAATCATCCTGCCTAATCGTTCTCATAAAAGAATACATTGATTTAAACGTTGTAAAACAGTTTTTTTGTCAGAAGAGGTTTATGCATGGGAGTGGTAATGGCTATAAATATTAATGAGATTCAGACCAGGGGTGTGACATAGACACCCCCCCAATGACTAATGGCCCATCGCAGCCTGAACAAAAGAAGTAGAGGAGGTTTTGTTTTTCAATCTGTTTTATTGTAATTCCTCTATGTGGAGGAACATAATGTTCTAAATTTGCTCTAAGCAAATCAAATGTGACCAAAATAAAAAAAATAATCAGTCTTATAAACAAAGCAATTGTGAGCGATAAACAAAAGTAACTTGTAGCCTACAATCCGACCCCCCAAACATGAAAAGATCTGAAAGAAGTTAAAGAGAAAACAAATAACGCACACTATAACCTTATAAACAATAATATGTTATAAATTATATGCGACTTTTAATACTGTAGGGCAGTAGCCTATTCCCGGAAGCAACCTCCGAGTGGCCCAGCCCATGGTCCCGTGTCGTCAAAAACGTTACATAAATTCGAAATAGTGCGCGCAGAAGCACATGCACAAAACCGTTTTGTAAAATGATATATGAATTATTTTTATTTTATCATATGTCATTTTAAAAAAAGGACATTTTACAAACCTACGTTTTGCGCATGTGCTCCTGCACGCACTTTTTCAGTCAGAACACAGCAATCAGAGGAGGACGCGCTGAAAACTGTAATGCTGTTCTCTTCCTTCATAACTCGTACTGAGAAGGTTTGAGTTGCAGAGGAATTTGTGACTGTTTCACCTGTTCAACCACATCAAAGTTTCGTAATTAGTAAGTCCCTGCTTTTTCTCTTTTTTTTTCTCTTATGTGGTGAAGGGCCGCTGTGCCTTAGTGAAACGGTGTTTGTACGTGAAGAGCTCTTTTCCAAAACGCCATAAACCTAAAAAGCTGTCTCAAAGATCCAGCAAAAATAATGATTATGAATATGTAAAATATTGCAATAAGACATTTTAATTGTTTATTAACTTCTGGCAAAGATGAAGTTGACGATAGGCTATTGACTCGCGATCTTTGCAGTAGGCTAGTGAACGCACCGGAGAAATGCACATTTATTAGGCTACATAGTTTTTGTTTTGGATGGTTTTGTTTAGAACCAGCTTTCTGTAAATATATTTCACATTTTTTAGACCTGTGAGGCGAGTAGGCTACGGTCTGGTTCATGATGATCTCCAGTTCAAGCACCTTATGTTGTGATTGCTAGCCTATTTACTTTTTATGTATTAAATCCTGGAAATTTGTTAATGAAAATAATATTAAAATTAAGATACAATTAATACAAAACGAAATTCGTTTTAAAGAATGGATTTGTGCTTTCTGTTTTGAGGTCTCTGTGAAAGTTTGAAAGTCTTTTAGTGCTGCTTCAGAGCGCTCGCGTCCATAATGGAGAACTGTCACGTAATATTGTTTTTTCCTCATAAATGCGAACACGTGTCAACTAATGCAAGTAAATTTAAAAAGACTTACTCACCCGAAATATTATCCACAGCTGGATCAAGTCGCTCAACGTTCGTCGCTCAAAATACAAACGTTCGTCGTCAGAGTCCTGCTCTTCTTCTGAGCAAAATTTGAACTCGTGTCATCTTCCAACAGCGCAGGAAAGTGAATAAATGAAACTTGCTGGTTTTAAGGCATTTCAGGGGGCGTTTACCTTATTTTGCATAGATCACCTCAGCTCATTATCTTATGAATAGCGCGCTCTGCGAGTGGGTGTGAACTCATTACCGATAATTAGGTGAGACGAGAGAAACTGTACTTCTCTTTAGTTTCCTACAGATTACATTGCAGGAGAATATTTGTTTTGAATGTGAATTGTTTTATTTAAAAGTAGAAATTTAAAGCTTTCTTTAGACGCATGTTTCATGGTTGTGTGATAAGTATTAGCTGAGTTTCAGTTCATTTTCCAGACTTTTTTCAGAAAGATTTTTGCGGAGACAGAGTGAGCTGAAAACGCACCCTGTTTATTTTATTTATTTAAAAATAAAAACAAGGTTTTGATGTTAATGTGAGTGTACACAAAAAAAAGAAGACCCTCTATAGTTTATAATCATGTATTTATTTTATTAATATGACCGTAAATGAAGGATTTTTTTAAGTTTATGTTGCTGCTATGTGAAAAAAATCCAGCAAAACGCGTGGGCGCGTTTGCCAACCTCAGAGGGTTAATCAACACAAAACTTTTTCAAACACATCTATCCAGTGGCTTGAGTATTTCAAACTGAGTCAAAACGTGGAGATACAACATGCACTAAACCATGGCGAGCGTGCGGTAGGTCCATATCACCTAGATGATTATTATGAGGATGATAATGGAACGAAGACAGCCTTGGAGTACTTAGGGTGCTTTTTTCACGGTCATTCTTGTAGATTTAAGGCAGAAGAAATTCAACCTTTATCGAAAGTGACTTTTGGTGATCTCAGAAGACAGTCGGATGCAAAACTAGAAACCCTGCGAAAAGTGTATGGCTTGCGTGTCATTTCTATTTGGGAGTGTGAGTGGGAGGGGTTAAAACAGACAGATCCGGACGTCAAACAGTTTATACAGTCTTACGAAGCACCTGAGAGATTGAGGCCTCGTGATAGATTATATGGCGGAAGAACAAATGCCTACAAATTGTATCACCAAACAGGTGAAAATGAGAGGATCGACTACTTTGACTTTACATCATTGTATCCATATGTACAATCGAGTAAAACGTATCCTATAGGTCATCCTAAAATTATCTTCAAGGATTTTGAACCGATTAGGAATTATTTTGGCTTCATAAAGGCGGAAGTTCTTCCCCCGCGTGGATTGTATCATCCCGTGCTACCTTACAGGTGTGGGGGTAAACTAATGTTTCCTCTATGTAAGACTTGTGCAGAGAATCAGATTCAGGATGGACAATGCTGCCACACAGAGGGTGATAGATGTATTACAGGCACATGGGTGACCCTTGAGCTCCAGAAGGCTGTTCAGCACGGCTATCGGATAATAAAAATACACGAGGTCTGGCATTTCCCAGACACGTCCGATACATTATTCACCGAATATGTTAAAACATTCCTCAAACTGAAACAGGAAGCGTCGGGGTATCCGCCCGATGTAGTGACAGAGACAGAAAAACAATCTTACGTAGCTGATTACCTGGATAAAGAAGGGATCCAGTTAGATCCATCTAAAATAATAAAAAATCCAGCAAAAAGATCCATTGCTAAGCTCATCTTGAATACACTTTGGGGTAGGTTTTGTCTGAGATCTCACCTTACACACAGTGAACTCCTGACAAACCCAGAAGAGTTCACTCAGCGTCTCTTTAGCCACGCCCACGTAATACGTCACTTCTCTTTCGTATCTGATTCAGTGGCTTTGATTCAATGGAGTAGTGCGACACAAGACCCATCTCCCACACGTGATGTAAATTGTTTTGTGGGCGCTTTTACGACCTGCTACGGGCGACTCGAGCTGTATAATCTTCTGGATAAATTAGACAAACGTGTGATTTATGCCGATACAGATTCCGTGATTTTTGTATCAAAAACCGGTGATTGGATTCCTGAGACAGGATCTTATCTCGGTCAGCTGACGAGCGAGTTAGATTCTGGCCAGCATATTGTTCAATTCGTTTCATCAGGGCCAAAATCTTATGCATTTAAGACGTCCGATGGTCATTCATATCTCAAAGCTAAAGGCATCACGTTAACAGCAGAGAACGCTGAAATAGTTACACTACAGAGTCTGACCGATCTTGTGCGAGGCTATGTCGAAAGAGGTGTCAGATTACACCTGTCAGCAAAAACAGACACCATCATACGAAACAAGAGTCGGCTCACGCTATCTAACAGATCAGTCGTGAAAAGTTTCAGACTTGTGTATGACAAAAGGCTACTCCAAGGAGATTATACGACATTACCTTACGGATTCTAACAATATTTTTAAAAATGTGTGAAACAGATGTGTTCGACTGTAGAATGAACCATCCTTTTTCGTGTATTATCTCCGGCCCCAGCGGCAGCGGAAAGACTTTTTTTGTGAAAACTCTAATGTATAATTCAGAGAAAATATGCTCTGTCAAGTTTGATGATTTTGTGTACGTGTATACATCCTGGCAGCCAATGTATGATGAAATGTTACATGCTTGTGATATTAAATTCATTGAAGGTATACCAAAGAAATTGGATGACGAATCATTATTTCGTCCTGGTAAAACATCGGTCCTTATCATGGATGATGTGATGCTGCATCAAGCTGCGTCCAACTCTGAGGTCGAAAACGTTTTTACACGACTAGTGCACCATATGAAGATTAGCTGTTTGTTATTAATACAGAATCTGTTTTTCCAGGGTAAATCTAGCAGAACAATAGGCCTTAATACAAATTATTTAATAATATTTAAAAACCCTCGTGACAAACAGCAGATAGGGATTTTGGGTCGACAAATGTATCCAGGTAATACGAGATTTTTTATTGAAGCGTATCACGATGCAACTGAACGTCCTTACAGTTACTTGCTCATAGATTATAAACCACAGACACCTGAAAAATTCCGACTCAGAACGGATTTACTGTCAGACTATCCGGTGGTGTACGTCCAAAAGAAACAATGAGTACAAGGCTTTCCAGAAACCTCTACCTCTTAAAGTTATTATACAAGAGCTCACCCAAACAACGACGCGTTATTCTCCATTCATCTCCCGACAAGTTAATATTAGCTCTATGTGAAGTGGCTCTCAATATTATACATGGGAAAATCCCTTTAACAGCGAAACAGCACGGGACTTTAAAAAGAAGGAAAAAAAAATGTAAAATACGTTGCAAATAAAAAAATCAATATCGTAAGAAAAAGACGTATGATTAATCAAAAAGGGGGGTTTCTGCTTCCCCTTCTTAGTGTGGCACTTCCTTTCATAACCAGTCTAATAACTAGAACCTGAATCTGAAGAGAAAAATGCAACATGCCGAGAAATTGTATCTCGTGCCAAAACATCAGCTGGATAGACTAAGGACTGGACCGACTCGTGAGAATATTCATACGTCCGTGGAGGAAAACTTGGATTCATCTATTAGAGATATACTCCAGAGGCATGATTTGAACACTTACGAAAAATCCAAGCTCTACACTAATGTTTTACAACGATTCTTAAGTGTGGTAAAGCATGGTGATATGGAAAATAACACTCTAACTCTTACATTACCGGAACACGAGGCACCTCCCCCCTCCCACACCTCCGATGTTAGGAATGATGACGTCAGTGATGACCCAATCGTCTCAGAAGTTTTAAACAATATTCCTCAGAGAAGCTTAAAAAAATGTAAAATATATTATGGATAAAATGTCCAAAGCCAAACACGTGTCTTCATGGACAGATGATGGAGAATTTGTTTATAAAGGGAGAATCATTCCCGGATCCCATATATTTGATCTGGTAAAGAGTGTGACATCACCGCAGATGATGCAAGACAACCGACGTCCTGTAGGCTGGTATGAGTTTCTGGATGCATTTGCGGGGTTAAAGATTCCTTA
Source organism: Rutilus rutilus (assembly GCF_951802725.1). Lineage (NCBI taxonomy): Eukaryota > Metazoa > Chordata > Actinopteri > Cypriniformes > Leuciscidae > Rutilus > Rutilus rutilus. The sequence goes on along the minus strand of NC_140229.1, from coordinate 28,761,164 downwards.
TTCGACTGTAACCAATCATAACGGATGATTGAATCGTTTAAAAGAAAAACACACGCGGATGACTTTGGTACTGTACCTACTAAGTCTTTGAAAAAACGCCACACAGACACACATGCACACGACTCTGATGAAAACGTATTTAACTCACCCAGTGTAGATGCGAAACAATGGATGCATTTTTAACAATTATATGTAATGGCATAGCTATGTGTTTTTGTTTGTTTTTACAAAATATTATCACGTGTGAGATTTTGTATCTGTGTACACATATTGTGTTATTGTTTTTGATGTCAAATAAAAGAAAGAAAACGAAATTATTCATCTGTTTACGACTCGTTTATTCATTACATATTCTTTATTTATTCGTTACACAGGTGTTAATAAGACTGGAACATTTTACCAGACTCCACACACTGGATACATTTAAATCTTTTACTAACACAGACCATGGGTTTCAATTTTTTCACAAAAAGAGACACCATAGTATCATTTCTTAATAGATTATCGTTATGGTAAAAATTCATTATATCTTCATACTCAACACCTCGTGAAATATGATACAGGAAAAACACACAATGCTGTCCACAGGTGACTGATGTAAAATCTTGAACTTGTCTGGTAGAATGATGAACTTGTGTAGAATTGTTTTTTAGAAAGTCGAGAATGGATGGAGGAAAAAAATTGGATTCGGGAGGATTCCCAAAACTGTCAAAAAAACATCCGAGCCCGTTTCGATCTATGTATATGGCCAGCCAATGCCGGCCCGGTTCGTCCGATGGATCCGTATTACAAATTAATAGAGCAGGGAGGTCTAACAACGGTTCTTTGGCAAGATGATCGCAAGCAAGTACTCCTAAAAAATTTACATGACACGTAATGTTATCCATAATTTCCGTCAGTTCCACCGTATTCATTTCAATCCCTTTAATAGTGCTCAGCAAGCACCTGTCTCCGATTTGAAATTTCATGAAGAGAGTCGTAGGTGGCGTAAATCAAGATGTTTACTGTGTTTTGTAGAGGCTCTCTAAAACATGCTTCTAACCTTATATTCCCTGATTTAATCAGCGACACATGCTGCGAACACTCTTCATCCGGAGTAAGATTATAGGCACAAACAGGGTGTAGCCGTTGAGAAAATCCTCCCTGTCTATAGCGAGAGACTGATTCTTCAGATGTCTACCCGTGGCGGTAACCAGTTGATAATATTCTCTAACAGCATTTCCTAAATTAAATTGCGGAAGAAACGGACGTGTTGAAATATGTAGTCCGTCTGAGGTGAGATTTAAATATTCAAGACCGAAAGGTTTTTTATTGTATGCGCCAGTAAAAGCATCATTATCCGTCATTGCTATTATAATGGATTTCGGCAAAGTGCCTAGGAAGAGATTTTCATGGTTTGAGACGCGCGAACCAGCCGGTATATTAAAGTTCTTAACGCAGACCCTGTCGAAAGGGTACTTTGCTGTGGTCGACAGTAGAGCCTGAGCGTGTCCTAAACGGAGCGAGGGTGAGACAGACACTCTTTTGATAAAGAGAGATGCGGAGATTATTTTTAGTTTATAATCGATCGCGTCCCCAAGCATTAGACAGAACGCGTCTTTTGCTCTAGTTAAGCGAATACGAATATCGACGCCGTTCAATAATAATTTCGGCTGAAAGAATATATCACTATGTATTGGGCCCAGTAGCTCCACAATATTACTTCCGTCTGTAAAGGCAGCTCTTTTTGTTTAACCTGTATTAGCGCCAGCGGGATCTGTTGAATCCATATGCCCAGCTGTGTCTTTGTAAAACAGTCCTGCTGAAAAGTTATTCTCTAGGGTGTCTTTTCCATAATTAATAGGCATCTCCAGAATACACCTGTACGGATAAGTGCTGGATGATTGTGACACCAGCCGATCTCCAAGGGACACATCCACCTGCGAGAAAATCGTCGAAGCCGGGTAATTAATCAGCCCCACCGGAGCACCGTCCGGCACATCATCTCCGTTTGGGAGAGTTATTTTAACGCGAGTATATAATAATGTGTTATTCAGATCAGTGTAATCTTCACCAGTCCCTGCGATAAAAAATTCAATCGGAGAAGCATCATTAATCGCTGACACAGGCGGGATTTCCACATAAGTGTTTTTCTCAATAGCTGTCTGAGTTAAAGGAAGGGTAAAAATATCCAGCTCAGATTTAATACATTCGTCTGACATTGCATGAATCAACAACATGATTTTAGAAGATAGTGTTGCTTTGTCTTTTCAAACTTGTAGATCTTTTGAGACGTTTCGCCCGGCTTCTTCGTCTCCTTTTTGTAACTGGGCGTTTCTTAGTGATGCGTCTTGTCTTCTTTATACCGTGACCACGCCCCCTCCTCATACGGGTCCCAGGGGGCTTCAACCCTCTGCGCATGACCATAAGACCGTGACCGCTCTGTCCCTCAGTATTATCATTATTATTAAATGATTTTGACAAGGCTCTGGGGTAACTACATCACTTACTATATTTTTTGCCGCAGCTTTTATGTGTGGCTTTGCAATACTAAAACCCCTTCTTAGAAACGGAATTGCCATACGATATAACCCTCGAAACAGCCCTCCGATACCTGAGGCAAAACCGGAACCGTACATGACTCCGCTTCCGGCATAGCCCGGCAGGGCGTGTCCTGTCTGGGCCTGATAATATGATATGTAGCGGTGGGGATCTTCTTGGTAGGGATTGAGATAAGCCATTTTTAAAACAAATGTTTTCTCACTGGTGGTTTGTTAGTGGTCGGTTCAATATGTATCGTCTCTAATAATGGAACATACGCGTCACCGATTGCTTGATATTCTATTATATCTATGTATACAAATAGAGTGTAAAATCCTCCGCTTATATCAGCCTGATGTGGTGCGTATGTGCGCACGTCTTCGTGATCATCCGAACTGTTTAGATTTTCTATAGGAACACCGGGTTTTAAGCCTAGAATAACGGCTAGCTTTCCGTAAAACGTTAGGGATGCTCTCTGATTTGTTTTGAGGGATATCTTATTCTTTATATTATCGTACCTGAGCTGCACCCGCGGTGGAAGAGTTGCGTTTATTTCCTTGAGTAATACTGAAATATCCTCAAAATACCCGTATTTTATTTTTAGGTCTTTCCGAAAAGTTTGAATATTATCCCCTCGCACTTTGCTACGTTCATCGTCGTTCAAACATTGTTCGCATTCAATAATAAAAGCAGCGTCTTCCTCGTTGAAAGTATGCCAAGTTTTTGGATAGTGAAACTCAACCAGGGCTACTTCCCATAATCCTTTTAAATGTATAGCTCTTGCCAATCTAGTTCTGTAATTAGATATGCGATTCTCGGGGTATACTTGGCCTGATGCATTGCACGGGAGCGTGACGTAGAACCCCTCCTCCTCAGACATGTTTTTTTTTGTATTAATGAGAACGCGAGCGACTCTCCTAGGGTTGTAAAGGAGAGTGAAGATCAATCACCTGTTTTTCGTGAATCCAACTATTGAATTTTGCTGGCCATCCAAACCATTTCACCAAAACGTACATGGCTTTTCCGCGTCGCTTTTTATCGAGAATTTTTTCGACCTTAAACGATTTATCATCACTCACAATAATTTTTTGGAGTTCTTTTTCGTAAAAAAACCCCTGTATTATTTCTCCATCATAGTCCTGTAATTTATACACCGGTACCTCCCTGGGTATACAAGATGCTATTGTAAAATATTCTTCGGTATAGTTCTGCTGTAAGGATGGACTTTTACTAAGACTGAATTCAAGAATCCTAACCTGCAATAAACCAATAAAACTCACTAATCTGAAGAAGAGATCTGTGGGACAGAGCACAACACAACCTCTCCAATCTTGTCTCTTCCCCCCATGCTGGGAGCCTGACTCCTCACACTGTCTTCTTCCCCCCAGGTCTTATTCAGTCATGCAAAACACACACACACACCTACTGTCTCCAGTTGTTTTATGAGAGGTCAAAATAAATACTTTTGGTGCGAGTGGTAAAGAAGTTTCATTCCCGCAGCAGCAGAGCAGTCAGAACAAAGAAAACAATGCCTGTTCTTCTGATGTGGGAGATGCCCCAATAAAGATAATAGATAACCATTTGTGTTTATCCCCCAAACTCAGGCGTGACCACTTGGGCACGAGAAAGGGTCCAGCAAAAGCTGAATAAATATTTGGGTGCTAGATGTTTATTGTTCTTTTGTTCCTCTTGGGTATTTAAAGGGGATTGGCAAACCACTCAAGGAAGCATCTGTAAACAGAACTTCCCACACTGTTGCTGTGTGTCTCTATTGCCAGGTATGCTGACTCTTTGAAACTATTTTTGATATTGCATTTTGAATTATGTTTGTATTTTATGCTGATCAGTTATGTATTGTGTATTCTGCTTAATTCTTTTAATTGATGTTTAACCTTACCTGGCAAAATAAATGTTACATCTTGATTTATTCTGAAGTATTCTGAAATCATTATTTTAGTATATTTAAGGAGGCTGGTGCTACCGCAAAATCTTAGTTAAGGTAGGTCAAACTAAAGGCACATGTATGAACGGAGCAGTAGGCACGTCATCTGGAGACCTTTTGATTTCTGTCTATCACTGGTTTAGCAAGTTGTATGGAAATGGCTAAATTAAACTACACTCTCTAGTCAGTAAGCAGTAGGCGACTGACTTTAGGGGTAGATTAGCAAACCCTACATCCACTGACTAAAATCAGAATTAACAGGTTTGTGTCCGTGAGAAACACGATTTGGCCAACGTGATCTCTAAGCGGCATTCGGGTCCATAATGTATTAATAACTGAAAGTATGGAATGTTAAGAATAGTAAAGATCCAAATTAAATCACAATTCCTCGGTTGATCAGCTATTAAGAGAAAACTTAAAATTGGAGTCAGATTAAATTATTAATGGAGTCAGAATTAAAATTGGAAATCAACTGTTTAATAAATTAAAGTGATTTTTCAGAAGCGCCCGAAAAGACATACACGCTGAATTCCCTTCAAACCAAGACACCGGACGCCGTCATTGGACCGGTGATTGGAGCTTACACTGCTCATAGCCTTTGGCAAATATATTCTGGACTTTAGATATTCTGACCACGTCCCCCACTGTGAATTTAAAGATGGGTGTCTCTTTACGCATTTTCCCATATAAATTGTTGAACACCATGGATTCGTTTTCTTTATTTACGTCCAACGGTCGCATTTTTATGGACTTGTGATAACTGGAGTTATACCCCTCTGTCAAATCTTGTAGAATATCACAGTAGCGTCTGGAATTTATCGATGTAAGATACCTCCACATTCGTCCTTTTAAAGTTTTATTAAACCTTTCGACTACACTCGCTTTTAATTCAGAAGCTGTTGAAAAATGTTATATTATATTTTTTCATCATCTGTTGAAAAGGTTTGTTGAAAAACTCTGTACCCTTATCTGTCTGCAACTTGATGGGAATTCGTCCCTCTTTCAAAACGGACAAAAATGCTTTGGTCACTTCGGTCGCTGATTTATTTCGCAACACCCTTGTCCATGCGTACTTGCTAAAAACGTCTATAATGGTAATTATAAACTTGATATTATCGTTCTCTTTTGCGTAGGCGGACATATCGACTAAATCAGCCTGGAACTGTTGGTCTGTCCCATACACCACTACACGGGTTCCGCTTATAATTTATTGGCGCAGTTCGATGAAGAGTGTATGTGTCCTGACTAGCGAGCCATTTACACACTTCATTATCAGATAGTCTTACACCGTGTTGTTCTAATACAGCTTGTTTTAATCTATCTTTACCCCCAAAAGCTCCAGAGCTCGCTGGGTCGTAATAGATTTTTTTCATTAACTCTGCCATGTCAACGCTATGAGATTTCAGTCATAATGAATCGAGTTGCAAATTTGTTCAGTATTTATTTATTTTTATTTATTTTTTCGCAATATAAAAAGTCACAAACATTTTTTATTTCACAATATATAAAAAAGTCACAAAACATTTTTTCAGAACATTTTTATTTTACAATATAACGTTACAAAAAAAACAAACATTTCCAAACAACAAAATTATTTTTTTCTTTTATTAGAATGTAAGAAGTAGAAAGTTACAAACATGTATAATGTGAATTATATCATACAAACAAAGAAATAAAATTTCACAGACATTTCAAAATTCTTCTCCAGAATGTATTCGACTAAAAAATCAATAATATTACATACATCCGGGTTTTCGTTACTTAACAAACTACACACATCAGTTACATACGTACAAATACATAATATATCTCCTGTTCTAACAGCTTTGTGATCATCAGACATTAGATCGAGAATGTTTTTGATAACCGCACACGGGGTGTTCTCACAGGTAAGAGACATGTTTACCATATGATTCCATTCGTCCGATAATCCCCGCACACAGTTCATTAATTCCATTAGTCGTTTTTCATCCGGACTCACGTCGGTATTTGTAGTCCAATTATTCAGGATAATCTTGTGGAGCAGGTTAGATATTCCACATTTAACACGTGATTTAAAGAAATATTTTGTAATCCAAGAGGTAGAGCAGAAGTTTCCCATTTTCAAACGAGAGTGATCTCTGGATCTTCAGATACGTCGAATTTCCACTTGTCCACGGCTGTGTAGATTATTTCCTCGCATGATTCGTCAATCAGCTTGTCCCGTATTGAAGATAATTTCTCCACTATATACACATCTCATCCCGGAGCTCCAATAAAATTGCCTCAACAGCCCCAAGGATTCTCTGTAGATTCGGGCTGGGTCCGAACTGGCTCAAGGCCTGGGCTAATATGTTTTTTAACTCAGGTGTGAGAAGTTCCTGTCTGATCTCTTCAAAACATCCGAAAAAGTAATAAGCAGAGGGTTCAAACAAACAGCTGTGTCTCGTCTGAGATGGATGGTCAACACTGCATCCAACGCAGGAATTTTTCATCTGTTTATCCAGCAAATTTTCTAAAATTACAGCCAAAATAGCCTTGATGATCCGGTGGCCTGTCTCCCCTAGGCATCCGTCCGTCTCATCGACGGTTGTGTCTGGGGTCTCAGCGCCTGCGACAGGTGTTGAAACTCCATAGTTTGCGAGGAAAGCCAAGTTATGATATCCAAGTTCAGTACAGAAATTATTTATCCATTCGATGCTTTTCTGAGGTAATCCATTTGCCATAGTCAGTAATCCGTGTGCTCCAGCCGGTAATCCATCAGTAATTCCAAACAGTGACGATGATGAAGAAGGGGTTGTATCCTCCTGAGACATGATGGGTTTGAATGAGGTAAGCTTTCAAGAGGATGCCTTTGATTGTAGATGATTGTAGAGAGTGGGTGGGGTTATATTTGATTTGATTTGATTTTTTTTTTTTTTTTTTTTGTAAATTTAACAATAAAATAATTAAATAACAATGAAATGACAATGAAATAACCAAAAAAAAAAAAAGGAGTAGGCTGAAGCCAAGGCTTATATTTGCCTACCCTATTTAATCACATACCTGAAGAATCAGCATTATAAATTATAAATAAATAAATAAATAAAAAACAGCATACATAATTATACAATACAGCACATACACATTTTTTTTTTTTTTACTTAATATTAACAAAATTTACATACTAACTGAATAATCATTAATTTTCTTTTTACATTTTGTTTTAAAGCTAAACAGAGAAGTACATAATTTCAAGTCATCTTCTAGTAAATTCCATAATTTCACACCCATAACTGATACACATCTAGATTTAACATTAATTCTTTCTTTTCCACATTCAAACATAAACAGGCCTCTTAAGTTATATCTACCCTCTCTTAACTTAAATAATTTCTGAATACCAGATGGAAGACTTTTATTAAGTGCTCTATACATTATTTCCGCTATTTTTATATATACGATATCTGTAAATTTTAAGGTATTACTTTGAATAAATAGTTTATTAGTTGGTTCACGATATCCTACTTTATTAATAATTCTAATTGCTCTTTTTTGTAACTTAATTAATACAGCTATATTAGTTTTATTTGCATTTCCCCATATTTCTGAACAATATGACAAATAAGGCATTACTAATGAGGAATATATAATTCTCAAACCTATTTTATTTATTAAATCTTTTGTTTTATACAATATTCCTACAGATTTTGCTACCTTACTTCTGATGTATTCAATATGTGGTTTCCAACTAAGTTTATTATCTAAGAGCACACCTAAAAATTTTGTTTCATAGACTCTTTCAATTTCAACTCCATTTAGGTGTAATTTAGCATTGCTATAAGTCCTATTACCAGAAAATATCATAAATTTTGTTTTATTTTCATTTAAAGATAACTTATTATAGTCAAACCACTTCTTTAACACAATTAATTCTTTTTCTACCAATTGCAATAATTCATCCATATTTTTTCCAGAGCAAATGATATTTGTGTCATCGGCGAACATTATAAATTTCAACATTGTAGATACTGTAAAGATGTCATTTAAATAAAGAATAAACAATTTTGGTCCCAAAACTGAACCTTGAGGAAGGCCGCATGTTACTGTTTCTAAATCAGACTGTGTATTATTAATTTGTACAAACTGAAATCTATTACTTAAATAACTCTTTAACCACTGATGTGTGACCCCTCGCAAACCATATTGTTCACATTTTTTCAACAATAAAACATGATCAATAGTATCAAATGCTTTACACAGATCGATAAACACACCGACTGTATTGAGTTTTTGATCAACTGCAGCTGCAACATCTTCAACAAGCTCCATCACAGCTAAGGATGTTGAGCAGTTGTTCTTAAATCCATATTGGTGCTCACTTAATACATCATATTTATTTAGAAAGGAGTCCAATCTGTTTATAAACAATTTTTCAAGTATTTTTGAAAACTGAGGTAACAGTGATATAGGTCTATAGTTAGTTAGTATTTGCTTATCGCCACCTTTATAAACTGGAAACACCTTCGCTATTTTCATTTTATCAGGAAAAGTTCCAGTTAAAAAAGATCTATTACAAATATAGGTGAAAGGTTTAATAATACAATGGATGACTTCTTTAATAAAAGCCATATCAATATTATTGCAATCAGTAGACTTTTTATTTTTAAACTTACTTACTACTTCTAAGACATCACTATCACATACTCCTCCAAGAAACATTGTGTTAATATTATCAAATGTAGGACTAATATATTCCTTATTAAACTTTGGTAGCTCATTAGCCAAATTAGGACCAATATTAACAAAATACTGGTTAAAGGCATCTGCAATAGCCTCTTTATTTTCTAATGTTGTGTTGTTATGTTTGAAACACAATGGAAAATCTCTGTCTTTATGATTTTTCATTACGTTATTAATAATCCTCCAAGTACCCTTTATGTCATGTCTGTATCTTTGCAATAGCTGGTCATAGTAATCCTTTTTTTTGCTTTCTTAGTACTGATATTAGTTTGTTTTTATATTTTTTATACTGTTCCTCTTTTCCCTTGGTTGGACACTTAATAAAATCCATATAGAGCTTATTCTTCTTTTTACATGACTTTTCTAAACTCTTTGTCATCCAAGGTAACAGCCTTTTTTTTTGTTTCTGTTTACATTTTTTCAAAGGACAATGATTATCATAAATTTGGGTAAATATTTCCAAAAATGCATTATATGAATCATTAACATCTTCAACATAAACATTTTGCCAATTTTGATTTAATAATTCTATTTTCATAGCTTCTGTAGCTCCAGATAATTGTAATCTAACTAAATTAAAATTTTGTTGTTCCTTTCTTAAATATAACTCATTCAACATATCCAACACAGGTAAATGATCAGTAATATCTGTTACCAGAAGTCCACTTTTAGTTTTCACATTAGATTTGTTTATAAAAATATTATCAATCAATGAAGCACTATCTTTAGTTATTCGTGTTGGTTTCAATATTAATGGATAAAAACCCAAACTAAACATAGTATTAACAAATTCTGATGTTTTAGTATGCTCATTAGATTTTAATAAATCAATATTGAAATCTCCACAAACAAAGGTAAACTTTTCATTATGCCTCTCAAGCATCTCTAATATTATCTTACTGAACTTATCTATACAGGAACCTGGAGTCCGATAAACACAACTAATTGACATATTTTTAAATCTATTACCCTCAATTTCAACAGATAAGCATTCCATCAAATTATCAATATAAAATGTCATATTAACAATAACTTACATTTTAAATTAGACCTTACAAATAATGCAACCCTTTTATTGTACCTATTCTGAACAAACATTTGATATCCATCTAAACCATCCAACAGGCATTTTTGATCCAAGTTTCAGAAATCGCTATCACACTAAATTTCTCCTTAAAAGTTTGCAAGTAACTTTTAATTTTAAAAAAATTACTTTGCATACTCCTGCTATTAAAGTGAATCAGTGAAAAAAAACCCATCCCCACATTGAAACTTTCATCAGAATAATACTCACAGTCCTGTTGGAAATTATGGCAGAAATGGGTCTCTGGATCTATTTCATTTTCTACATCAAAACATTTGTGATCTTCAAAATCAAAACACTTTAGGTGTCTATCACTCATGTCTGCGCAATCAGTCACCCTTCTTCATCTTTCATCTGTATTTATCCAGCTCAGAGACACAATTGATGGCTAAGACTTTAGCCTGCTCCGGGGGACCATTAAGTTTTATCATTGTTTTGCAGTTCCTGGTCCATGTAGCCTGTATTTTTTTCTCTTTCTTCAGAATCCTTGCTTGATGTGCAATCTCTGCATTCTTCTTGGTTAGATGTTCGTTCACAAACACATCTGTACCCTTTAGTTTTTTTGCAACTTTCAACAATTCAATTTTATATTTTCTACCCACAAATCACGAATGATGATATTTGGTCTCTTATTCTGTTTTTGTAGACTTGCATTCTTTTTTTGTGGGATTGTATGACAAGCAGCTATAGTTTTTCTGTCCAATGAAATGTCTTTACTACCGAAAAACTCAATGACTTGCTGCTCAAGTGAGAGTAGTTCACCTGGTGGTGCGTCCTCTCCTTCATTATCCCCCGCTGCTATCCGTACATAAGTGCGATGAGTAGTCTTAAGTCCAGATATCACCACATCATCCATTCTTGTGTACTGTTCCAGGTCCTCCACTCTTTTTTCCAACGCTTCTATCTTCTCATCCTTTTCTTTAATGATCGCTTTCAGTTGTTGTATATCTCCAATCAGACGCATTAGACTTGTCTGTTGCTTTAGCACTTTACTAAGCTCCTCTGACATGACATTCAGTGACAGCTTAACTTCTTCCATATCTTTTGCCAAACTTGGAGCCATTTTTGCTGATTGTTAGCTGCTGAGGCTTCAGGTAATTCAACAGGCCTTTTACTGGTTAGCCAAGCACATGTTGTAAAAAGAGTGCTTAGAGAGTCAAAAACCACAGAAATAATGCTGCAAGTTCAAGCATTACTTGAACATCAATACGCAGATCATGAACAAACACTTGGATGTCAAATGATCTTTAGGATATTCAATAGATTGCAAAGCCGAACTGCTGAACTGCAAAGCCCTCCTAACCAGCAGCCATCTTGTTTGCATGTTTGCTTAAATATAGGAGCCACGCCTACATTGGACTTCCCACTCGGGGTGGAAGAGCTTCACTTTAATGTTGGTATAACGTTCATACGCATCGCTCCAGTGGTAAAGCTGATTGATCTTGGAAAAAATCTCAGCCATCACTGCTAGATCTTTCCATTGGAACATGAATTTGAGATCATATAATTTTAAATGATCTTTTTCAGATATCGGCCACGTGAATTCTGGGTACCAGGGGCGATTCTAGGATTTTCATGTATGATGTAAAAAAAAAAAAAAAAGAGTTTATGGTCTAATGGTCATTATTAAGTAGTTTCATTCATTCATCCAGTAACATGCATATGGCACGGTTTTATAATCACTGAGGTACCGAATGTGAGGTATTTAGGGGGGTTTGGGGGCATGCTCCCCCGAGAAATTTTTTATTTCTCTGATGCTCTGATGTGCATTTTAAGATGTTTTGAAGGCCAAAAAAATTGGATGACAATAGCTTTAAAACCATGTGCGGGCAGCTGTTTTTTTCTCTCCTCATCAGCATCACACTCTTTTTCTCTTTGTTTTTCTCTTGCTCTGTCTTTTTCCCTCCTAAAGCTGAGCTTTGACTGATATAGGCTTTTTATTTTTGTCTGTCAGTGAAGAAAGTAAACATAGGGTCAACTGATAGGTTGATTTATGAATCATTTTCTCAGACAAAGCTACCAGGAAAGCTAGGTAACTAAGTCCATCTACAATAAAATATAAATTATTTTATTTTTTAAGCTTTTTAGCCTTTGTAATCAACAATACGGTTGGTTATTCATCAAGTCACCCCTTGAAAATCTATTTAATTTCAAATCATTTAACTAACCAGCTAAATGTGTATCAATGTAACTGTCTATTGGCAATATGATTAATCTGTTCTATATTTATTTCTATTTATTAAAAATAACAACATGAATTATCAATTTGCCACTTCTATAAATCAAGTAGCCTACTTAAAAGAAAATCACAAATCCCTTTACTCTACTCTTACTCTAATATGTACACTCCTCCTGATTCATTATTAGGCTACTTAATACAAAACTATATTTATTAATACAAAACAAAATAACTCCAAAAAACTCCAAAATAATAATGATGTTTCTCTCTCTGGGCCATCTAGTGCTTTCAGACAATGATGTGTGTCTTTAATCATTTCTGTGCATGGCAGCATAATGTAATGCCGAAATACAAAATAATATATTTTAAAGTTTAAAAAGTAAATTAAAATAAATCATGATCGTTTTCTAAAGTATGTTTTCATGGGTGTTAATCGCTTCATTTTTGTAGGAATAAAAAACAACTATCACGCTGATAAGGGCTGAAGGTGAACGCAGCGAAACGTATTGTATTGGATGAGAAACCGAACCGTCCCGTGTTGCTCCCAATGCTCCAGTAACATTACATTATGTAAACTGCAATGCATTTATGACAAAGAACTGCACCGATGCAGATGTAATATCATAGCAATCTATCAATAAATGCACTCACGACACACCTTGTACTCTCTGATGTTCGCTCTGCTCGGCGTCACTGCAGATTGAAAAATGCGCTAAATCCAAGCAGACTCAGATAAGGGGAGGAGCCGAAACTTGACGCAGCTTGCCGCCGTTTCAAGTGAGTTTTTTTAAGGGGACTGAAGTGATCAAAAATGTATTAATCAAATATTTTTAGGGGGGCTGAAGCCCCCCTAAAAAGGGCCTAGTGACGCCCCTGCTGGGTACGTTCCAAAATCACTACAGAGAATGTAGACGTAGTCATCCGGGTGTTTATTTATCTGGTCCGCCAAAATTCGGTATCTTGTGCCCATGATTAATCCAGCCCACTCACCAATAAAAAGAGGCGCGTCCTTACCTTCCTGTAAATCCGGCCATACTTTTGAATAGAATAAATCCCAATCCCTTTCAGTGAATTTTAAAGCAGGGTCATCCGTGGAATTTGTGGTGAATCGCTCATCGTTATCCACGTTAAAAAATCTGACTTCTCTGTTGATTTTGTCATAATCATATGTACACGCACGTCCTTCAGACAAGTGAAAAGTATATTTCACAGAATCTTCCGACTCGTGAAGAAATTGCGTTAAGCATGGACCGTGCGTCCCCCGTTTTTTTCGTGGAGCTAGAGTCAAATCCTCGAGAGCATCAGTAATCCTTCTCTCTGGAGTTTTCGGGGGTGCAGCCGTTGCCATTGCAGATAATCTGATTTGCAAAAAAAAAATCACATATACACGCTACACGCTCTTGCCATGTTTGCGCTCCTTTTTAAACAGCTCATGTGACTGTGACGTTGTGGGAAGGGAGGGAGGGAGGGAGGGAGGGAGGGAGGGAGGGAGGGAGTATTCCCACGTGATGTCATTTTAGGGAGGACCCTTAAATCAAAATTGACCTCTCAGCTTTGAGAGGGGTGTGTTAGGGGGTGTGGTCTCTTCGAGCCGTTGCATCGGTTTTCTTTGGTCATTTAAGTTCGACCACGGAGATGACCGGATGTGTTTTCTATTTGGGAGCTTGAAGGGGGTGTGGAGTTTTCCCACGGTGACAGCTGTTGGGGCGGGGCTAGGGGCGGGGTTTGTGTCTGTCTCTCTGTAGGCCTCACAGAACTTCATTTCTCGCTGACCTCCGGAGTGAGTAGACGTTCTCCACTCTGCTCCAACATAAGGAAACACTTATATATTTTTTTTAAACTCTGAGTCCTTTAACGAATGGTATGTAGAAACGTAAGACTTTTTAACAATGTTTGTGTTTTATGTAAAAGTTTTACAAAATACTATGTGAAAGTTAAATGCTTACAAGTCAACATTTTAAAAATGATCTTTTTGTAATGTTTTAACATCTTGAAATAACACTAACTCATTTTTTAATAACTCTTATTAGAGAAAAATGCAATTTTAGTTTGTTTTATGTTAAAGTTTTACAAAATACTATGTGAAAGTTATATGCTTACAAGTCATCATTTTAAAAATGATCTTTTTGTAAATGAAAAAAGTTTTAACATCTTGAAATAACACTAACTCATTTTTTAATAACTCTTTTTAGAGAAAAATGCAATTTGAACTTATTCCACTGTTGTTTTAAAAGGGATGAATGTACATCTGTCTTCTTTAATAAAAACACTGATCTCACACTCTGATTATGTTTTTATTGTACATTTCTTTAAAAGTTTTAATATACACTGTTTAGAACTACTGAGCGTGGGAATTTTCCCATGCTCAACCCCTAAGAAGGAGTGTCACAAGTCCGATTTTCCCACGGTGTACGTACAGCCCATAAGTGGGAGGAGCTAGCGTGGGAAAATTCCCACGGTGTACGTACAGCCCATAAGTGGGAGGAGCTAGCGTGGGAAAATTCCCACGGTCAAAGGGGGCAGGGCTTTGAGGGCCATAAAGCAATAAAACTGTCAGTTTTTTTGACGAAAGGTGCCCTCTATTCTCTCTTCTGCTGTCAAAAACGGGCTTTTTGAAGAAATTCATAGATTTTTCAGATTTTCTGAAGAAACTCTGCTGCCAAGACTGGGCTTTTTGAAGAAACTCAGAGACAATTTCTGTCATTTTGAACAAACTCTGACTCTTTTTATTTTTTTTTAAATAAAAATGCTTACAGCATCCCATCCAAGTACTAACCAGGCCCGACTCTGCTTAGCTTCCGAGATCAGACGAGATCGGGCGTTCTCAAAGTGGTATGGCCGTAAGCAAAATTTACTGCCAAAAACGGGCTATTTAAAGGGTTAGAACATTAGTGAAGTAAACTAAAAAGCTTACAGCACCTGGTATTCCCAGGCGGTCTCCCATCCAAGTACTAACCAGGCCCGACTCTGCTTAGCTTCCGAGATCAGGCGTTCTCAAAGTGGTATGGCCGTAAGCGAAATTTGCTGCCAAAAACGGGCTATTTAAAGGGTTAGAACATTAGTGAAGTAAACTAAAAAGCTTACAGCACCTGGTATTCCCAGGCGGTCTCCCATCCAAGTACTAACCAGGCCCGACTCTGCTTAGCTTCCGAGATCAGACGAGATCGGGCGTTCTCAAAGTGGTATGGCCGTAAGCGAAATCTGCTGCCAAAAACGGGCTTTTTGAAGAAAATCAGAGACAATTTTAGGCATTTTGAACAAACTCTTAGACTCTTTTTTTCTTTTCTTTTTTTTAACCAAAAATGCTACAGCACCTGGCATTCCCAGGCGGTCTCCCATCCAAGTACTAACCAGGCCCGCCTCTGCTTAACTTCCGAGATCAGACAAGATCGGGCGTTCTCAAAGTGGTATGGCCGTAAGCGAAATCTGCTGCCAAAAACGGGCTAGCGACACGCCGCGCCACCAGTTGAGCATGTATCGTACCTGGACGAGACAAGGGGGCGCGACTTTCCGAGTTGTTTAGGGTGCCCGTCACCCATACTACCGGCACGCTGGTATTCGGTCGAACGACCAGCGTACTTGACACAAGGGTAAATGCTAAGGCATGGTAGTATACTTACGTCACCGTATAGCCATGAATGGCTTTTGTGCTGCGAATTAGTGTCACTAGTGCCATGCGGCCCGTTCCCAGTGGGCAGCACTTTTCTAATCATAGAGAAACCCGTTTGTCCCAAGTCCTGCCATCCGGGCAACCGGCCTTGTCCGTATTTTGTACGTATTAGTACGTATTTTGGCACTGCCCCCCCCCCCCCCCCCCCCGCTTCTCTGCCAAGGAGAGTGCCAAGATTGGGTCTTATGTCCATCTTTCGGGTATGTCGCTGATTGGAACTTCCTCCTCCCAGCGTTCCTCGCTCCCCATGCGATATGTACTTTTCCCATACGGGAAGGCCTTCCTGTCACTGACATGTCCATTCGCCAGGAGTCCGGTCGTGCCGGAAGTCGTTAGCCCCATCCACTTCATGTATTTGAAAAGTCAATGACTAATCAAGAGAAGGATTGCCCATCTTTCGGTTATGTGTAGCCCTCGGCCGATACTGCGGAGTGCTCCGCCACAAAACGTGAGATGTTATGTTTCACCCCATTCGCAGGTGATTGTACCGCCTGATCCGCTCCTGGGTTAACAGAGACACTCTACTAGCCAACGCTACTTCTGGTGGCACCCTCCTTGGCTTCCAGGCTTGTCCGCTCCAGGCCAACAACACAGACTTGATGGTATTTGTCCGCCCTTATTCAATGCTTCGAGGATTGGCTGCCTCCCCACAGTGTCAAACGGGCGCCTCCAACCCGTCATTCCCAAAGGGCTGCCTCCTCTCCTCTCCAGATGGTTCCAACCTCGTTGCCATGACCCCAGCCGTGTAAACAAAACTAGGTCCAGCTGTGCCGATCCTGTGATCCCATCACAGGACCAGGACCATGCGTCACCAGACCAAGCCCATTCACATCAAGGCTGGCCAACACTCGGGAGCGTTCAAGCCTTTCAAGGACCCCGCGACACTGGATTGAAAGCCCCGGGGACCAGCAAGAAGAGCTGCACCTCCCTCGACCAGCCCCCCCGGGCCCCTTACCAGCCTCACAGAGTCCTCCCCCTGCCCCACTGACCCAAACCCACCATGCAGCAAAACCAGTCCAGGCTACACAGCATCCGTCCCAGCACGGGATCTGGTCACTGCGCCACCCGTCACCGGCCCACTAGCATCAGGGTGAGCCCGGGTCAGCAGGGTACCTTGTCCGCCCTTTCCCTTCCTCTGAGCAGAGGTGAATTTCCGCAGAATGTCCAACGAGTAGAGGAGGCATCTCCGACTCATCAGCTTCGCGAAAGATTTCATCCTCCTTTTCCCCAGACCTATGGCTTCCAGCGCCTTGTAGTTGCCTTCATGCCACAAGCCCCGGGCGCCCAGGGGAAACCCGAAAACCAACACCTTCCTCCCGTCCAGTTTCGTAGCGAATTCTTCGATTCTTATAGGGGCTGTAATAGTCCACCTTTTGCCTCTCCGCAACCGCGAGGGTATCAGGAGAGAACTCAAAGCGGACCGTTACATCAAAGAACAAGGCGAGCGCACCTCGAGTAAGCACCAAGTCAAGTCGTCTCACGATCCCAGACCGGGTCCTGAACTCCCATTCCTGGTGTGCCTCCCAACCGAGGGTCTCGGCCTCAGCCCCGAGGAGACGGCACAGTTTGTAGTGCCTGGCAATCCTGGCCCCCTGCACGGCCGGGCATTGCCCAAGTATGTGCGAACAGGATTCCAACCTATGCGGACACTGCCGGCAAGCTGCACCAGACTTGCTCCTTCCACGACACCGAAACTCACGAGTGGGATATACTCCAGCACGTAGCTGAAGAGCCGCGATGTACTGTTTTTCGGACAGCCATGCGGGCTTCCTCAACCACGCGTTGCTCACCGTTGAGCCCCTAAAGCCGGATATCCCCACGCCCTGTACTGGCAGTCCCATCCACTTAAGGAATTCATCCTGTCTCCAATCAAACGGAGAAACGCACATGTGGGTCATCGGGCCGGCGGTGTCTCCCCTTTCGTTCGAGATGTTATCACCAACCGATGGCATGTTGGCTTCTGTTCCACCGGCCCTCATCCACGCCCCTTTGAGCTTGGTTCGCATGAAGAAGGAGGCCATCAATGCCCCTATGACCTGTTCCGACGAGCAAGCAAGGCGAACCAACCTTCTTGCCTGAATCGATGGGATGTGCCGAGCGAGCTTGCAGATCCCGAGTCCGCCATCTCGGTTTCTTGCATATAAAAGCCCGTCACAGGTGGACGGCGGCAGATGCAGCCACTTCTTCACCGCCCCCCCTGATCTTCCCATCTGCGGCTCTGAGTACACCATCCGAAACCTCACCTAGGTCAGCCTGGTAGTATAACCGGGGTAATGCAAATTGATTCAGGAGGACTACCCTTTGCGAGGGTTTAAGGAGGGATTTTCCTATGTTCCTGACCCATCTGTCCAGAGACTCCACCAAGTTAGGCCCGGAAACCCCTAGCCAGGGGTTGATCTTAATACCAAGGTACTTAATTGATTCCGCAATGGTGGTTTGCTGCAGGGCCCTGCCCCCCAGAACCCATGGGGCGCAGTCATTGACCGAGAAGGAGCCGCTGCAAGGTTTAACGAGGAAGCTCCTGCACTTAGCAGGTTGTACCTTAAGGCCAGTACTCTGACAGAATGAGTCCAGGAGTCCCAAGTTGTGCGCCATATCACTCCACGAACCTCCTATAACCACCAGGTCATCAGCAAATGCGAGACATACTACTGAGAGACCTTCGCCCACGATGTACCCTTTGCCAAAGCGTTCAAGACCATGGATAAGGGGGTCCATGGCCAGGTTGAAAAGCAGAGGGGACAGCGGATCCCCCTGCTTGACACCCACTCTCACTTCTATATCGGGAGTAGTCTTACCCCCGATCTCGACACATGTTGAACTGTTCGTGTAGATCTGCTGGATCAAACCTACCACGTGGGGGTCTACTTTGATCTGCCCAAGAGCCGACAGGATGTGCTCATGGGAGACGGAATCGAACGCCTGTGCAAAGTCGATGAATGCTACTGCGAGTGGGCTGCGCTCTTCTTTGCAGTGGCGGATGAGGCCCCGCAATACCTCAATGTTTTCCGCACACCCGGGGGTAGGACGAAATCCCCTTTGTCTAGGGTGAATGGGGCACGCCTCCGTCATTCGTTTTGTTATCACCCTAGTGAAGAGCCTTAAGATCATGGACCCGATGGTAATCGGTCTCCAGTTACCGACCTCCATCACCGCTCCTGGGTCCGCTGTCTTAGGAAGTAGCACTGTACGACTTTTCTTCAAGCATGTAGGCACGACTCCCATAAACCACCACATGTTGAACAGCCTAGTGAGAGTCTCGCACTCAGGGTCCCAATTGAGAATGTCCCGTTTCCCAATCCCATCTGGGCCTGGTGCGGAATCGTTCGATGCCTGCCGGAGACTTTGCTGGATCTCGCCCTGGGAGAGTGGCCCCATGAGGTGAGCGTTGTCAGCACTCCCCTCGGCCCTGAACCGGCCCCGTCCTCTAAAGGGGGGAGGATTCCCCCACTTGGCCTGGAAGGTATTATATATGATCTCATCTGGAATCGGGCAACGCCCTTCCACCCTTCCGTCTAGAATTTCAGCAGCGAGGCGGGCCGGTTCGGTGCGGAATCGGTACTGGCAGGTGTGAAATGCACGTTTGCGGGCAAGAGCTTTCTTGTGCCACAACCTCCAGCACCTGGGCCTGGACCTTCTACGCCGGGTTTGCGTCCTTCGAGTAGGGCCCCTCTCCCTTCCAGGGACACATCCCTGGAGTATCCTTTGCGTCGCCGCATCAACCAGTACGGGTAGCTGGTCGCAGCCGTCCAGCCAGGCCTGAAATACATGTAAGTAATCTGCGTCGTCACCCTCCCCCTCGCTCACCATTTTGCGGGCCACCTCTCTGAGGAGTATCAGGAGGCCGTCCTCTGGCAAGTTGGGTTGAATGGGAGGGACCGACGAACACAAGATTTCGCTGTCATCATGCGTATGGGATCTAAGCCTTTTTGCGGGGCAGTCCTCAGCCGAGGTATTCGTCGTATACCTCTTTTTGCGGGGCGGTCCTCAGCCAAGTCGTATTGACCACCGAGACCGTCTGGGCTCCTGTCTCTCCATCCGTCCTCTGAACAGAAGAGCTTCCCCTCTTCCCCATCTGGATCCTTTTCCTATTGCGAATATCCGGGTGGACGTGTAGTTCATGCATGCTTAAACCTCTCTTGTTCTTAAATGTAGCCCCGCATTCATCGCATCTCACCGCACCAGCCGGTATGGCAACCGTCGGTCCCCGGCACTTGGGAACGTGGCAGGCTATGGGGTGTGCCGATTCCGATGTCTTACCGCATGTTCTACAGCTGTATCTAACAAGCGCTTTTCCATGCTGGGTTGAAAAGT